>NC_090928.1:188228300-188531331 GCF_040938575.1 Ambystoma mexicanum | reverse complement strand
CCAGGACTTGCTTGGGAGAGTGCGCCCTGATCAACCAATCGTCCAGATAGGGGTAGACGTGAATCCCCCCTTTCCTGAGATACGGTGCCACCACCACCACCACCACCACCACGAGCTTGGTGAAGACCCTCGGGGCAGAGGTCAATCCAAACGGCAGGACCCAAAACTGAAAATGCGAGTCGCCAACCGCGAACCTCAGGTACTTCTTGTGCTTGGGATGAATCGGCACATGAAAGTAAGCGTCCTTGAGGTCGAGAGACACCAACCAGTCCTGAAGTTGAAGGGCCTGGAGGACTTGAGAAAGAGTAACCATCTTGAACTTGTCCTTCCTGAGGAGCTTGTTCAAACCACGCAAGTCCATGATGGGTCTCGATCCCCTGTCTTTTTTCGGGATCAAAAAATATGGGGAATACCATCCATTGTTCCTCTCCCCTACAGGCACCAGTTCTATAGCACCTTTCTCCAGCAGGGAGTTGATTTCCTGCACAAGGAGCAGATCTGGACTCTTCAAAGAGAGATTCCCTGGTGGATTGTCGTGAGGCCTCTGCCGGAAAGGAAGACAGGAGCCGTGGGCTATGATCTCCAGAACCCACACATCTGAAGTAATGGCACGCCATTCTACAAGATGCTGCGCCAGCCTTCCTCCAACCGGCAAACCATGGGACATGGCCTCATGACTGAGCTGAAGCGGCTGCGGCAATGCCTGAGGGCAAAGAGGCAACTGCCCGAGCGGCCTGGGCACCTCGAGTACCTTGTTTTCCACCTCTGGTACTCCTACGGTGGCCCCTTTGACTTACAGCTCCCCTCGATCTACCAAAGGAAGAGTAGTATCGAAAGGAGCCTCCCCTCTATTGCTGTCCTAGGACGAAAAGGCAGAGGTTGGCGAACTGCAGCAGTCAATGACTTCGCTGCAGCTTTGGAGGTCTGCAACCTCTCAAGGCTCTCGTCAGCCTTGCTGCCAAAAATATGTTCACCATCAAAGGGCATGTTGAGAAGCCGGGCTTGTACGTCAGGAGCAAACCCCGACTTGCGCAGAATTCCATGGTTGCGCATTACAGTGCTCGCCGCCATGGACCGGCTGACACAATCTGCCATGTCCAGACCCGACTGAACGGATTCACACATGGCATCCTTGCCATCCTGAACGAGAGCAAGAAAACCATCCTGTTCCTCCCCTTCGGGAATATGTTCAGCCACCAAAGACGCACAATTCCACAGAGTGTGAGTGAAACGTGCTAAGGCACACACAGAGTTGGCTGCCTGTAAAGCCATACCCCCTGAATAAAACACTTTCATCGCCCAGCCATCAAAACGCTGGTCATCCCTATCAGGAGGGATGGTAGGGTACGACGCCTGCTTTGCTGCAGCCGTAGCCGCCTGCACCACCAAACTCTCCGGAGTGGGGTGCGTAGTCAAGTAGCAGAGGTGGCTACTGGCTGGACAGTATTTCTTTCGGCAAAGACTTGCTCACTGCCGGGAGACTCTCCGGAGCAGTCCAAGCCGGCACAACCCATCTATGTAAAGCCATATGAAATGGCCGCACCGGGTCAGTGGGTGGACCTTGGTCAAGGATATCCGTCAGGTCATCCTGCAGAAAATCCACTGGTGGCACAGACCACCCCAAGTACTCTGTCACCCTCGACATGAGTCGCCTGTCTGAAGATTCGTACCAGGCTCGGGCCTGCCAAACTCAACCCCGGGGATGTATCAAGACCACTGGCATCATGCAAAGACTGACGCAGGTCTTCCAACTGGCTATGACCAGAAAACAGGTCATCAGAAACCTCATCGGGAACCAAACCTTCCTCCACCTCAGAAATATAATCCAGAGGCTGGAACAAATCCCTGGGAGAGGCTCAAATACAGGCCTTACCGACTTCTTCAGGGCCTCCACCGACACACAGGTTACCTCCGGTAAAGCCTCCACAAAAGGCGTTGAGGACGTCGCCGGATTCGGCATTGAGCGTGGTGCCGATGGCTTCGACACAGGCCTCGAGGGCGGACCCCTGAGCGTGTTCTTCGACGGCTTTGGTGCCGATGACTTCCTCGGAGGCTGATCCTCGAGAGAGTCCCTCGACAGACATGGCGCCGATAGCATTGACTTCTTCTTAGAAGACCTCACAGGATCCACTGGTCTCAAGGGCGTCGAGGACCGGGACCTGGAGCGGGCATGGCTGGAGCGATCCACCTTGTCCGATCGGGACCTCGAAGGCTCTAGCACATTCCCTGCCGGCTTCTTTCGAAGGCGTGGCTGGAACGGAGCCCCGCCATTGGAAAATCCCCATCATCTCCATACAAAATGCATCCCATTCCGCAGGAGAAGAATGCTTGTTGGGACAAGCAACCCGCCGACAGGCGGAGTCCTCTGACGAGGAAGGCTACCACAATCATCCGTGGCGTGGTCCTCACTGAGGCATCAGAGGCAGGCGTTGCGCGGGTCCGTCAGTGACATCTTGGAACCGCAGTCCCGACACTTCTTGAAACCCGCCAGCGGGGTAGAAGAAGACGAAGACATGAAATCTTCACAAACAAACAAGTTCGAAGAACCGATAGAAGTACTCAGAAGAACCGAGGTGCGCCGAGATCTCCAAAGCGAACACGTTTGCGGAAAAAACAGAATTGAGGCTACAGGCGTCATGCGTCCTACTTATAACATCTGGTGACGTCGGCTCGACGGAGGCCCTCGACGACAGCGTATCGACGTCATCAACGCAGGAAAAAAATTCCGAAGCAGCACAGCTGTGGTGATTACCTGTTATATATGTGTAATAAGTTGGAGGAATCGATCCCTTTCTAAGAACAAGTTACTTCTTACCATGTAACGTTCTTTCGATGGGATGTTCCTCCGACGTATTCCTGATCTTGATAATAGATCACTTCCAGCTTGCTGGCCTCGGAAATTCTTTTCAGTAGAGGGCGCTGCGCGTCCACGTCCCTCGAGTTGGTGACCCTCGACAGCCTCCGTATTGGCGCCAACGTCATCATGCTTATAAATAGACTCGCGCAGCGTCCGTTGCTCAGTTCCATTTTGAAGCTTAAGAGTAGCTGTGCATGAATTGGTTATTGACCTTGAAGGAGCGTAAACTGCAACAACAATGGAAGTTTTACTGAGGGGATGGATGGGAGGGGCGATAAGGAATACATCGGAGGAACATCCCATCGAAAGAACGTTACAAGGTAAGAAGTAACTTGTTCTTCGAAGGGATTGTGTCCTCCGACGTATTCCTTATCTTGATAGACTCTCATAGCAGTAATGTGTAAATGGAGGTGGAAGTAAAATTGCCATATTCCCCTTTAAGAATGTAACACAGCTTTGCCAAATCTAGTCTCTTGGCTAAAGGAAGAATCCAGATTATAGAATTTTGTAACGGTATGTGCGGACGACCATGTGGCAGCCGCACATATGTCTCGAATCGATACCCCTCTTTGGAGGGGCGAAGAGGCTGCAATACCCCCGGTTGAATGAGCCCTAAGATTTTGAGGGGGTGCTTTCCCTACCAATTTGTAACATTCTAGAATGGCTAAAATAATCCATCTGGAAATGGTCTGTTTTGTGATTGACAATCCTAATTTGTGCCCTGTGTAACCTATGAACAGTTGGTCTGCTTGCCTAATCCTAGCAAGTCTGCTGATATAAATACTCAAGGCCCGCCTTGGATCCAGCCTATGTAGCCTTTCTTCCTCTTTCCCAGGATGGGGAGGAGGATAGAATGAAGGTAAGGTTATCTTCTGAATGACGTAGAATTCAGAAACTACCTTTGGGAGGAAATTAGGCTTCACTTGTAGGACAACTTTGTCTTTGTGAAAAATTGTATGAGGGGGTTTACAAGATAGGGCTTGTAATTCGCTCACCCTCCTGGCAGATGTCAAAGCCACTAATAAGAGTGAGAAATCTTAACCAACAAGAGTGGAGTGATTCAAATGGAGTACCCATCAGGAAATTTAAGACTAAATTTAACTTGGAACGGTCTCGGGGGATAGACATTAGTTAACCCCTTCAGAAATATTACTAGGGGTAATTTGAAATATGATGGCTCCCGCAGTGTGCTTGAAGATCGATAGCGCTGCGAGGTAGCCCTTGATCGTACCAACTTGAAGACCTGAATTCGCCAAATAAAGTAGAAAAGATAACACCATTGGTGTACCACATGAAAAGGGTTCAATATTCTTTTCTCTAAACCAGCTACAAAATGTGTTCCAATGGCAGCGGTATAAAGTCTTTGTTGCTGGGCTTCTGGCTGAAAGCAACACCTCCATGATGTCATCTGGGAGGTCCCAATCCTTGGATCTCAACCTTTCAGAAACCAAGCGTGAAGGTTGAGGGTTCTGATGTCTGGATGGAGAACCTGACCTCCCTTCTGCGAGAGAAGATCCTCCCTGTGTGGAAGACGAATCAGAGGGCAGATGGACATGTCCAGAAGGTCCGGGTACCACGTTCTCCTGGCCCAGTCTGGGGCAATTAGGATCATAGTCTTCCGGAATCTTTTCAACCTCCTGATCATCTGAGGAATGACGGACTGTAGGAAACGCGTACAGAAGTGGAAACTCCCAGTCTACTACGAACACGTCTCCTAGAGCTCCCCTTGGGGGAAATTCCCTTGAACAAAACTGATCGCACTTCCTGTTGATACTGGTGGCGAACAGATCCACTTGAGGGGTTTCCCAAAGGGCGAAGATCTCTCGAAGGACTTCCTGAGCTATCTCCCACTCATGAGAGACTGTGCTCTGCCTGCTCAGAGCGTCCGCTGTCAAGTTCTTCTCTCTGGCTAAGTGAACTGCTGATGGAGAGATTCCTTCTTGAATTACCCAACACCAGAGCTACATCGCCTCTCTGCACAGTGGCAGTGATCCTACGCCTCCTCTTTTGTTGAGGTAGTGCATGGCCACTTTACTGTCTGTCACTATTAGGACATTTTTCCCTTGTACAGATGGCAGAAAAGCCTTCAGCGCTAGTCTGATAGCTCTCAGCTCCAACAGGTTGATATGTAGTCTGAACTCCGATGGAGACCAACGACCGCTGATGGTCAAGTCGTTGGCATGGGCTCCCCACCCCGTGAGTGAGGCATCCCAGACTACTGTTATCTCCAGCCATGGTTGCCAAAACAGTTATCCTTTCAAAATGTTCTCCCGACAGGCCCACCACTGAAGGTCTCGAGCCACTTTGTCCGGAACCTGAAGGAAATCTGTCATTCTTCCTGAGAATTGTGACCACTGAGTTCTTAGTGCCGACTGGAGAGATCTCATTCTCAGGCGAGCCTCTGGCACAAGGAAGATGCAGGATGCCATGAGGCCTAGCAACCTCAAAAAGTCGAAGGCTGCGAGACATTGGGCATTTTGAAACTTGGTGACCATCTGCAGAATATCTTGAGCCCTCACCTCTGGTGGCGAGGCTTTCCCCAGGGAAGTGTCCAGGACCGCTCCGATGAATTGGAGTCTCTGTGATGGTATCATCTGTGACTTCTTTAAATTGATCGAGAAGCCCAGTTTGTGAAGGAAGTGGCAGACATAATCTAGTTGAATCTGAGCTTGTTCCGAAGATACAGCTCTGATCAACTAATCGTCTAGGTAGGGGTAGACATGAATCCCTTCCCTCCTTAGACTTGCAGCCACTACCGACATTAGCTTGGTGAAGACCCTCGGGGCAGAGGTCAGCCCAAATGACAGGACTAGAAATTGATAATGAGAGTTGCCAATTGCGAACCTCAGGTATTTCCTGTGTTTGAGATGGATTGGCACATGGAAATAAGTATCCTGAAGGTCCAGAGATACCAGCTAGTCCTGAAGCTGGAGGGCCTGAAGGATCTGAGAGAGAGTTATGATATTGAACTTGTCCTTCCTGAATAACTTGTTCAATTCTCGTAAGTCCAAGATAGGTCTCAGTCCTCCGTCCTTCGGTATCAGGAAGTAGGGGGGAGTACCAACCCTTGTTCCTCTCCGCTACAGGTACCGGTTCTATGGCACCTTTCTCCAGCAGGTCTAGAATCTCCTGCACAAGGAGCGGACCTAGAAACTTCAAAGAGTTGTTCCCTGGTGGATGACTGAGGGGTGCGTAGAAAAGGCAGGCAGTAACCTTGGGCAACTGTCTCCAATTCCCAAGCATCTGACTTAATAGCCTGCCATTCCGTCAGATGTTGAGTTAACCTGCCCCCTACTGGTGTCTTGTGAGGAGAGTCCTCAGAGTGGTTTAGAGGTGGCTGACACAGATGCCGAGGGTAAAGAGGCACCTGCTGCGGCTTTTGTACTTTTAACCCGTCCACCTCGGGTGAATCTTTTTATGGCCTCTTTGAGCCGGCTGTCCTCTGCCTTTTCCGAATGCAGAATAAAAACAAAAAGGACCTACCTCTCCAAGAGGTTCCTGAGGAGCAATGGGGAGTTTTTCCTCTGCAATGCAGTATGAAATGGAACCACAGGATCTTCCTGTGGGCCTTTAATTAAAATGTCTGTAAGATCATCTTGTTGAAAAGAAGGTGAAGGTGTAGACCAACTCACGAATTCTATTATTCTGGCCATTAAAGTTCTGTAAGGGGTCTCAGCATGTTCCCCTTGTTCTGGTTTGGCAAATTCTACTTCTGGGGAAGGATCTAACCCACTTGCATCATGCAAGGATTCTTAAAGGTCCTTCAACCTATTTTCTTCAGAGATAAATTCCTCTGGTACAGGTGTTGAAGTCCTCTGCCACCCAAAAGGTCTTTCATGATCAGAATCCTCCCCTTCCTCATAAATGGAGGACAAGGCTCTGAAATAATCTGACCTTGGGAATGGCTTAAAACCCATTTCTAAAGCAGAAGGGGCCAAGCTTGTAGTAATCGGTTGAGAAAACGTCGAAGTTGTCGACGCGGAAGTCAAAGGCTTCGAAGAAACCGAAAAAGGCGTCGAAAAGGTATGAAGAGACCTCGAAGAACTCGAGAGGATCGGAATCCTACTCTGAGTCGTCAAGGTTATCGACAACATTCTCGAGGTCATGGTTGAAGCCCTCGGTATGACTACTGACTGCGAAGTAGTGACAGCAGTAGGTTTGTCCTTTATCTGCGTCGACATCGGCATCGAAGACGGCGTCGATTCGACCGATCTGTGTGTCGATGGGCCCTTCGATAATGGCATCTATGACGCTGATTTATGAGTCGAAGGGACCTTCGACGATGGCGTTGATGATGCGGTTTTACTGCCTTTGCTCGAGGGTTCATGACGCTCTCGGGCAGTTTCTTTCGCTGGGTGCAATGACTCGCGGCGTTTCGATTTTTCGGGTCTTTCACCCAGGGTATCACCTTTAGCCGTCTCCGAGGAGGTCGAGGCCGCTTCCTCGAAGACGCTAAGCATCTTTTTACGGAATTCCTCCCACTTAGCTGGAGAGCTGTATTTCGTGGGGCAGGTGACTCTTTCCGGGGAAACAGAAGAAGACGAAGAAGAGGGTGATCTACGACACCTCTTTTTCTAGTGTTTGGATCTCGAAGACCGATGGGAACCACTGCGAGACCTCGAACGGGAATGTTTCCTGTGACGGCGAGGAGACAAATGTCTCGAATCTGCCGAGGAAACTTTCAAAGGAGTAGAAGTTTTAAGAGTCTTACCTCTTTCGAGCTTCCCCTTACGCTCCTTCAAGGCTTTCGCCGTCATGGACATGCAGTCCTCGCATTCTGAACAATGGTCCCCCGATACCAGGCACCACAAACAGATCCTGTGAGGATCCGTGAACGACATTTTTTTTCCACAATCACAACACTTTTTGAAGCCGAACCGTGGGGTCGACGGTTCAGATGAGGAAGCCATTGAATAGAATAAGATATCTTTGAGGAATAAGTAGAATCTACTTTAAGAACGAACTGAGCAACATGATTCCGAGGCCCACGAAGCACGGAAAAATGGAACTGAGCAACGGACGCTGCGCGAGTCTATGTATACGCATGATGACGTCGGCGCCAATACGGAGGCTGTCGAGGGACACCAACTCGAGGGACGTCGACGCGCAGCGCCCTCTACTGAAAAAAAAATTCCGAGGCCAGCAAGCTGGAAGTGATCTATTATCAAGATAAGGAATACGTCGGAGGACACAATCCCTTCGAAACTTATGTTTTGGGCCTGCGCTGAAGTACGCCGATATTGGGAGGGAGCGGCCCAACCAAGGTTGGCTTGCAGCCATATTCGGTCACCCCCGACGTGCTTGCTAGGAATTTTTCCGAGACCAAAGCATGCGAGACACGCAAGTAAATTGAAAGACCTGGCATACATCTTGGCGAAGCATAGGATAGCAATGGGGTGGAAAGCAAGGACTGGCCCAGAGGTGTGGTGGAGGGACCTCCAGAAATAGTCTTTGGCAGAAACTGCAGTGTGGCAGGAAGCATCCAGTCTAGGCCAAGAGGGACAAAATATGGATTTGGTGGCCTGGAGACACATGTTACAAGAACTGACATCCCCGCACAAGATGATGCCCCGACTCAGGTGCAGGTACCATCACAATCCGTAGAATAGTGATATGTGAAAGTTCAAGCAGTTTTACACAACATTGATCGCCATGACAAGTGGAATAGGCTGGGGGGCGGAGGGGAGGAATGTGGTAGGGAGATTGGAACATACATAACAGGATGTGTCATTGGAAGTTGTGCACAAAGTCTGTATGTTATTTTATGTTGTCGAAAATGATCAAGGTCCAACTTTCACATCCTGTCTCATGCAGAAGGTGAGAGAGATAATTATCACAACATTAAGGTACCCCATATACTACGCATAAACAGACCGCCTAGTGCAGCATTTTAATCGAACCTTAAAACATATACTCAAGAAATGGCGACTGATGGCAAGAACCAGGACCTCATGAACCCATTGGTCCCGTTTGCTGTTAGGACAGCTCCTCAGTCATCACTAGGTTACTCCCTCTTTGAGTTTTTGTATGCTAGGGAACCTCAAGATGTGCCAGATATATTGCAGAAAACGTGGGAAGAACGAACGCTCCTTTACCCATATCCCACGCTGCTGACAAACTAAAGTCCCACATGAAAGTGGTGTGAGAAATTGTCAATACTTCTTTCAAGCGACCAAAAAGCATTAGGACAAAAGGCAATTGTTAGAATGTTTTCTGTTGGTGACTAGGTTTTAGTGCTGTGGGTCACCTCTGAAATAAGATAGTCTCTAAATGGTATGGACCAGATAAGAATCCCAATTCCCAAAAGAACCTAATTTCACAACCCGACAAAAAACATCAGAATTAGCATGTCAACCGGTTGAAACACCGGATAACCAATTAAGTACAGCAGAGCACTGCAATCGTGGCTACGTTCCTGGTAGAAGGGAACACTTGTTCTGTAACTCCCAAAATCCTTAGTAAGCGACAATAGGCTGACTAAAGAAGAAAAAATAAAAACTGCTTGAACCATGCCCCTGGGTCCGAGTCCTGATTCTGATCTACCACAATAATCTGTAATGTGATGAAATAAAAAAAATGCATGTAGTCAAAAAATGCATTTTCACCATTCCATAGAAGGATAGCAACAAATGAGAGGGGAGAGTTCACCAAAACCCTTTGTTTTCTATATCACAACTATCTGGCTGTTCCTTCAACGAGACCATAGCCGTGTACCATGAAAAAATGACAATGCTCCAGTAAGATGACAGGCAAAGGTTAATAAAGTAGATGTTTGGGGAAACAATATGTCAAGACAGGAAGGTGATGGGTTACTGTTTTAAAACAATGTTCACAATAAGTCAATGTTTCATACATAGGCATCACCTCAACTACAGGCCATTGACCACCACCCAACAATACAAATATAAATTAGAATATCTATTTCAGGAACAAAAGGCATTCCATAGAGCACAACTGTTGTCCCTCGAGTATGTAATGTTTGTTCACACCTTAATATGAGAAAATAGAATTGCCTTTCGTCAGTAGAATGAGTTATACATGAACTGTTTTCATTACACACGGCATATTGAAAGGATTGCAGTAAATAAGTATATTAGTGTGTTATACGAAATATGTATAGTCGCAGCACTAACGTTAGGTCCCATTTATAAGTGTGAAGTGTATTAAAGTGTAGTATAAGGTTTCATCGAAATAGATTGTAAATGCGAAATGTATGATGTAACATGAAAACGGCACATGCCACACTAAGCAACCTCATTTTGAGCTTAATGTTAATATATGCACAGCTTCATGTAGCAGCAACGCACCAATCATATGCCATAACCTTTATGACCCCATCGTGATAATATGTGCTAAGGTTTGAATGTAAAGAATATAGCAATGGACTGTTTAATCTAGTATAGAAAATAACATGTGCATACACAAGATATCACCGAGTTTTATCATAAAAGCACCTAACCATGTAACGATGATCACGCGCTTTAGACGGTCGTAATTTCAATGTAATAAGTGTGCAACAAAAAGCCTTTATGTAAAAAAATGTCACAGGAGGTCCTGTTTCCCAATGCAGGACTGCACCTCGAAGGTGATTCGATTCCTTCCCTACCCCTCATGGTGCCAAGACAGACTAGGAGATACTTAATGATGTTTAGACAACTTGCCTTTAACCCCCATAGAAAGACTTATGACCATTGTGGTATGTGCCTTGTGTGACCCATTCCCTTTAATGTGTGATTTAAGCCTTAAAGTTACCAGCCTCTTTATTGTACCAGATGGACATTCCAGACCACACAGTGACCTCAAAGTCTTACCCCACTTAAACAGTATATCTTGCATTATACTAACACACATTTAAGCTGCTTATCGAGGGATCTAACACTGGGTTAGCAGATGCATTGTGACCTATGCCCAATGATAGTTAACCTGCATTTGAGAAATATCTTTCCTTTGGTGTCAGATTCACAAGTCTCAGAGTATACCGGACAAGACAGATTATAGTGTTAGATGAATATGTGGCAACAAGGGCAATTTTAAAGTATTTATCAATATGTAACCACACGAAAAGTTGCCAGACAGCGCATACCAACCCGATGAGCCCAGCTGACCAATTGACCTGAAGAGCATCATCACAGCGTCCCGCGAATCCTCACCAATCACAGCACACCGATCCTATGGCACCCATAGATGCCCGTCCCTAGGGACCAAACCCAACCCTTCATGTGCCCCTTAGGCCTCCCCTCTCCTGGATGACGCAAAAGTTGTATAAAAATGATTTGCAACATGTTTTCTGCAGATCGCTCTCGACGTGAGCAGAGTAGATTCTGTTTGCCCTATTTTAGATAAACACTTTTTGATATCACAAGCACTTGGTCTTGGTCTCATTCCCTCCAGGGATGTGTCCTGTTTGACTCTTATTGGGAGAGTTAAGTGCATTTTTGGGGACTTCTCACTTTCAGTAGTCCTGCGTTCCAAGGTAGATGCAGTTGGCTTAGTCTATCCATGACATGACGAGAGAGAGACGACGACCAGTGTTGTGAGGATGAGAAAGGGTAGTATCAGTTTATGGGTAAATGGAAGAAGCACTTCTTAACTGCTGCACATTGACTTGGGGCTCTAGTTTCAGGTCGTTGTCCATTAACGACTGATAAGGTAAATGTGATGTAGGTAGGGGGTACAGTGCTCCATTAACTAGCCCACCTTTCTCATTACCCAATACCCTACTCTCCAGGCACTCAGCCCAATTGTTGCTTATCAGCCTTCATCACCATTTACCACACTTGTTTAAGGTGGCCTTCTGATTCTAGCCCCAATGTGTAAGATTACCATACAATTGGGGTAGTCGTCCACAATTTATATTTTGGGTGGAATTGTGAATATTAGCTTGCGTCACATCTAGATAGAATTGTGAAGATTAGCATGCATCACATCTAGATGGACTTATGGATATCTGTTACGCTCACCTGGTCTCCACAGGGGCGCCGAATCGAACTGGACGGTCCGATGTTGACTGGCTCCTCGTGCCCCCACTGATTCCCTCTTCCGTCACAAAAATAGGTCTGCCTAAAAGGTTAAATGAAATGTTACCCAACCTTAAGGAGGAGGGCCAACTCCCGCCTCCTGTGGCCTTCTTGTGCACCCCTCTGCTATGTCTCACCTTAGCGTTATTAAGGGCTGACTCTCCATCCTGCCACTGTATGCAGGGGTGAGTAATAGTTCAAGGATCTAGTTACTTCACTGATCCTGCAGAGTTCCAGACAACTATCACTCAAAGGGGCAAGTCTTTATACCAATGGTATGGATTGCTTTAGAGTTCAAGTTGCCCAAGTTCACTTCTGTGCCTCTTTCTTAGAGATTTCCCCTTGGTGCGAAAAGATGACGCAGACTTCTTCCAAGGTACGATGAACTGGATTGCAAGGTAAATTCACACCAGCGTTATGCGATAAAGTCATTACATGCGGTATTGTTCTTCTGCGCCAGTACCCTGCTGTTCTTTTGTATTCTGCAGGTGCTGTATCTCCGGGATAGAGATCGCGCGGTGATGCCTTGCGGGACCACTAAGAAATGCAGCCTTCAGGTGAGTAGTAGCACTGCATAAGAATTAAATGTCCAATGAGGCCTTTCCCCAATGCGTAGCTAACCTGATCTTTTCTTTGTGTTCAACAGATGCAGAAACTCCGGAGCGGTGATCGAGTGATGATGGCGTCAGGTGATGGTGCTTCGCTGGATCGCTGGGATGAACTGCCCTCTGATGAGTATTAGCGTTGCGCAGGATAGCCATGTAGTTTAGGTGGTCTGCGCGGCTAACCTGATGTCTTTTCCTTTTCAGCTCAGCAGAAACGGGAACTCCAGAGCGGTCGAGATGGAGCATCGGGTAAGAGCCTTGTTCCGTTTTCTCCTCTCTCCTCCTTTCTTGCAGGTAGTTCGTGAAGAACTGGATGGGCGTGGCTGAAGACAGGCCTGAAGGTAACAGACACAGTGAGCGTTACGCTGCAGGAGTGCAGAATAACGCGAAGCGTGTTCTGTACTCAGGGCTAGGTTTATATAGCTTTCAAAAAGTAGTCCCCAGGTAAAGTAGTTCCTCCAACCACACCCAAGTAAGTGGTTCCTCAGGTAAAATAAACTCTTCAGCCTACCTCAGACTGGTCTGCACATGGTTCCCCTCCTTTGAAACCAGCCTCACTTGTGATGGCAGCATGAGCCTGGCGCCAACGGCGCCAGGACAGAGTCCAGGAAGCCCTTAGGGAATCCTTTGGGGCCCCAAAGGTCCCCATGGGTGCCAGTACCCTGGGCAGGTTGGTCTGTTACTGACGTCTGGGGGCAAGGACCGTGACTTAGCATTCGCCCCAACTAGTGATGCCACTAACCAACCCTACTAATAAAAATAGCTCACCACTCTGCGTACACCTTTCAAACTCTGAACTAAACCATACCTCTAAAGTACAACAAACCACATGCACTTCACTACAACAACAAAACAAACCACACATAGCTGCACACAACAGCACATGAAGGCTTCAAACCGAAAGAAAAACACCCAAACTCAGCGAACGTTGTAAATCGAAGTAAAGCTGCCAACAGCACAACACAACTCTCGCTCTTTTCTCCCACTCAGCCCTACTAACATGCGCTACCCTCTTGCTTTTCAGATCTGCTAGAGCGCCAGGAGACCACTCCGGTGGTAACAGTGTGCAGTATAAATATCCTTTAACATAACATATGCTACTTAGTAGGACGAATGTGTGTTTGGGAGATTTATCATTTTTATGCTTCATGCCCTCTGCTAGTGAGACACCCAGCACTTGCTGCTGGACCCTTTTCTTTAAATCTGGAACGAGTGGAGCCTTTTTCCACTCATTCATTCTTGTGAGCTCTGTCTTTTGGAACTCTGTTCTTTGTGTTCTACCTGTACTATGGAGTCTGCCTGCTCCACAGCTCTTAAAGACATCTGTTTTTACTACTGAAGCACACAGCTCCTTATGGGCAGTGTTGCTGGGGACCCTTACGATGCTCAAGATTCTTTTTCTAAACCCTCAAGTAACTACAGTTACTAAGGATAGTATCTCTCCCAAAATTCTGTAGTCAGAGCTTAGCACACACCACCTTCAGTGGAGTGCTAAAGGGTTACCTAGTATCCCACTTCTCTCTACTCCTGTGACTTTTTAGTCACATGGACAATCTCCTAGTTACGACTGGTGGCAGTGGACGTATTCTACCAACTATTGTGTCACCTTTATACTGCAGGCTGTGTCCATAGCCTCTGTAGTGCACAATACAGGCACCCACGTACCAACTTGAGGCCTGCTTTCTTTTTTCGCCAATACTAGCTTGGTTGTCCTTTGGTAGCCCTTCTTCTACCATACTGGGAGGGGGAGGTCAGTGTGTGTGTCTTTTGCCTTCAGCAGGAACCATTGGGTATCCCTGCCTAGGCTCCAGAGTGTCTGGACAGGCAGCAAGTGGTAGAGGGGTCTTCCAGCCCCCTGTCCCTTGTCTGCCAGAGTGCCTGAATAGGATCAGCTTAAACGAAAAAAGAAAAGGATTCAACCTAGGAATCCTCCCGTCCACATTATTTGTGATATAAAAAATGTCTTTGTATAATTTTGTCTATTGACATTTCTTTTTTAATTATTATGTATAAAAATAACAATTGGACTTGATCCAAACATTTAAAAGTGCGCAGGGGACGGGAGGATTCCTAGGTTGAATCCTTTTCTTTTCTCGTTTGATGTGTCGGGGTTTTGTGCCTTGACTCCAGTCCCTCCCCAGCACCTAAGATTATTTGAATATAACTTCAAATTACCTAATAATCTTTATTGAACTAGAGGTGTGCACCTATACTCCACCTTCTTGAATAGGACCAGCTCCCACAGGGTGTCTGGCTGTCCTGATTGGACAGCCAAATGCCCGTCTGTAGAATGCTGAGAGAATGCAAAGGAGTGTGTGCTGGAACTGTATAAAAGGTGAGGCTTCAGAAGTGAAAAGCAAGTAGGCCACTGAAAGCTGAAGTAACCGAATACGAAGACGACCAGAGAGGCCTGCAGACCCTTTGCAACACCGAAGCGACCACTGCTTGCCTGACCAAGTTTTCTATGTGACAGGATCTCTGAAGAGGATGACTCCTTCCCTTTTGCTGGTGGGAACAACCAGTCCCAAGACAAACTGTGAATTGAGCCATCTCCCAAGGTCCAAGGAGTTTCCAGAGCTAGGGAACCCCCAATACCAAGAGACCTGTTGCCCATTTCGAGTGCATCGTTGTCGAAAGGCTGAATCGTCCAAATCTTTGATGAACCCGTAAGGACCCTCCAGAGATCCAATCCAACTCGCCCAGACCGAGTTACCAGAGTGCGGACTGCAGGAAGCAAAGAAGATTGACCAGATGATCCGTGTCCTGTGTTGGTGCTGCAAAAAAAGGTGCCTAAAACCGCTGAGTCATGCCCCACGTCCTCCCTGGAATTTACAATGCTGCTGAGAGATCCTGGCCATTGTCCGGCCTTCAGTCATCAGATCAATGAATCTAGAGGTTGGGTCCAGGGCTGCAACACTGCAGAGCATCCAGCACAAACATTTTCTTCAAACCTAAGGTACTGTGGGGAAAAAGGTATTGCTTACCTGATTCGAAGAAGTCGCTCCAATGTGTTGGAATGCACCTAGAGGTGTCCAGGGTCATCCCCTCTTAGCTCCGACCCAAGCTGCAGCTTGTGTCCCTTCGAGTCCTCAGGTCTCCCTTGTTAGTTAACTTGATGCTTCTACAACACTAGAGATTGGAAGAAATCCTCTACAACTCTTCATATTCTGCTGGTTGTCAAGACTTTGAGGCCTCTCCCAACTGTATCTAGCTAGGGTTGTGTTTTTGGATTTAAATGACTTGCTGTGCAAAGAAACCCACTCTAGAACCTCGAACCAGGCTGTTACACTAACCAACCATTTTCCTCCCTTAAAGTAAATTTACAATATGTGTTTGCAGAAGAAATATGTTACTGTATAAACTGTAGAAGAACTTTGTCTTTTCCCTTTCTAACGTTGCTACAAATGTAACCGTGAACAAACATGAAAGTGAAACTGTCCTTTGAAGTGTATTCTCAAGTATTCCGAAGTGTTCTAGTGTAAACATCTAAAGTATTTAAAGTGAATCTGGTGTGCCTATATAATAAATATATAATTTTATGTAAATTATATGTCTAAGAGTTTCTTTGGTGTGCATGTCTAACTAAGGTTCAGTGTACTTACCTACAGCTCACATCTTCCTCTTAGGATAAGCCTGACAGCTCTGCCACTCTTCCAAGGTCCTGAGTTAGTGCAGACTGATACTAAGAGTAGGAGATCTACAAACCACTGGGATAGCTTACTAAAGTTTTATTACCAGTAGGACTTTAGGAAATCTCCCCAAACAATTTGAAAGGTCACTAATATGAAGCACCACGAGTCTATTACATCAGCAGAGGAAATTTTGGCATAATATACTGTGAACTCATTATTTCTAGGGGACCTTATTTTGGCAGGTATGGACAGTGAGATTAAAGGATTCACCCAGATCACACAATTTGGTCAAGTGGTGGAGCCAGAATTTGAGCCTAGTTTAAAATGTAAGTCCCCGACCACGAGGCTTCCCAGCTAAAGTTGGTACAAATGTGGTAATGTTTGGGCATGAAAACCTACTATATTATTCAATTTTATACAGATGACTGTAAAAGTGCACAAGTCACATGATAAGCCAACCCAACAATGTATACCTCATTGTAGAGACATGTTGATCAAAAAGCATGGAGTCATTTGGTTTTGATTTCTAAAGTGCACCCATGGGACCACTTCTATTTGAACTTTTGTGCAAAAGGGCCCCTCCTTGAAATGAATTTCTACTATGTAGCGGAATAGTAAAACCGAGGACAATTCACCTTTACGCTTTACTTTTCCACTACGGTTCTAGAAAAGTGTAAATTCCACCCACAATTAACAATTGCAGGAGACCTCAACAACCGATTCCACTGGAATCTGCCTGCTCATACATGGTGTATAAGCAAGATAGAATGCATAGAAATGGCTTGTTGTTTAAAAATACATGAGGGTGGAAAAAACAAGCGGATTGAGCAAGTAGGTCCTGAAAGACTAGGCCAATATGTCACATCTGCTATGGTCTCCAACTTGACCAGCCAAATCATACAAAACCCAGCAGCACATAAAATTGGCATTCAATGCTTTTATCGCCAAATTGTCCACTTTCCGGGACTTGGAAAATGTAGCTTCGGTTTCCCCAACTGAATGGAAGCTTACGAGTTGCAGCAAGCAAATTAATGAGAATTTACAAAAAAATGAAGACAAACTATTTCCCCGGATGATCCTTGATAACAGATAAAAAATAAATTTATTTTATTTTTGGTCAAGACAACTTGACCTTTCACAGAAGAACAAACAGTACAATATCAATGAACACAAATACAAAATGTTAATTTCAATATACACAAATGGCTATTTCTTAAGATTTAAAACAAGGCAACCGTAAATCCAAGAAAAGATAGCACAAATGTGATCAGAATCAATTCTTATTTACACAAATGTGGCAAGTATAAAAATGTAAAATCACAATTTCTTTGCCATTTCATATTTATCAGGGACTTTCTCCCTAAAGATTTTAAAATCTCCAGAGCTAAAAATAAATCTCATCACCTGCATTTAGACAATGCCAAAATTCATCTGTGTTTAGCCTTTTCGGATTGTCAACAAAGCACCCCAGAACATTAGTTCTAAGCTCCTGAAATGTTAAAAACAATTAATCAGTAGATGTTTGTTTGTAACTCATTTGCTTCTGAAACAAAATGCCACGTGCCATCCTTATTCCTTTGGGTAGAGCGAGCAGCAAGCACTTCAGTAGTGTAAAGTTTAAACGGAAGCACAAAAATGTACATCTGCATTAGGCATTGAGAAATCAGAGTAAATCTCTTTGCAGAGTAGCGAGCGGCTTGTCAATTAATGAAAAAGTACAGTGCAAAGAATAGCAACGAGTACTCAAATGTGGCAATTCAATCTAAATTAAACAAAGATCTTCATACCACAACAGGGTGTGTAGTGAACTCCTTCAAAGATCTACCACAACTACATAAGACAGATTCAGCTAGAATTTGGAACTCAGTCAACCCCTTTCATTTCCCCGCCTCCATACCAACCCCTTCAGGTCAAAATACAATGAGGTATCAATGGAGGATAGCATCTTACAATACAATGTAAAATCTTCCAAATAAAACTGCCATTTAATTATATGAATCCCAATTCAAAGCATAAGAAAGCAATCGGGAGGCTAGTAGGGAGAATACAAACCTTTTTCCACAGTCTTCATTCCAATCAAATCCAATTTAGTTTGAAGGCTTTGTGTGCCATATAAAACTGACAATCAGTGGCTTTGCAGAGAATCTGCAGTACTTTGCATTCCATGCATCTGATAAGGACATCGATACATTTTTCATGTAGCCTTGTCAAAATGAGACACTGACCAGGATCTCAAAACCCAAATAAGTGACCTTCGACACGGAGTAGCTTAGTGTCTTCTAAAAACCATATTGTTTCCTCTTATTTTTACAAAGCAAAGAAACTGATTTTTCCAGGTTTATAATAAGGCCATTTATAGAGGCATACCATGCCATGGCATTCATAAGACGTTGGAGGCCAACCAGTGTGGAATAAACAAACCGATATCATTGGCATAGGCCATCCAACAAACCTTCAATTCGCCGATCTTGAGGGAAACGAAAGCGGCTTTTCCCAATGTCTGCCAGTTACAGATTGAAGAGGCTGGAAGCCAATTTACATCCTTGGCGTAGGTCTCTTGTCTTAATAGGGTCAAATCTCCCTGCCCATCCAACCTATCCTGTATCATTGGGTTTTCATCTATAGGTTTAATAATGGCCAATAATGTAGCCGGCAAACCCCCACCTCCCAAAGCAAGGTTCGATTAACAGTATCAAAGGCTTTTGAAAAGTCCATCAAAGCAGCATAAAGGCAATTATCACCACTGGCCCAAGCATTTGCCCGTAAACAATTTAAAACAAGGCCACTTAGGTCAGTATCCATACCCTTACGAAAGCCAATTCGGAACTTCAGTACGTCTGTTCTCTTGGCACAGGCCTCCAGCACCTTTAATACCATCATCACAAAAATGTTACTTTCCACATCAAAAAGTGTGATCAGCCCATAATTAGCTGGTTTGCCACGATCGTCCTCCTTGCAAATTGGTACGATGATGAAAGTTTGCCATGAGGCTGGAAGAGTTCAATTTTAATAATGTCCCCAAAAGTATAGCCAGACTATTAGACCACAGGATCCTATCAAATTAAAAAAAGTGATTTGTAAGACCATTTAGTCCCGGTGCTCTGGAATTTGACGCCTTTGTTATAAATTCTGCTAAAACATCGACCTCCTTGTCAAGTTCACAATTCGTGGTGTCTCCATTAGTTTTAACCTCTCCTACCGGAAGAGCATACAATTCCTACAATTACTCCTAGTCCATGGTCCCCTTTCCTCCATACTTATGAGACATTCCTCCGTCCTGTGGGACGGGATCGGAGCACTTTGTAAAAAAGCATAATATTTTTCAGAAATGTGTCCTTCCTCTCTTTACGTGGGTACCGCACGTGGCCGTAACCCCGTTCTCATTAGCTCCGCCCAGTTCATCGCCCATCAGTCCTTTTATATCGCCTTTAAGCAATAACAGAGGAACCTTATTAGAGGGGACAGCGGGCGGGCGTATGGAGGAAAGGAGACTATGGACTAGGAGTAAGATGGTCACTACGGTGAGTAACCTTATTATAGTCCTACGTCCCGTCCCCTTTCCTCCATACTTATGGGAGATTCCCAAGCACGCCTTACAGGAACTACGGGTGGATGGAAATACCCCTTACTGAAAAAGGTTTTTAAGCACAGCCTGGCCAAACTGAGCATCAGACCTAGAGCTCAGATCCAAACAGTAGTGTTTACAAAAAGCCGATGGAGGACCAGGTAGCCGCTTTCACAATGGTCTCCCAGGGGACATACAGCTGCCTTGCCTCGTACCAGATGTGCATGAACCCCTTTTGGAGGTTGAACAGCACAAGACTCCATAATACAGGCAGCGGTCCATCTGAAAATAGTCGCTTTGGAGGCCTATTTAGTATTTACCCTGCGGATTACCGAAGGTCACCAAGAGTTGAGAAGAACTCCTAAATTCAGATGTTCTGTCCAGATAGAACTTAAGAGCTCTTCTAACATCCAGGCAATGCAAAACCCTCTCAGCCTCTGAGGGTGGGTTTGGAAAGAAGCCATGCAAGGAGATTCACTGATTCAGATGAAAATCAGAGACTACTTTTGGAAGGAAAGAAGGATTTGTCCTCAGGACAAACTTATTCTTATGAAAAACCAGAAAGGGATGCTCCACCGACAAGGCCTGGAGCTCACTCACACGTCTTGCCGAAGTCACAGTGACCAAGGAGGACACTTTCCACAAAAGGTGCTTAAGGTCTACAGTAGCCATTGGCTCGAAGGGCTTATGGCACAAGGCCGTAACGACCACGTTCAGAACCCACCTCGGATGCGGTTTGCGAACAGGCGAGTAAAGACGCATGAGACCCGCAAAGTGCCTTTTAACCACTGGGTTTGACAGTGAAAAAGAGCACTGATCCGTGGATAAGTATGCAGCAACAGCCGAAAGATAAGTCCTGCATGTCCAGACATGGATGCCCGACTCAGCTAGATAAGAGATAAAGGACAGCACTGTGTCAATCGTAGGCCCCTCCCCCACCCACCGGGGTCCAGCTGTCTGGCTAAGCACCAGTGGCAGAAACAAAGCCATCTGCTCCTGTATTAAGATCTCGCCGAGGGCTTCCTGGCCGCTGTTAGGGAGAATTCTCTTATAAGGCTAATTTCCCAAACCTAGTGAGTCCCCCAGCAGTTTTTCTGGATTTTTGGGGTTTGTTTTCTTCTCCTGCTAAGAGTGAGACTCTTTTCCTCCCACTCTTAGGCATGATTTGAGATATGTCTGACTTTTTGTGTGCTTATGGGCTATGTTTTTTTTTTTTTACTCCATAGGGTATCATCTGTTTTTGTGTATGCGTTACACAGCACCCTCAGTGCAGTAACACAGGGGTGTCATAGTGACCCCCAAACCTAGACTCCATACCCTGGGACCGACTACTGTTTCCAAGGGAGGGCATGTAAAGTCACCATTGACTTTACTAGTCCAAAATTGTGAACAGAACCAGTACAAACCATCATATTGTGGAAGTACTGGAAGTGGTTAATTCGATTGCCCCTGGGTCTGTTTCCAAGGGGGCACTGTCCAGTCCACCCTTGTCGAGTTTCTGGCTGGTGGCAGTGGTTACCACGCAAAATATTCCACCAGAATATTTCCTATGGGATTTGCCCATTGATTTTAAACGCACCACTTTTTGGTGCAAAGTTAAAGATACCGCTAGTTTATTTAATATCATTTAATATTAAATCCCCGGTTGCCAGAACTCTTTTCTAAAATGGTGTTCGTGTCAGTCTCTGCAACTCCAACCAAGTTCGGGCCCTTTGTTCCACTTTCTCCACAGAAGCCCTCTGTCTGGGTTCCACAGGATGTGTGGGTGGGGGGAATTGGCACCCTGGACTGCGTTGCCTTAGCAACTCAAGTCGCACTCTGTTCTGATTGGCCCAGTGGTGAGCCGCCCGGCTCACCACTTAGCATGTATGAGTGACAGCTAGGCTGTTGAATGGGAGTTTTTCTGCATAAAAGCAGGCCTTTTGGGAATGGAACTTCAGAAGTCACCACAGGACCTAAGAAATCCAAAGAGGGGAAAAGCTGAGCCATCTGCAACGACGACACCACCGGTGGTGCCCTGCTGCAATGACCTCATCACTTTCCCGACGACAAGAGAAGATCGACTGCTGAAAGAATCTTCTTCCTCTGAGCTGGTGGGATCAACCAGTTCGCCATTACGCCTTCAAGGACGTCTCTTGGTCGAATCGCCCATGCCAAGCACCCCGGCGGCCAGATAGCCAAGCTTCACCACTGACTGCGAATACCAGGAACGCACCTTTTAACTGACGAACTCCGTGGCTGGTTTCTTCCCTGGGCAGTGAAACGACTCCAAGTTTCCTCCTCGATGAGATCCTCTCTTCCCCTGGTCGAAACCACGAACTGCACCCGCTGCCAGGAACAACTGCCACCGCTGGAGCTTCCTCAACTTAAAGGTACTGTGTTCCACCTGCCCTCCCTTTCTACGGTTTGCTAAAGGTGACCCTTAAATCCTTTGCTTTCCAACTGGGTTGGCCCCAGACCTTCTAACTTTACCTTCTGAATCAACCCAACCTCTTTTGAACACTTTCACAAAGACTTGAATGCATTTCTCAACTGTGTGATCTTGGGCACATTACACCTTGCTCCATTTAAAGTGGGCCTGGCCTATGAACTTTGGCTCTACAGTAGACTCTGCCTTCTTTAACTTGTTTTGGTCTTTTAAAAGTGTTGGGAACTGTTTTATTTTTATGACCTGCCTTTTTCTCTCCCTTTTTTTTAATTATTGGAGTGCCACCCAAGTTACGCGCTCACCTCTGTTTGGAAAAAAGTGGTGTTTTGACTTAGACTTGTCTGATCATTCTTAAGGGAGGTGTGTATATTTTTCTGATTGTGTTTTGAACTTGCTTTGATTAATAGTGCTAGTGTATTTTCTAAAGTGTGTGTTAAATAAATTATATACTTTTGATACAAAGCTCTGTTCAGTGTTTGCTTGCTCTACTGTGTTTTTGGCCCTATTGTGTATCCTCTGTATACTGCCTGACTGCTCAGCCACAGCTACCAGGTAAATCTGGGTGGTACAGACTTCTACCAATTGGGTTTACTGCTTACTCCTGTAGTCTTAATCTGTTTTTAGTGTTCCCCAAGGGAACTGCACAGGATTCTGCCTAACAGCCGCATGAATAATACACATTTTATCAGCGGACAAGTTGAGGTGTTCTAAAGATCTGAACTCCGGCACCATGCCGCCAAGCTGAACGATTGTGGGGAGGGGTGCCACAGCTGCCGATCTTTCTGGTGAAGCAGGTCGGGAACCAGCGGAAGCCTGATCGGTGCACACACAAACAGATGCTGAAGCTCTGAAAACCAAAACCTGGCCGGCCACCACGGTGCTATGAGCAGAAGAGAATAATTCACCATGTTCCTCAGCTTGCACAGCATCCAATGAATCGGAGGCAGAGGCGGGAAAGCGTAGGCTCTCATATTGAGCCAGGGAATTTTGAGGGCATCCCCCAGAGAGGAGGCTCCCAGCCTTTTCCTGGCGGCATACAGGGGAAGTTTCCCGCTGTTGCAAAGAGGTCCACAAGAGGTCCACTTCTGGAGTGCCCCAACACCGGAAGATTTGCAAGAGGACCTCTCAGTTCAGTTCCCACTCGACCATTGTATGTCGGCTGAGGGCATCCGCAGTAACATTCAGCTGACCCGGGATGTGCACTGCCACCAGCCAGATGCCATGCTGAATCGCCCATTCCCACATCTGAATGGCAAAATCCACAAGATGAGGGGACTTGGTACCCCCTTGCTTGTTGATATAAAATATGGACACCACATGGTCTGTGTGGATCCGAACTACTTTGTTGACAATAACAGGCTGGAACGCTCAGAGTGCCAGGAAGATCGCCAGGAACTCCAACTGATTTATATGAAGGAGTTTGTCCTGCGGTGACCAGAGATCCGAAACCTGAAAAAGTCCAACGTCGTACCCCATCCCAGCAGGGAAGAGTCTGTCTTGATTGTCACTAGCGGGCCGGGATCCTGAAAGGCTGCGCCCACCGACAGATTGCTGAGAGACGACCACCACGCAAGGTCCGCTCTCATGATAAATGGAACAGGAATCATTTTGGAGTCTCGGTCCACTGCTTGGCGCCAAGAACTCCGAAGAGCCATCTGTGTTCGCCTCATCTTGAGACGAGCAAGAGGAAGAGCCGGCGCACACACAAGGCCATGAGGCCCAGAAGCCTCTGGGACCACCAGGCCAACATGCTCTCTGACTGCGCAAACACTCGACACGTGGCCAACAGATCCGCCATTCTGTCCCCGGTCAGATACACTCCGCAGTCGATAGTGCTCCACTGAAAACCCAGGAAAATCAGGTCCTGAGAGACCGTCATGGAGGATTTCCGCCAGTTCACCGACAACCCAAGATGGAACAGGAGCTGGAAGAGAGACTGAAGATTGCTCAAGGCTGATTGAGGACAAGGACTGCGCAGCAGCCAATCGTCCAAATATGGATGCTCATGGATACCATGAAGCCGAAGATGAGCTGCAATAACCGACATCTTCGTAAAGACACGTGGTGCCGAGCTGAGGCCAAACGGGAGCACTCGGAACTGGAAATGCTCCTCCCCCATGGAAAAAATGTAGGTATTTCCGATGCGGACTCCAAATCAGAATATGCATACAAGCATCCTGAAGGTCCATCATGCTGAGCCAATCGCCCTTCTGTAAAGAGGACTTTATCTGACAGGGCGTGATCATCTTGAATTTCTCTTGGGGTAGAGAGAGATTGACCCGGGAAAGGTCTAGGATGGTGCGCAGGCCAGCCTGGTTAGGTTTGGGCACCGTAAACAGCTGGGGAGTAGAAGCCCTCCCCTCGCTCCCCTAAGGGAATGGGTTCCACCGCTCCGAGATCCAGCAACTTCTGTATCTCGGCTCTGAGGGAGGGCGACCCTGACTGCTGGAAGGGAGAATTGTTGGGTGGGTTAGGGAGAAGGGGCAATCGGAAGCCCGCCCGAGCGACTGACAAGACCCCTGGTCCTCTGTGATGGCCTGCCATGCCCCCCAGTGAGGCGCAATGCGCCCTCCCACCGGGGTCTCATGCGAGCGTAGAGAACCTTCATTTAGTTGGTTTATTGGTGGCGCCTCCACCTGAAGAGGAGGCTGAAGACCGGGAGAAAAACCTGCCCCATTGTTGCCGTCGGCGGGAATTTCCTGATGGTGTATCGACCCTACGGGACTTCCGATACAGAAATCCCATAAAACCAGAGGAAGACCGAAGCTGCGAAGACATTCTCTGTGCCTTGAAAGGCGGTTTCACCAATACAGACAAGGACTTGGCGGTCTGGGTGCTGTCCTTAATCTTAGTTCAACATCTGTCGTTGAGTGAAAAAGCTCCTTGCCATCAAAGGCAGGTCCAGAACTTTATCCTGCACCTCTTTAGAGAACTTGGTAGCGTGCAGCCAAGCCTGATCAGAGGTGTCCATGCCAAGCAAAAGGCCCCTGGGCCGAGGTATCGACATGATGCGCAGCGGCCTCCAGCATATCCTGCACCAGCATCCTGGTATCTGACAATCCTGCTTTGCAGTCCTCTAGTTTATTAGCGGGAATGAATTCCTCAAACTGACAGACCTTTCCAAATGTTCATAGTCGCTCCCGCTAATATGAGTTCCGCGTTAGCTTGATGCAGGGCTGCAGGGCTGAATCAACGAAAATCTTCCTCCCCAAAGAGTCAAGAAGCTTGTCCTCTTTAGCCAGAACCTGCGTTGCCGCTGTAGAAGCCAATGAAGCGGGTCTAGATTGTAATGTAGCAGCAGCCACCACTGTGGAGGAAGGGGGTGGACACGACGCTAAGGCCACTTCGACCGAAGAATGGAGCCTATAAAGAGCGTCAATCTTTTTATTTACAAACAGTCCAGAGTGTGGTTTCTCTCAGACTTAACGGACCTCGGCTAAAATGTCCTTTTGCAAGAACAAGCCGGTGCGCTCCAAAGGAGACAAGGTGAATGCCCCCGAAAGCACCCCTTCCTGCGGAACGGGTGCTTCGGGCACTGGAACATCCAACAGACGCATCATGTCCAGCACCCGGCCGTGAAAGGCTCTAACAGAGCGGGGCTAGTCCCCGCTGTCCTGATCGCCCTGTGCGTCATCTGACACATCCGGATCAGGCTGCACAACATCTGGCACTGCTGGAGATTTGTCCACTGGAGACAATGGAGGGAGGGCCGGTAGAGGCCCGGTCGGTAGAGTTGGCGCTGGCGGAATCACTGGTGCCACAACTGGGACCGACGGCGCAGGAGGGCACATCTCCCTAAACAAGCCCCGAAAATACTCCTTCATGGGGTTGCAGCGCATTAGCTTTTGAAATTTGCCCAAAAAAAGCACCCTCCGCTGATGATTTAGGGGCGACTGGAGAAGGCCTCTCATGAGCGGAGTAACTACATGGGCGTAAGGGAGAGGGTTGCCAAGAGGGCCCTTCTCCACTGTTAACATAGATCAAGGGCGCAGATGCCGCAGGAAGCGAGAGGTTGTGCGGTAGGGGCTTCCGTGCGTTCCAGTCATAAACTGGACGAAAGGGATGCGCACAAGGAAAACGGCGTTCACCTGAAATGCCACTCCCACACCTAGCGCCGATTGCGTAGATGTAAGGGAGGTATCCAAAATGGCTGCCGTCGTCTTGGAGAGAGTAGCCGCCATTTTGTTAGCACCTGAGGAGAACTGCGACACGTGTGCAAGTGAGACAGGGGTCTCCACAGATGAGACAGGGGTCTTCATCTTAGCCTTGACACAAGGAACCTCGGCCGAGCCAGTACTGCGTGGCCTAGAATGTTTTTGAGACATGCGCTCAGCCAGAATCGCCTTCAAAGGAAGGACCTCGGCAACGCCGGTAGCAGAGGAATTCCAGTCAGAGATCTCACTCCATGCCCCCTCAACAGAACTGGCGTCACCGCTTGAGCAGGAACAATGAGGAGTACAACTCACCGGCAAGACCTTAACAGGTCTCTCAGAACTGTCGGTCACCTAAGCCTCCAAACGAGGGACCTCGGACCCGAGCCCGGTAAAAGCCCCTTCAGGAAGGGCCTCAAACTTTAGTTTGGTACAGAAATCCTCCAGAGGCCTCAGGGCGAACACTGGTGTCTTTACAGGAAGCTTCAGTCAAGGAGACCTCGAAGCAAGCTCTGGCACCCACAACCTCAGTAGAACTGTGCCCACAAACAGCCCCCACAGGAGGGGCCTTGGCTTGTAATCCAGTGTCAATAGGCCCCTTACGGAGGCCCTTGGAGAAAACTCCAGTACACTTTAGGCCTAAAAGGCACCTCAGGGCAAGCCCTGGTAACAGAGCTTTTGATGCTCCTCCTGGACTAGGAAGACCCCGGGAAGGAGTCCCCCAGCCGGGGTGCCCAAAAAAAAAGAAGAACTCACCGGGCGTTTCTTCTTCTCGTCGATGAAAGTTTGAAAATGCGTAGGGGGAGTGCGCTGAAACACCTCCTCCCACTGCTCTAAACGACGAAGCGTCCGGACCAAAAGGGAATCGCCCTAAAAACATCCACTGGTGGTCCGGACCCAAACACTCTAAACAAAGAGGATGGGGATCCACCCTAGCGAAGCGTTGCTGACAGGAAGAACAAATAGGAAAGTCCAACTGAAACAGCCTAGACTGATTGCCACACAACCGCTAAGCCGGAGCAGGAGAGGACACTAAGGAAAAAAATCTTCCAAAGATGCAAATGCGTCCAGTCCCGATCGAGCTGAGAAAAGGACTGATGGGTGATGAGCTGGACGGAGCTAAGGAGGGCGGGGTTATGGCCGCATGCAGCACCCCACGTAAAAAGAGAGGAAGGACACAAAGTGATCCGGTACCGTCCCACAGGACAGAGGAATGTCGCATAAGTATGGAGGAAAGGGGACGGGACGTAGGAGTATGAGCTTTCCAGGCACCTTCTGAAACCGGATTTGACTGGGTGCTAGGAGGGGTCCAAAATGTGAAGCAGACCAAATGGCATTTTATTATCATATAAGGTTGGATGAACACCTACTATCCCTACCCGACAAAGATTTCCCTAACTAAAATAAACTAAAGGAAAACACTCACAAAGGATATCTGTCCCGCACACTCTTCCAGCTAACAATTAAACAAGGAAATGTATGACAGTTAAAAAACAATGATTGAATTCAAAATGTGATAACAGTCTATTCATAACATGGGCAAATTCCCCTTCGCCAGGTTTAAATGAGATTCTGCTTCACAGTTCAAGAAAGAACACGGGGAAATACTGAATCGCAACTAAAGTTCCAACACAGTTTGATGCAACTTCAACTTGTCAACAGAAAGTTCCAACAAAGAAAATATAAGTTTCTTCGTCTTTAAACAAATCCTCAGTTCCTCAATAGCAACAATGATTATCTCAGTCAAGAGGATTTTCCACTCTGATAACTCAAAGAAATACAACTTCTCTGTAACAGCCTTGCACAGCTCTTCCTCCAGCACCACCACCAAAAAAAAGTCTGTCAGAACCACCTTGTAGCACTCTTTCAACTTCCACCTGGCCTGCTTTCATGCCAGGCCAATAATCTCTAAAGATTAGCCATACATGTATACTCCCCGGCCCGAACAGCTTTTCACAACGACAAACGTTTTTGTGGTCAATCTTAACTAACAAGAGGTTACAACAGCTGGACAGCATTCAATAAACTGCAGCTTAAAAACTTTTGAACAATGTGTTAAGAAAACCAAGATTCATATTGATGCTCTTTAATACTCTTCTGCAAATGATGCTCCTTGGATGGATACTTTTTCCTAGAAGGGCAGCCTTTTCGCCCGTATTGTTTCCCCACTTCACAGGCAACTAAAGACTCACAGGGATCTCTTCCTGCCTGGTTTTGGCAATTTGTGTGTCCCAGCTTGTACCATATGGTGTATACAATATGGGCAACAAGTCAGTTTACAAATCTTGCATTAGCCCTCTTCTGCTGTTGGCAATATTGGATAGATTGTGTTTGCCTTAGTTAGTTTCTCTTGGCTTGGGCAATGCTTCTTGACATTAACTCTTAAAAGTTGCCCCCCACGCATGGCTGGGTTTTCCACAGGATAACACTTTCAATGTTACACTCATTTGGCTTTGGTATACTAGTTTTTCTGCTTTTCCCTAGTTAGGTGTTCAGAATCAATTTGGGAATCACCTTCACTCACAGGCGAGTGCTGCCTTTGCTGTTTTACAATAGGTTGGTAGTCAAAAGTAACATGTGGATCCCTTCCATTCACAACCAAGTGCTGCTTAACACTAATTCTGCTTCTACGCAATCGCTGCTCACTCGCCGGGTGCCTGCCTCCAATACGCAATGTTCATCGAGTACCTATGAACTCAGTAGATCAGACAAACAAAGTTACTTACCACAGGTAACGTTGTTTCGACTGGATGTTTTTCCCACATATTTCTTCACTTTGATATTCGATATCCAGCTTCAGCAATTTTTTTTGGCAGAGGGCACTGTGCGTCGATGCAGTCAATTCTATGTCCCTCCATCTCGAGGATGATGTCATCGAAGGTATGTATGACACACGCCCTTTGGCTTACCTTCTATTTTTTTACAGTAGAATCTACCCACATAAGTTTAACGGTACTAATCTTTGAAGGAGGGAAAGCTGTAATAGCATGGTAAATTCCCCTGTGGGGTAGGCTGGGATGGCCACAAATATGTGGGAGGAACATGCAGTCAAAAGAACATTACCAGGGGTAATTTGTTCTTCAAACGTATTCCTCATATTTGATAAGATTCCCAAAGCAGCGTTTGTTTTAGTGGAGGGAGTAAGAATTTAGTTTTTGATTGTTTTCATGAACCGAATGCAGTACATCTTTTCCAAAGCTTCCATCCTGACCAAGGGAAGACAACGCAGTAATGATTTGTGAACATGTGAATAGTAGACCACGTCCTTGCCTCAGAAATATGCAGAGATGTAGAGGTAGCCATGCCCCTGGTGGAATGATTTTGGGTAAAAATGAAGGCTTAACCCTCAGAACAAACTTACCCTTGTGGAATATAGTGTGGCTTGGATGATGGTGCCTGTAATTTACTCACTCTACGGGCTGAGGTTAAAGCTACCAAGAGAATGGTTTTAAATGTTAACCTTAATGGACATGAATATAAAATTTCAAAAGGGTGCACAAATAAGAAATGTTAGTACCAGATTACGGTCCAAAACTGGAACCTGGAAAGGAGATGGAAACACATCGGCGAGTCCCTTTAGAAATTGTGTCAGCAGAGGGATTTTGAAATATGAACATTCTTCTGACGAGCGCTTAAAGTTGGATAGCAGCGCCAAATTGCCCTTAACAGTTCCAACCTGAAACACCAGATTGGCTAAGGATAGTAGAAAAGATAACACTTCCGGTGTTTTGCATAGAAAAAGGGTCTACATTCTTGTCTTTGCACCAACTTCAGAATTTGTTCCAACGGCAACGGTACAGGGACTTTGTTGCTGGCCTTCTGGCCGAAAGCAAAATCTCCATTATCTCATCCGGGAGGTCCCAATCCTTGTATCTCAGCCTCTCAGAAATCATACGTGAAGGCTGAGTGTCTGGACCTCTGGATGGAGAACCCGACCCTCCTCTCGCGAGAGAAGGTCCTCCCTTTGTGGAAGATGTATTGGAGGGCAGATAGACATGTCCAGAAGGTCCAGTTACCACCTCCTCCTAATCCAACCGGGGGGAATTAGGAACATGCGTTTCCCAAACTTTCTCAACCTGTTCACCTGAGGAATGACAGGGACTGGAGGAAACTTACAGGTGTGGAAACTCCCTGTCCACTACGAACACGTCCCATAGAGTTCCTCTTGGAGGAAATTCTCTGTCAGTACAGTTAGCACTTCCGGTTGACACTGATCATGAACAGATCCACTTGAGGGGTTCCCCAAAGGATGAGGATCTCTTGATGGACTTCCTGAGCTAGTTCCCACTCGTGGGAGACTGTTCTCTGCCTGCTAAGAGGGTCCGCCGATGTGTACCCTTCTCCAGCTAGGTGAACCGACGATAGAGATTCCTTCTTGAATTGCCCAGTACCAGAGCTGCATTGCCTCTCTGCGCAGTGGTAGTTACCTTACAACTCGTGTTGAGGTAGTACATGGCCACTGTGTTGTCCGTCATTATCAGGACATTCTTTCCCCGTACCGAGGGCAGAAAGGCCTTCAGCACTAGTCTGATTGCCCTCTGCTCCAAATGATTGATGTGTAGTTCGGTCTCCGACGGAGGCCAACGACCGCTTCTTGTCAGATCGTTGACATGGGCTCCCCACCCTGTGAGTGAGGCATCCGTCACTACTGTTATCTCAGGCCACGATTGTCAAAAGGGTTCTCCCTTCAGAATGTTGTCCCGACAAGCCCTCCACAGGAGATCCTGTGTGACCCTGCTTGAAACATGAAGCAGGTCTGACATGTTTCCTGAGAACTGGGACCATTGCGTCCTGAGGGCCCATTGAAGGGATCTCCTTCTCAGGCGAGCCTCTGGCACCAGAAAAATGCAGGATGCAGGAGGCCGAGTAACATAATAAATAAATAAATAAAAATTGAAGGCCGGGAGATGCTGGGCACTCTGAAATTTGGGGACCATCTGTAGAATGTCTTGTGTCCTCACCTCGGATGGCGATCTCTTTCCCATGGATGTATCCACTACAGCTCGGATGAGGTGGTGTCATATGGGACTTCTTGTAATTGAGGGAGAAGCCCAGTCTGTGAAAAGAGCTGCAGGCAACCGAGATGATCCAGGACTTGTTCGGGAGAACACGCCCTGATTAGCCAATCGTCCAGGTAGGGGTAGACGTGAATCCCTTCTCCTGAGACTCGCTGCCGCCACAACCACCATCACTTTGGTGAAAACCCTTGGGCGGAGGTTAGCCCGAATGGCCAAACTCGAAACTGAGAAGGAGAACCGCCAACAACGAACCTCTGGTATTTCGAGTGCTTGAGATGGATTGGCACAAGAAAATAAGCATCCTGAAGGTCCAATGGCACCATCCTATCCTGGAGTTGGAGGGGCTGAAGGAACTGAGAAAGTGTGATCATCTTGAGCTTGTCCTTGAGGAACTGGTCTCAGTCCTCCGTCCTTAGTACCATCCCTTGTTCATCTCCGCTAGAGGCACCAGTTCTATAGCGCCTTTCTCTAGCAGGGTCAAAATGTCCTGCACAAGGAACGAATCTGGAGCCCTCAAAGAGTGGCTCCCCGGTGGATGGCTCTGAATGAAAGGAAAGCAGTAACCAGGGGCCATGGTTTCCAATGCCTAAGCATCCTAAGTAATGTCTCGCCATCTTTCAGATGCTGAGACAGTCTGTCTCCCACTGGTGTTTTCTAACTCAAGCCCGCAGAGAGGTTTAGAGGCGGCTGGTGCAGTGGCTGTTTAGTAAGGATGCCCCTGCTTGAGCGGGCTTCGCACCTCTCCCTCGTCCACCATGAGGGAATCTTCTTTGGCCTCTTTGACCAGCCATTCCTCCCGCTCTGCCAAATGAGTAGTAGCAAAAAGATCTACCCCTCCAAGGCTGTCCACTGGGGCAAAAGGACTGAGGCTGCCTAACAACGGCACCTAAAGATTTGGCTGCCGGCTTCAAGGTCTGAAACCTCAAAGCTCTCGTCAGCCTTGTTGCCAAAATGGTGAGAACCGTCAAAAGGCATGTTGAGGAGTCTAGATTGCACATCCAGTGCAAATCCCAACTTCCTCAACCACGCAAACCTGCATATTATGGTGCTTGTTGCCATAGCTCTGCTGATGCCATCAGCAGAATCCAGACCTGATTGAAGAGATTTACACTTGGCTTCTTTGCCGTCCTTAACAATGGCTAAGAAACTCTTTCCTCCCCCTCGGGAATGTGCTCTGCAGCCATTGAAATACAGTCCCATAGAGTGAATGAGAATTTTGCTGGGGCACATGTTGAGTTGGCGGATTTAAGAGCCATGCTCCCTGCAGAAAATACTATTCTTGCTCATCCATTTACTCTGTCATCCCTATCTGGAGGGATAGTTGGATAAGCTGCCTGCCTGGAAGTTGCAGTAGCTGCCTGTACCACCAGTGTGTCTGCAGTGGGCAGTTTTGACAAGTAGGCGGGGTCACTACTGGAAGGGCAGTATTTTTATGTCCTTTTTTTGACTGCCGGATTAGTCTCTGGCTTTTCCCCATTTTCCTGCCAGCCTTTTTTGGAGAGCAATATGAAATGGTGAAATAAGATCCATTAGCAGACCCTTATCAAGGATTATCATCAGATCATCCTGTTCAAAGGGTAGGGTAGGCCTACTCCGCCCTATATAGTCTACAACTTTAGACATTAGCCGTCTATATGAAGCATCTGCATGCTCACCAGCTTCAGGTCGACCAAAATCCAGCTCTGGTGAGGCGTCTACCCCACTGGCCTTCTGTAAATCATCATAAAGATCCTTTAATCTACATTCTTCCAAAATGAAGCTCTAAGGCACATTTAGCGTACCAAATTGAAGACAAAAAGGCGCTTAATTGAACAACGGCTCATTTTTTCTCATAAATGAAAGTGAGCGATTTGAAAAATTCTTTCCTTGGTAAAAGAATATAGGTATTGTCTGGGATAAGCATTGCAGGCTTAAGGAACAAGTCGAAGCTCAAGGAGTCAATCTTTTTTAGCTTTGATGGTGCCTTTGGTTTAGATGGCGTCGACAGCACTGCTGGCATCGAAGGCAGCCCCAGCGAGGATGCCGGCGCAGCTGGCATCGACAAACTGGACATATGTTTGGACTTATGGCTCCAAGGATCCTTCAATGGCTTGTCATCGCATCGAGGCCTCGACGGCTCTCAATGAGGATCTAGCCTTCGTCCCCGGGCTCGAGGGTGCACCGGATTTGGCTCGAGCCCTTTCCTTACCGGCTTCTTTGGAAGGCGCGATAGGAGCATGGCTTGACAAAGATTTTTGCTTTTGAAATATTTTTAAAATTTCGCATCAAAATGCCTCCCATTCGGCAGGTGTGGAACATTTCATGGGATAAGATAACCTCTCCGGGGAGGTGTCTGACAAAGTCTTTTTGACTTCCACGACGAGTAGTGGCGGGAGCCACTGCTCGATCTTGATCTTTTAACCGTCTTCCTTCAAGGAGAGTCGCCTCATCAGACAAAGGTTTCTTCAACGGGGTTGTTGATGGGAATGTTTTGGGGTTTTTACCTACCGCAAATTCCCCTTTCACTCCTTCAGAGCCTCTCCGGTCATTGACTGGCACTTGGAGCAGGCTGAGCAGGCCGATGGTTTATGGCCCACCCCAAGACACCACTAACTGTGTCGGTTAACGACATCTTAGGATGACAGTCCTGACACTTCTTGAACCCGGTCTTCGGGGTAGCAGATGGAAGAAGACATTATCGCGAAGAACAAAAGAAGCGCACCGTAGTTTCTCGAAGCGTTCGCTTACGCGGAAAAACAACTAAAGCCAACTTGTGCTGCGCGTGCCATATATACCTTCATCCTGATATGACATCATCCTCCAGACAGAGGCCCTCGAGGGATAGTCAACTGCATTGACGTACAGCGCCCTCTGACAAAATTTGTTTCCGAAGCAGCTGAAGCTGGATATCAAAGATGAGGAATACGTGGGAGGACACAATCCTTTCAAAATGCACCTTTATTCCCCTCGCTGCTCACAGAGTCTACCTTCAACGTCCACGTCTAATGGGAGGCTCCTCCTGGTCCTGACGCTCTCTGGTGCACACCAGCTACTGGAGACCGCCTCTAGGCCCTCGGGTGCACGGCAGCCATCCAAGACAGCCTCCTGCACGCTTCCTGCTGCACTGCCTCTGCAGATCAGGTCACAAGGGGGAAAGCTTTCCTCCTGCACACTTACCGCTGCACAACCTCTACACTTCAGATTTCTGGAGGCACAGACCCTCTCAGGACCAGCAGCTGATATCTGCCAAGCAATGTTCCCGGCGTCTTCTCTCTCCTCCAGCTTCTGCCTGGGCTGCAAGCAAAAACCATGCTGCTTCCACTTCTGACTTACTCGACTATCCACCAACGACGCCACCTCTATGGCCTGCACCTGAGGGGGCCTTTTAAGCCTCTCGGTCACCCTCAGGTGGGGGCCATCTACATGAAAGAGCTGACCACTCCTACAACATTGTAGTAGTGGTCACCCTCTTCAGCCCAGAATTTAGGGAATTATGGGACTTTAAGTCTCTAAGGAAAATGTAGGTTTTCTTTATTTCTGTTTTACAATCAAGCACCAGTTTGTTCCTTACAACATTCTTTAAAGTAACATCACAAGAATGAGTCATTAACCTTGATTGCACAGGAGTGGGTAATTCTTTTACTCTGGTGTTAGTCACAAATGTCTTTTCACTGTCCCTTCGGTTGTCAGGGAGGTTTTCAACTTTACAGGTCTCACAAACTTTATAATGGTTTTGATTTCTCCCAAGGCCTGATGCGGTTCACCTGTATTTATAGCTGTATTTTGTAGAACAGCAAGATGGTTATTACAACAAGCCATTACAAATTGTCATTTTAGAGCAATCTTCTCTAGAGGAAGACAAATACTGTCGCCTCTCATGGATTCCTCTAACTCACCCCCTGCCCCCTGGGCCTCTTCTCCTCCCAGGTGATCCACCCGTAGAACACCACCCACATGGTCAGGATCAGGATCAGGAAGCGCCTGCCTTTCCCTGGCCACCAGAGAGGAGAATTTAGGCAGGGAATTAGTGAGGAGTCTGTAGGATTCATCACAGAGCATACCTGTGGATTATTAAGCTCATTAATCATCGACCAAAAGGTTACAAGTGTTTTTTGTAACCAATACATTTAACATCTGCTCACCATCTTTTTGAGCTACCAAATAGCAATGAAACCTGAGCCAATGATTATATTCCCGCTGCTGACCCCTCTTCTTACCACATAACTCATTTGCTAGATTCAGGTTTTTTCTTCATGGGATTTCTTTCTTCTCCCAAACAACAATCACGCCAATGCATACGGGCTCGATCCTACCATTCAACTCCTTACAAAGTTATGCTTGCATAAAAATTGCAGAGAATTACCAGCAGTCGCGTGCTCTACCTTTCCCACCCAAGAAGTGAAGGCTAGAAAATTCCACAAGTTTCCAATTAATATGGACCTGCCAGCAGAAAATCTTGAAATTCGATTTCCCCTTTGGTTTACTCCAAGGTCTACATGAGGCAAGGAGAACGCCGATTTGCTACCCATATTAAAACCTGCAACAAGCATATTATGGTCACTGAGAGACGTTTCTTCCACCTTATAATGGAGGTGTTAACATCACTTTTCCACGACAAATGAACCGCTAAATCCCACACAATGTTGCCATTTGATTATTTTAATCCGCAGTCTCAAAAGAATTTGTTCCATTCCCAACTGTACTTAAAATGAACAGCCTTGGAGATTCTAAGATGGGTGACACAATCTAAAGACGTGCAGCGGAGTGCTCAGTGAGATCCTAATGTTTCAAAAGCACCAGTCCAGCTGAATAGCAATAGAGCAGTGTGCTAATTAGCCAGGGGAACCCTGCAGGCTTGCGGAAACATGGAGGAGCTCCAGAGTCTGATCTTAGAAGGCAGGGAAAATAAAGCCAGAAGAACGCTCCAGGAAGGGTGTGGCTCGTGGACCCTGCAGCTGGCTAGGCAATCGTCCAAAAAGGCCGAATTCTCCCTCCCCACCCCCCGGTGAGGATTGCTACTCAGGCTAGGCACACCCCAGCAAGGGGTCGGTTGGTAGTGGCGGCCCGGCACAGGTGGTTGCACACCAGGAGGGGCGCAGCCCATAGATCATGAGCGTGTCAGCCCTTGAGGTGAAATCATTAAGAACAGCCCACTATCAGCAGATCGGTAGTTTGCCACAGAATGTAAACAGGAGGCTCTGCCCAAAAGACTCTTGATCTTGGCTTCAGCCGCTCAAGGTAAGAGTGGGACTCGGAATGCGTACGCCCTCTAAATTCATAGGGCGGATTTAGCAATTGGTGGGGGCCTTTTCAAGGGATGTACTCAGAGGCGGGCAGCCTGCCACAAATCTGTGAAAACAGGATTGAACATCACCAAATTCAAAAAGGCACCTAGCTGGACCCAGTACTTTGCCGCCCGGCGTAAAGCAAAAGGTTCTATACCGAAATCCTGCTAAGGAGAAACAACATCAGTCGGCCTGAACCAACCTCCTGCGACACAAAGGACTGTGCTGCATCTCAAGGGGGAGTAGAAACAAAATAAATTGAACAAAGGTCAGAAGGTAATACTCCAATAACATAACATGCAGAGGGGGAAAAAGAAACCTACCCTAGTCGGACCCTTTACAGTATTACAGACTACATTGAACCCGCTACAAAAACTGTGGGCGCTGGGCCAGGTAACATCTATAGCAGATAACGCATCAATACTCACCTTTGAAGAGAAACCCAGCAGTCGTGATTCAGGGATGGCGGCAATTAAAGAGAACTTTGTAGTGAGTTTTCAAGAGTTCCAGAACAAATTCATGGCCTCTTTTCAACAACAGTTTTACACTTTTGCAGTGGAAATCAGAATCATTCTCAGACTTTGGCAAGGTCATTGCGTCCCTTGGGGAACGCATGGAAGGCTATACAAGAACCAACACAGGAGAGCAAATAAGTAGATTTAGCTCTGCAAGATCTGGCCAGGTTAGCACAACCTGGAGGTATAGTGCAAAGATCTTGAAAATAGATCACACAGCTCTAACATTCGCATACGAAATATGCCAGAATCCATCAATGATGTGGATTTAAAAGACAAGGTTGCTCCCATTTTCTTAGACTTAATTGCAGGCGATGAAACGGCAGTGGTCTCGCTAGACCGTCTTCACAGAACAGGCCTGAAAAGAACTGATCCAGGGCCCTGCCCACGTGATGTCTTGCCTGCATGTTCCTCATACCTGCAAAAAAGAGCAGATATTGTGGAAAGCACAGGAACTATTCACACTGCACCTGACAACGAAGGGTCTGAGATCCAACTTTAAGATCCCTCACAGATCAACCTGCAAAAAAAAGATATGCAATGCAGCCAGTAGTCAGGACACTTCAAACAAGAGGAATGAAGTATAAGGGGACGTTCCCCTTTGGTTTAGGTTTTCCTCTAGATGGCAGACAACATAGGATATCATCAAGGGAAGCTGGTCTGGCATTACTCCAAATCGAAGATCAAGAAATGGAAGGTTCTACGGAGTCAGATGACAGGCGAGTAGCCCAACAACGTGAGCCATGGGAGTGGTCAACAGTAAACTGACGCAGGAGGAAGGAAAGGGCGAAACAAGAAGAAGGAAATCCAGGCTCAGAGACCCGCCCATCAAACCTCCATCAGAATAGGGGGCTGTCACATAAGGCTGCGTCTTTGCAGATGGATCAAGGACGGACACAGAGTACCAGAAGAAGGGGACTCGGAGCACACCATCTTGGGGTTTATCTGTTCAGGTAACGGGGGGGGGGCAGCTAGGTTGCCCTGGGGTGAAAGTGGACTCACCGCTGGGGTCTTGCACCCCGGAAGTTGTTGGCAACCGTGGTTCACACCATGGGACTTTGTTCGAGGACTCAGTATGGATAGTTGGGGTGAAGGGGAGAATGTTTGGGAATGGGGAAGCACCCGATAGGGGTTGGGGGGGGGGAAGAGGTTGGGGATCTACTATATGGTATGTGTGTGGCATTCTGAAGAAGGGAATAGTTTCTTACCTGTAACTCCATTTCTCCAGCATTGGTATCTTTCATGGATTCACATGCTTTGAATATTCCCCGTCGTCAGGCTGGGAATCCCCGGTACATTATATAGACCCTTTCCCGTAGGAAAACTTTTTCGACGCTTATGCGTCCTATCCACCTCGTTTTGTATCATGCGTGCCCGTGCCGTCAGGACGTCATGATATAAATACAGGCCCCGCCCCCGCGCTCCCTCAGATTTCGGCCCCCAAAGTAGTGGGGGAACCGGTTTGCATGATCAGGGGAGGCAGGTGGGCGCATGTGAATCCATGAAAGATACCAATGCTGGAGAAATGGAGTTACAGGTAAGAAACTATTCCCTTCTCCAGCATTGGATCTTTCATGGATTCACATGCTTTGAATAGATTACATAGCAGTACTACCCCCAAGAGGAGGTGTGCATGCAAACCCCTATACATTCTTCGCAAAAGGCCGTTCCCTAAGATTATGTATACATCAGTAATAGTTTACATAGGGAAAAAACGGACCACATACAGTCATAAATTCCACAGGATGCCACCCCGCAGCCGGGGCTTACCTTACTGGAATAGGTGTCGAAGCACCGCCTGTCCCATCCGGGTGTCTTCGGCATGTTGCTGCGACAGGCAGTAATGGCGGGTAAAGGTGTGTGTAGTCGCCCAGGTAGCCGCCATGCAGATGTCCCCTAGAGGGACTCCGGCCCACAGTGCCGTCGACGATGCCGCTGCTCTAGTTGAATGAGCTCTTGGCCGTCGTAGAAGAGGCTTCCCTGCCTTGGAATGGCAGTACGAGATGGTAGATGACACCCATCTTGAAAGTCCTTGCTTTGAAATGGCTTTTCCTCTAGCACCCAACCCATAGGCCACAAACAGCTGTCTCGTTTCTCTGAACGGTTGCGTACGATGAAGATAAAACTTGAGAGCCCTTTTTACATCCAATGTGTGTAGCATGCGCTCCGCTCCCGAGCATGGCTCCGGAAAAAACGTAGGCAACACGATAGAAGAGTGTTTATGAAACACCGAAGGAGCTTTTGGTATGAACTGTGGGTTAGTGGCTAGGACTACCTTGGTCTTGAAAAATCGTAAGTATGGTGGGTCCACCATTAGAGCCTGAACTTCTGAGATACGTCGGGCTGAAGTGATGGCCACCAGGAAGGCCAATTTCCACGACAGAAACTTCAGAGACGATGATGACATTGGCTCAAACGGAGGTTTCATAAGAGACGTTAAGATCAGATTGAGGCTCCACTCCGGTGGAAGTTTCTTCTCTGGAGGGAAACTCCGAAAGAGGCCTTTAAGGAAGTGCTTAATCAGGCGGTCGCTGAACAATGGTGCCGAGTGCCGTCGACGAGTAAACCTGGAAATGGCTGCTAGGTGTACTTTTATTGACGACACCGACAGGCCCATTTGAGCTAATAACAGCAAGTATGGAAGGAGCTGTTCCGGCCTAATCGATTGCGGGGCCAAACCTGGTTGATCCTCACACCATTGACAGAACCTTTTCCATTTGTACGCGTATGAGGCGTTTGTGGAAGGTGCTCTTGCCGCTTGCAGGATACGTCGACAGTCCTCCGGAATCGTTAGCCGACCAAATTCGGCGAAGTCAGGAGCCAGGCCGTCAACTTGAGGCTGTCCGGGTCGTGATGCCAAACGACACCCTCCTGTCGAGACAGAAGGTCGGGGGTCTTCTGGAATCTCATCGGTTCCGCCGCCGCTAAGTGTAGTAGGTCTGAAAACCACACTTGTCTGGCCCAGTATGGGGCCACCAGAATTACCCGACATGGGTACCTGAGGATCCATTGCAACGTCCTCCTGACAAGGGGAAAAGGAGGAAATGCGTACAGGAATTTGTTCGTCCATGGGAATGAGAACGCATCCCCCAGTGAGCCCTGCTGAGGCCATCTGCTTGCGTACTGATGGCATTTCTTGTTGTTCTTCGTTGCAAACAGGTCTATGGAAGGGTGTCCCCATTCCTTGAATACTTGTTGAAGTTGTTGGTCGTTCAGCACCCATTCGTGAACTTCGTTCATTTCTCTGCTGAGGGCATCGGCTTCCACGTTTTTCACTCCTGGTAGGTGAAATGCTAAGATTTGTATGTTGTGTTGAAGGGCCCAATGCCAGATTTTCTGTGCCTCTGTCGATAGGGACCTGGAACGTGTCCCTCCTTGTTTCCTCAAGTAGAACATCGTAGTGGTGTTGTCCGTCATGACACGCACCACCGAGTCCCTCAGTTGCGGAAGAAAAGACTTCAGAGCCCATCGCACTGCTCTCAGTTCTAGCAGGTTGATATGCAGGGAGGACTCCTGCAAAGACCACTGGCCTTGTACCTGTAACATATCCAGATGAGCTCCCCATCCGCTCAGCGATGCATCCGTCACCACCGTCTTTTGGAACTCTGGTTCCAGTAGAGGCATCCCTCTCGTTAGGTGAGTAGACACTTTCCACCAGCCGAGTGCTTGAACTAGTTGTTCGTCGACGACCAGTCTGTCGGACCAGCGACCTCTGCTCTGTGCCCAACGGTCCGCTAGAAATTCCTGGCAAGGCCTCATAAACAGACGGCAGTTGTTTATTAACGGAATGCAGGACGACATGGTCCCTAGCAGGGACATGTACTTGCGCACAGAGACTCTGGTACCGCCGCTCCATTCCGACGCCTTGTTTTGAAGTTTCTGAATTCTTTCGCTGGATGGTTTCACCAGGCTTGTGTGCGTATGAAACTCCGCTCCTAGAAAGACCAAGGTCCTCGAAGGCTCTACTGAGGACTTGTTGAAGTTTATTGCGAAGCCCAGTTCCTGTAAGATGGACATTGTGGCTCGTAGACTGTCTCGTGTTTGTTCCTTGGATGACCCTCTGATTAGCCAGTCGTCTAGATATGGATAGACATGATGACCATCCTTCCTTAAATGGGCCGCTATAGGGGCCAAGCACTTGGTGAACGTCCTGGGGGAGGACTTGAGCCCGAACGGGAGGACCTTGAACTGAAAATGCTTTCTCCCGACGACGAATCTTAAATATCTCCTGTGTCGTGGGCGTATTGGGATGTGAAAATAAGCATCCTGAAGGTCTAGTGAAGAGAGATAGTCCATGGGTTGCACCGATCTGATAACCTCTTGGAGTTTTAGCATTTTGAATTTTTGGCTCTTTAGCCACTTGTTGAGTACCCTCAGGTCGAGAATGGGCCTCCATTTGCCGTTTGGCTTTTTGACAACAAAGAACCTGGAATAAACTCCTTGGCCTTCCTGTGCCACAGGAACTCTCTCTACCGCCCCTTTTCGCAACATAAGCTCCGCCTCTTGTCGTAGGATTTGGAGGTGGGGCTGTGTCGAGAATAAAGGAGGAAGACGCGGAGGCTTGTCTTTGAATTGCAGCGCATGACCCATGCGAATCGTGTCTAGGACCCATCGATCTTTGGTGATGCATTTCCATCGGTCGAAGTGATGAGAGACTCGACCCCCCAGGACGTTCCGAAGGCCGTCATTGGTTGCTGGTTTGCTTGTTCTTCGTTGACGACGGACCTGAGCCTCGCCGCCTGGAGGCTTGATAGTCCCTGCTTCCACGTGCCGACTGGGACGCTCGTCTGAACCCTTGTGAAGAGTACGAGGGCCTGTTAAATCCACGGTCCCTCGAGGCTCCAAAGCGGGAGTTTCCAGAAGCACCTCTGAAAGGGCGAAAAGAGCGAAAATTTTTACCCGTTTGAAGGGCGCCGAGGGACCTAGCAGTATCCGTGTCTTCTTTCATCCCTTTCAGCGCTTCATCAACCTTTTCGCCAAACAGGTGCTCCCCTTCGCATGGCATGTCCAGGACTTTGTACTGTACTTCAGGACGGAAAGTAGTACATTTGAGCCACGCTTGTCGACGAAGCACTACTCCATGGTTGATTTGTTTGAAACCAGACTCTGCTAGGTCCACTGCGATATTAATAGCGTGGTTCGAGGCCTCCTCGCCGTCCCGCACCAGTAACATAGCTGCTTTTCGGTGTTCGTCTGGCAGGTGTTCTAGGATAGGGGCTAATTTGTGCCACATTTCCCTATCATATCGTGACACGATCGCTAAGGAATTGGCTGCTCTTACTGTCGTCGCTCCGACCGAGAGCACCTTCTTTCCAAATGCGTCCTGCCTCCTAGCCTCGCTTTCCGGTGGCGTTGAACATTTTTGCTGGACCCTGGCCTTCCTAGCTGCTGCCGCCGACACCACCGAGTCAGACAAAGGCTGTGATGTTAGACATTTTGGAGTGGACTCCGGAGCTTTAAACTTTTTCTCGATCCGTCCCTTTATGGCTGGTTCCGAGAACGGATGGCGCATCGTTTTGAGACCTTCTTGCCACACGTGGTCAAGGATTGGGATGGCAAATACCGATTTTCTCCTTTGACCCATATGGTCAAAAAGGAAACAGTCTTTCCTCTGCTCCTCAGGAATCAAGCCGAATTCGGAACACGCTTTCCCCATCATTGCATGGAAGGCTCCCACATCATCAGGGGGAGATGGCTGTGTCTGGCTCCTCGTAGACTCCAATTCTACATCCGAATTCCATGTCGGGTCCCTCGACGGTGACAGGGAGATGTCTGACCCAGAGTCATCATGTATAGAGTCGGACTCCGACAACTCACCCTCCTCCTGAGCTCGAGGACGATCTTTTACCGCCTGGGGAGCCGATGGGTGATTCGTCGACGAGCGAGCCGTACAAGTTTGCTCGTCGACGGAAGGTACAGACAGAAGTGACGATGACGTCCCAGGTTGAGGGAACTGGGTATCCAGCCGCTGTAGTAGCTTCTGAAGAGTATTAAGCACATCCAGAGACAAAACTGTCTGGGGGTTCAGCAACGTGGATGATATAGGTACCATACCCCCGCTCGCACTCGTCGCCGTCGTCGTCGACGTGGAAGGCCGTAAGCCTAAATCCAATGGCTGCAGAACCATGTCACCTTCCCCTTCCGCCGAGCAGGCCGTGTCTGGCTGCAGTAAGACCTCAGGGGGGATCGGGTCATAGACCTCAGGCAGCCAAGCCATAGACTGAGTTTCCGTCGACGAAGGAATCCCAACCGCTGCTGCTTGAACGGTAATAGGCATCGTCAATGACACCGAGGTCGACGAGGAAGTCGTCGTCGTCGAGCCTTTAGACTTCGTTGTCGATTTTGATGCCGACTTCCCGGCTGAAGCTTCTCGACTCACGGAAGACCTGGGACGGTCCCCTGAGGAGGATTTAGACAGCGCCAGCCTCTCCGTCTTAGATGATGAGGAGGAGGAGGGCTTTTTATGAGATGAGGAGGATCCAGCATGTTTCCCCTTATGCTTGTCCTCAGGGCGAATTTCTGCTGGCCGCACCTTCTTCGATGGAGGCTCCGACTTGCTCCTGGAGGCCGTGGAGCCAACTTCCGAAGCCGGGTAGGCACCCGCTCCGTCATTAAGCCAGTCGACCAGCCTTCTTTTACGGTCCTTAAGGGTTTTTTGGGAGAAACCCTGGCATATCTCACATGTATCCGCCGTGTGGTGCGGGTGGAGACAGTAGATACAGTCCATGTGGCCGTCTCCTTCATAAACCTTTTTGAGGCCACAGGTTGCACATGGGCGAAATAACGCCTTTCCAGACATAATTCTCCAGATTTGAACTTCGCTTACGCGAAACAGACAAAAAAACAATCTAGTTATCACTAGTAGTAACACGAAGATCCCACTGCTTTGAAAGACGGTTGAAATCTGAGGGAGCGCGGGGGCGGGGCCTGTATTTATATCATGACGTCCTGACGGCACGGGCACGCATGATACAAAACGAGGTGGATAGGACGCATAAGCGTCGAAAAAGTTTTCCTACGGGAAAGGGTCTATATAATGTACCGGGGATTCCCAGCCTGACGACGGGGAATATTCAAAGCATGTGAATCCATGAAAGATCCAATGCTGGAGAATGGCAAGTTTTGTTGCCCTCCTGAGGAAACACAGTTTTATTTTAATTTTATTACAGTGTTTAACGCTTAACATTCGGGTCCTGAATGCCCCAACAAAACGTAGGAAGTTAGATGCACTCTTGGGGCGTTACCAACCTGACTTTCGTTTGGCAGACAGAAATAAGCTTCGCCTGCGACGATATCCAGTGGTGATACAGGCAAATGCAGATGGCAAGGTGGCAGAGGTGTTGATAGCAATAACATCAGCTTCACATATCAAGGTGCTCCGCACTAAGTTACACAAGGAGGGCCGTTTTATATTTATGGTAATGGCTATTGGACCTAGGAAGCAAACAGTGGCTTAAATATATGCCCCCAACACGGGTCAGGGAGCATTTTTAAAATCAACTATGACTTTATTGAAGGCAGTCGGGGAGGGGGAAATAATTCTCATGGGGGACTTAAACCTAGCTTCGGACCCGACCCCGAGATCATAGTGCGGCCACCTATTCCCCACAATTGGTGCCATCCAAGTCCTTAAAACAAAAATGTGCAAGCTTAACATTGGTAGATGTATGGCTATCAATGAATAGCCAGGACTGAGGATGCATGTTTCATTCACATGTCCAACAGACCTTTACTGGAATAAGACTATATCTGTGTTTCAATACCACTTTTGGGAATGGTTGCACAAGTCTCTTGCCTTCCGATCTCAGTCTCTGACCATGCTCCTCTTATCATAGATATGCAGCTGGCTGGGGCAACTCAGAGTTTGGGTCTGGCGTTTCCCTTCAGAACTCTTGGGGGATGCTGTAGTGGAAAATAAAATTGAAGGCAAGATTATTGAATTGTTTGAGCTTAACTCACTACAAGATACCTCTGAAAATGTAAAGTGGGATGTGTTCAAAGCAATGCTTTGCAGAGTTCTTATAGCAGAAGCGGCACACAGGCGTAAACAAAAAAAAAAAAAGCCTTAGAGACAGAATTTGAGGAAGAGTTAAAAACAAACAATGGGGAAAATGGAAACAAACTGTCCCTCGGTCCAAAAAGCTTATAGAATGGTGGTTGGTAAATTAAACCTACTCCGAGCAAGAAAGCTGAAAAGGCCTTAGTGTATCTTATACACAAATATTATGTTCAAGATAACAGGGCAGTCCGTCTGCTAGCCAGACAACTGCGCCAACAGCTTCTCAAACTATTCAATCCATTCAAACCCCTTCAGGTGTATTAGTTACGGAAACCACAAATGATCTCGCAATTTTACACTTTCTACTCTAATCTATATCGGTCAGAATGCCCAGACCAAGAAACTCAGGGGGCTTATCTACAAGTAATTAATATTCCACAAACACCGGAAGATCGGGAGAGCCTGGAGGGGGGATATCACCCCGTAAGAAGTACTGGGGCTTATAAACTCCTTTCCCCCGAATAAATCCCCAGGCCCAGATGGATACTCTGCCCAGTTTTATAAGACTTACCAGATGGTATGGATCCCAAAATTAGTAAATGTATACAATTTGTTTGCACATTCAGGGGATATTTCTTCTACAATGGAAGACCCTGGCAGATGTGTATCCTATCGTCCAATTGCCCTTATGAATATTGATGCAAAAATCTATTCCAAGATATTGGTTAATAGGCCTGAGGGTTTGCTTCCAGTAATCATACACCCAGATCAATCTGGTTTCATTAAACGCAGGCAGGCTGGCCCAAGGCCCATGAAAATATCAGAACTTGTCACATTTTGGAAAAAAGTAGGAAAAGGGCACTCCCGTTGTCTTACTCTCCCTCAATGCCGAAAAGGCTTTGACGGGTGGAGTGGGGGTTTCTTTTTCCAACGCTTAAATGGGCTTTGGCCCGAAATGCATAAAGAAAATAAAAGTAAACTATAAAACACCAGTAGCCCGCCTTCTGATCAATGGACAACCCCACACCGATTATACTTCAAAGAGGGACCAAACAAAGATGCCCGATGTCACGTTGCTTTAGCCATCTGTCTTGAGCCACTTTGAGCGAGCTAAGGTCCGTCAAGCTAAAGACATATACGCAACAGTGTTTGATGGGATACTGCATAAAATGATGGCCTATGCGGACGATCTGTTTTTAACAGATTCCGGAAAAATTCAGACATCATTTGAACGTGAATTCAAAGATTATGGTTGGGTGGCAGGCTTAAAAATAAACCATACTAAGTCTGAAATCTTAAATCTCCCCCTTTCCATGGTGGAACTACAGGCACTTTTGTATGCAAATACAATTTGGCTGGGCACAAGTAAGCATTCAACTTTTAGGCATAACAACCCCAGAAATATTGCAGATGTACGAAGCTACCCTCCATTGCTGAAAGAAATAGCAGGCCAACTGAGTAAATGGGGCCGTTCACGATCTCTTGGCTAGGTAGCATCAATACGATAAAAATGGTGATCCTAAACTGCTCGATTTCTTTCAAGCTCTCCCAATTCGTATTACAGCCGCCTTTTTTTAACAAGCTACAGGGTTTGATAACATTTGTCTGGAAAAATAAAAACCCCACAGGTAGCATACAATATTTTAACTACACCTACGAACAAGGGGGGACTAGGTCTCCTGAATATGCAAAATTCTTTGAAGTCACACAACTTCAAATAGTAAAGGATAGGTGGCCGAATGAGTCGGAGAAAAGGTGGGTGCCAATGGACCGGGCAATTGGTGTACCGCATCTAGAAGACAGACAATCTATGGCTCCACAAAAGGGATCGCCCAGTCAATACCCATAAGAGTATGATCACAAGCTTAGTCGAAGAGGTATGGGATATCGCGGCCAAAAAAATACCAATTCACAACATTCCCTTCGCCTTTCAGACCTCTATTTTATAACACTCAATTCACTCTGGGCCAAGAACCCTGGGCATTTGGCAAGTGGAAAGAGGTAGGCTGCATGAAACTGCAAGACATGTTTCAAGGCATAGACCCTAAGCCCTTTAATCAATGCAAAATAGAATTTGGATTAAACTAACTAGCCCGTTTCCAGTACTTCCAGGTTCGACACTGGATACTGGCCCCTCTGAATAAACAGGTGGCGACTAGAAAGCTCACTTGTTTTGAAAAATGTGCTATTTACAATCTGGGGAATAAGGCTCTAATCTCAAATATATATAAAATTATGGCCAAGGTCTCTCCCGCTACTCCTCTGTGCTACATTACTCCACGGCAGCTGACTCAGATAACCAAGAACGCAAGCAGAATGGTTGGGGCTAAAGACACAGGGCCATCTAAAGCAATTTGGGGGCCCGGGGCACAGACACCTCTGGGGCCCCCCTCCAAAAGACCAAAGGAATTAAGGGATATAGAATATCTAGACCGCTGCTCCCACATCACAATAACAACCCATAGCTTGATATGCAGCCTCACGCATGGTAAACTCCCTTTCCGATACCTTACCCTCTTCATTCTTGTTGTAATCAGAGTGATTAACAAGTAGCATTTCAAGGGAAACAGCAGTCTACGACAAGGGTACTTGTGTTCATGCCTGGATAGAGCAAACATGTCATCAATAGCAGCCACGTAGAAGGTATATCGGACATAGTATAACTGCAGGACACAGATTTAATGACAAAAAGGTACACATAATTCAGAATAGTCAAACGACTCATATTAGCTGCCTCAGAGAGCAAATGTGCTGAAGCATTGATACAGACGACCAATGGGAAACGAGGATAAAACTACACAGGCTTAGGGACTTGCAATTTTGACAGCGGAGGAAATACAAGACTAAATGAGATACCCAGGAACACACATTGATTAAAAGGTAAAGCTGGGATTCGTACACACGCTGCAATTTCTGCTCTTTACCAATTTCTTTTCTAGTTTTTACCCCAAAATAAAATAACCCCATTTTACAGAACTGACTTGGAAAATATGAAAATCACATAAATGGGAATGATTCTAGCTTCACTGTCTCCATCATCAAATAAAGTATATAAATACCAGCATATTAATAGATGTGATCTTAAAAGATAGATTGCTCTTTTGTATTTTAAAGCTTTAAATACACCCCAAACACAGGCTTGCGCAATGGTATTTAAAAACGTACCGAAAAACCTTTGAATTGTACAAAAAAGCAAACCGTAGTGTTGTCACATAAGCAGACCTTAAAATATGCTTGTAAGAAGCCTGCAATATCTGGTCTGCTCTCTTCTGTCTAGAACTCCTTCCACTCAAATGGCCTACATGAGAGGTAAGATCAGGTAATTGACCAAACAATGCCAAAAAGTATGCGAGAAGCAAACCTTTTCATAGAAGGCAGTACAGTACGGGCAGTGATATAAGATGTGTCCAGGATCACTGTAAAGCATACAGGATCCAAGCATGAACGCTTTGGTTCCACAGTCTGGAATTTGGATACATAAACACCTCTAACACTTTGTCAACATTGGTGGTGCCCGTCTAGGTTTTACAACTCCCCAAATAAACAAACCAATTTCTAGAACTTCACATACTGACGCTATGTTAGTTTCAACAGCAACCGCTATCTAGTGCAGGTACATTGGTGATAAGAACACCTGGGTGCTATAGAAAAAAGTACATATACATGCAGGCTTAACAACTTCATACATTCGCAACGCCAAGTCGGCCTTGCTGGAATTTGGTATTGTAATCTTGCAAATGAACACATATCTCTGCAATGAGTGCTTAACGCACTGAGCAACCCTTTGAACCATCGGGGCACGCAAATTTATCAATATGTATTTCAACTTTAGCTATTGCACATGATCAATATAATACTGGTGAGAATGCTACAGGTGTTATGCCACACAAATTACTTATACCATAGTGAACATAGCATTACAGCATAAAAAAAAGATAACAAAATGCACTTGTCAACAGACAGAAAATAGGATTAGCCTTAGCAGCACACCATAGAAAATCCTGATGTGTGATACTTAATTTTGTTGACTTGGGGAAACTGACTTTTTAAAATAAGGGTCCTTCTTGGAGCCCCCTCCATGGTGCGAGCCCGGGGCAAGAACCCCTTTTGCCCTACCATAACGACGTCTCTTTATGCACAGATATTCCTAAACGCACTCTATTACAAGTAAGGGATTTTCGGTACAAGCTGCTAGTTGAATGGCCCTCCACACCGGCTTGCTTGCACAAAATGAGACCAACTATTCTGTCGCAATGCTGGAGGCAATGTGGGTCCGTTGGGGACTGGCGGCATATCTGGTGTTGCTGTCCGAAAATGAGGGGATATTGGGCAGAGATCGTTGATAAGATGGCATAAATATTTAGTGTATTGACACCAAGCTCCCATAAGACTATTCTTTTGTTGATTCTTGAATCAAAAATGAAAAAAAAGCTTGAAACGAAAATTTAAGATTTATGTAATATTTCAACTGGCTGCTCCATTAGGAATAGCTCAGAAATGGAAATCTGAACACTCTCCACATTTTGCCGGATGGATGATCAGAGTATGGAACTTTGTCGCACTCTAATGGATTACTTACAGAATTCAAGGCGATCAGTAGAAATTCTCATACGATTGGGCAGAAGCACTCACATTTTTGCAAAGAAAATATAACATTCGGTACTGCCCTCAGCATCTTAGAATCTTGGGCGTTTACTGACATTTGTCCCGTTCTGATTATTATTCTCTTATATGTTATGTACCATGCAGAGACAAGGTGAGGGGGGGGGGGTTGGGCAGATTTGGCAGGGAGGGGTAAATTACTGTTTGTTGTATAAGAAATGCTAACAAAAAATATTAAAAAATATAAAAAATACAACCTTCCCAGTGCCATTCATTTCCACCACAATGCATTGTGAATTTAATATCACAATCGAAGATCACATTGTTGACATAATTTCGACTCATGAAATCTCCTAGAATTTCTGCAACAGCACACAAATAATCTCCTAGTCTAGAACACATAGGATTCCAATCTAAATTCCTGGTTTACTCCACATTTAAAAACACTAAGGAAAGAAAAACGCATAAGCAAATCTATTTGGAGGTTAGCACCACCTGAGGTAAACAAAGCTAGCCATATCAATATCTCCACTAAATACAAAACTGAAATACGGCGATCCAAAAAGGAAAGTTACGATAACAGGATACTGCAAGCCAATTCAGGTACCAAGGGACTGTTTGCAATACTAAATGAACTTGAGAACCCGATCCCTGTACCTGATAATTGTGTTGAAGACGAGGCTTGGTGTCCTGACATACAGAAGGCCCTCACCGACAAAATCGCTACTCTCCAAGTCAAAATTTAGAATAAAAAAAACTTTATACCTACCACAACCCCACACATTTGCATGCCACCTACTCCACCTAAACCAGTACAACATTTCAACTTCTATAAAGTTTCTGTACTAGAGGTTGAAAAAAAAATCATTCTTTCGCTCAAACCTTCCAACTGCCGTGGAGATAAATGTCCTGCCCAAATTATAAAAAACGCAGCCAGGGACCTAGCACCTTTCATCTCTAAGCTCATCACACGTCATTTACCTCGGGCACTATCCCAAGTAATCTTAAGGAATCCTGGGTCCTCCCTCTTAAGAAACAATTGCTTGACCCCTCCATACCTACGAATTATAGGCCTATCACAACGGTGCCATTCCTCCTAAAGATACTAGACAGGGTAGCTTACCCACAAATTCAGACCTTCTTGGAGCAGAACCAACTTCTTGGCACCAGGCAATCAGGATTCAGACCCCAGCATGGTACCAAAACAGCGCTTACTGACTTTAAGGCCCAGGTTTACGAGCTGAGAGACAAACGCAAATCTGCCTTACTACTACTTCTTGATCTCCCACACAGCGTTTGATCTGGTGGACCATAATGTCCTCTAACCATCTAGAGTCAGCAGCGCATTTCTCACAACAAACTATAGCCTGGATCCAATCTTTACGTAGTAGGACTATGAGGGTCTTCTCTGCCACAGCAGTAGCAGACCCCATCCCCATCACTTGCGGTGTTCCTCAGGGGTCCTGCGTATCCCCCCACCATGTATTATATATTTACTAAGCCCCAGTTTGATAATATGGATTATCTCGGTGTCACCTACACTAACTATGCAGACGACACCCAGATTCTCAATTCCACTTACAGGGGATTACAACAAGGATTTGGCCTTGGTGAATAGAATATACCTCATCATCCAGGAATGGATGGCACTCCATGGTCTATGCCTGAATGACAAAACAGAACTCATTCTGGAGACCATGTACAACATTAATAAACTTGGCCACAATTATACTTTACATACATACACGATTAAGGTTGCCAAGGAGGTAAAAACCTTAGGCTTTTACCTTGATTCCAGCCTCACATTGGCTAAACAAGTGAATGCAATGGCATCATCCACAGCCTACACATGTAAAGTGATTAGGTCGGCCAAGCTCTTCCTCTCAAGAAGTACCTGTAATACACTGGCAAGAGCAATTGTGCTGTCCAAACTGGACTCCTGCAATGCCCTTTACCTTGGCTCCAACAAATACATAACCAGTAAAATTCAAACACTTCAAAATAACACCCTGAGAGCAGCGTTAGGAATGACCAAAAGAGAACATATCTCGGCGGTAATGAGACAGACTAACTGGCTCTCCTCCATTGATAAAATCCGGCTAAAAACTGCTTCACTATCATTCAAGTGCCTCAACAATGCAGCACCTCGCTACTTGACAGACAGAATCAATAGAAGACCCATGCTCCGACAAACTAGAGCGGCCTACAAGAACTGCCCGGCAGTCCCCTCCTTCAAAATGACAGAAATCAGTGGCAACAGTTTCCCTGTCAAAGCTGCCCGACTTTGGAACTCCCTCCCCCCACCTAAGGGCAGGCCAAACCTACTCAAACTTCAGACTAAACATTATCAATTGGCTTAAAGAAAATGATTGTTAAACTCCGTACGACCTTTCAAATCCTAATGCCTCATCGTTTGAAGCCTGCCAAGTTATAAATACACTGTTTATAGCCACAACTGTATCCCACTTGCATTGTCACCTTTTTGACCATGTATTTGGCAACCCAAACTCAGTATCATATGTGAGGTCTACCTTTCTGTGTGTCTTGACTATCTAATTATCTACGCTGTATATCGTATTGTATCTTTGCAACCTTGTAAGCTGAAAATGTCCTTGTCCTCGTGCCCTGAGTCGCGGGTCTGGTGCACGTTATAAATATATAAACAAACAAATCAGCATTATGCATATAAGAAACATCAGAATCATTTTTCAAATATAGTTTTAGGGCCAATATACTATCTTCGTCTACTGATACAACCTCTGCCTGCTTAATATAGGCATTATTAATAGTGGCCAACAAACAGCCAGAGGGGCGGCCGCCACTGGAGTCTTGGCAAGCTGCCAAACTATCAAAAACCATCAATAGTAATGTTGGACATCAGCCAAGTTTCTTGCAGAATGATAATATCATGAATAGAGAAAATGTGAGCCCTTGTCAAAACATTCATAAAATTCTGAAAACCATGTGCGTTCAAAACCAAGACACAAAGACTCCCACTGTCCCGAAGTCTCTTAAATCCTCTTAAAAGAGATGCAGTCGGCCATGACCAATTGTTTGCCTCTATTCCCTCCGCTTGCGCTACATTACAAATTGGAGTTTCAAAACGCACCAGACTGTTCCTATTGAGTATTTTTGCATGTGATTTTTAGCACATCCACAGGGCCATAACCTTCAGCTAATCGACTTCTGGGATGGCAAAGACTTTAACGCAACACATCACTATGCCTTTTTGGAAGAATATCATAGCTAAGTTTATACATTTCCTCGGCTTCCTCCAAAATCACTTTCGTCAGAAGCAATTAGTTCATGCACAAATCCACAATATCCGCACGGTTTTCGTCAAAGAAATAAACAATCTAAATGTCTCCAGATGTAAGCAAGTGCAAGGTAGGAATCTAATGAGAGGCCCAAAACATTTGATCTATTTAAAATAAACGGATCGTATGATTTAACTATCAATTCTAATATAATATAGAACACCTTTCCTGAGACAGCTCTTTAGAAAAACTTGGGTCCTTCAACAAAGCGGGTTTCTAATGGCCAGTTGAGTTGGACCAAATGGCAGCATTAGAGAATGTTTTGGGCCCCAACTTGGGAGATTTGTTTAGCTGTATAATGCAATGCTGTCTGGGTATTTATATCAGATTGTTTTAATTGGGCTCCAATTACTGAGACAAAGAGCCTAGCATTAGCAATTCCTGGGTTTTTAAATGTAAGTCCTGGGCCAAACTTCAACGGACCAGAATTATCAAAAGTAAGAATAGTATAGTTTGTAATCACTGGTTGTTTTATCCCTGAAGAAGTAGGTTCTAATCTTGTTGACTTAAAATGGATCCACCTGCATGGGTTTATCTAATCCTGTAAAGTTAATGGGAACTGGGACAGTTTAAATCAATGTCCGAGTCAAGACATCTTTGATCGAGGGTGTCGAAGAACAAGTTACTTCTTACCTTGTAACATTCTTTCGATGGGATGTTCCTCCGACGTATTACTTATCTTTGTGATCTTTGATGTTACCCATCCCAGCTTGCTGGCCTCGGAAATGTTTTCAGTAGAGGGCGCTGCACGTCAACGTCCTTCGAGTTGATGTCCCTCGACAGCCTCCGTATCGGCGCCGACGTCACTGTGCGTATAAATAGACTTGTGCACCGTCCGTTGCTCAGTTCCGTTTTGAAGCTTGAAATTAGCTGTGCATGAATTGGTTATTGACCTTGAAGGAGCGTAAGCTGCAACCACAAGGCAAGTTTTACTGAGGGGATAGATGGGAGGGGCGATCAGGAATACGTCGGAGGAACATCCCATCGAAAGAACGTTACAAGGTAAGAAGTAACTTGTTCTTCGAAGGGATTGTGTCCTTCGACGTATTCCTTATCATCTTTGAAGGACTCCCATAGCAGTGGTGTGAAAGAGGAGGTGGGAGTAAAATGCAATATTCCCTTTAAGAATGTACAGAATGTAACACAGCTTTGCCAAATCTTGTCTCCTGGCTACAGGAGGAATCCAGGCTGTAAACTTTTGTAAAAGTATGTGTCGACGACCATGTGGCAGCCGCATATATGTCCCGAATCGGAACCCCTCTCTGGAGAGCCGAAGAGGCTGCAATAACCCTGGTTGAAGGAGCCCTAAAATGTCTTTCTCTTTCTAAGGGTCTCTTTCCCTGCTAATTTGTAGCATTCTAGAATGGTTAAAATAATCCATCTTGAAATGGTCTGTTTTGTGATTGGCATTCCCAATGTGTGTCCTGTATAACCTACAAACAGTTGGTCTGTTTGTCTTATTCTAGCAAGTCTGCCGATATAAAAACTCAAGGCATGCCTTGGATCTAGTCTATGTAACCTCTCTTCCTCTTTCCCTGGATGGGGAGGAGAGTAGAATGAAGGTAAAGTTATTTTCTCAGTAATGTGGAATTCAGAAACCACCTTTGGGAGAAAATTAGGCTTCACTTGTAAGACAACCTTGTCTTTATGATAGATTGTATGAGGAGGTTTGCAAGATAGAGCTTGTAATTCGCTCACTCTTCTGGCAGATGTTAGAGCCACTAGAAAGACTGTTTTAAGAGTGAGAAATCTTAATGAACAAGAATGGAGTAGTTCGAAAGGAGTACCCATCAGAAAATTAGAAGTAATCAGAGGTAATTTGAAATATGAAGGCTCCTCTGTAGTGCGCTTAAAGATTGATAGCGCTGCGAGGTAGCCCTTGATCATACCAACTTGAAGACCTGAATTTGCTAAATACAGTAAGAAAGATAACACCATTGGTGTATTGCATGAAAAGGATTCAATATTCTTTTCTCTACACCAGCTGCAAAATTTGTTCCAACAGCAGCGGTATAAAGTCTTTGTTGCCAGCCTTCTAGCCGAAAGCAACACCTCCATGACGTCATCCGGGAGATCCCAATCCTTGTATCTCAACTTTTCAGAAACCAAGCGTGAAGGTTGAGGGTTCTGATGTCTGGATGGAGAAACTGACCTCCCTTCTGCGAGAGAAGATCCTCTCTTTGCGGAAGACAAATTGGAGGGCAGATGGACATGTCCAGAAGGTCCAGCTACCACGTTCTCCTGGCCCAATCTGGGGCAATTAGGATCATGGTCTTGCAGAAAATTCTCAACCTCCTGATCATTTGAGGAATGACAGGGACTGGAGGAAACACGTACCGGAGTGGAAACTCCCAGTTCACTACGAACACGTCTCCTAGAGCTCCTCTCGGGGGAAATTCCCCTGAACAAAACTGATCGCACTTCCTGTTGATGCTGGTGGCGAACAGATCCACTTGAGGGGTTCCCCAAAGGGCAACGATCTCTTGAAGGACTTCCTGAGCTAGCACCCACTCGTGGAAAACTGTACTCTGCCTGCTCAGAGCATCCGCTGTCAAGTTCTTCTCTCCGGCTAGGTGAACTGCCGATAGAGAGATTCCTTCCTGAATTGCCCAAAACCAGAGCTGCATTGCCTCTCTGCACAGGGGCAGTGATCCTATGCCTCCTCTTTTGTTGAGGTAGTGCATGGCCACTGTTTTGTCCGTCATTATCGGGACATTCTTCCCCGTACTGAAGGCAGAAAACCCTTCAGCGCTAGTCTGATTGCTCTCAGCTCCAACAGGTGGATATGTAGTCTGGACTCCGATGGAGACCAACGACCACTGATGGTCAAGTCGTTGGCATGGGCTCCCCACCCTGTGAGTGAGGCATATGTGACTACCGTTGTGAAGGAAGTGGCAGACATAATCCAGATGGATCTGAGCTTGTTCCGAAGATACTGCTCTGATCAACCAACCGTCCAGGTAAGGGTAGACTTGGATCCCTTCCCTCCTTAGATTTGCAGCCACTACCGATATTAGCTCGGTGAAGACCCTCGGAGCGGAGGTCAGCCCAAATGGCAGAACTCGAAACTGATAATGATAGTTGCCAATTGCGAACCTCCGGTATTTCCTGTGTTTGAGATGGATTGGCACATGGAAATAAGCATCCTGAAGGTCTAGAGATACCATCCAGTCCTGAAGCTGGGGGCCTGAAGAATCAGAGAAAGAGTTACCATCTTGAACTTGTCCTTCCTGAGGAATTTGTCAATTCTCGTAAGACCAAGATGGGTCTCGGTCCTCCGTCCTTTGGTACTAGGAAGTAGGGGGAATACCAACCCTTGTTCCTCTCTGCTACAGTTACCGGTTCTATGGCACCTTTCTCTAGCAGGTCTACAATCTCCTGCATAAGGAGCGGATCTGGAAACTTCAAAGAGTTGTTCCCCGGTGCATGACTCCGAGGGGTGTGTAGGAAAGGCAGGCAGTAACATTGGGCAACTGTCTCCAATGCCCAAGTATCTGACGTAATAGCCTGCCATTCTGCCAGATGTTGAGTTAACCTGCCCCCTACTGGTGTCTTGTGAGGGAAGACACCAGAGGGGTTTAGAAGCGGCCAACGCAGCTGCCGAGGCTAAAGTGGCACCTGCTGCTGCGGTTTTTGTACCTTTTCCCCGTCCACCACGGGTGAATCATTTCTGGCCCCTTTGAGCTGGCTGTCCTCTACCTTTTCCGAATGCGGAGTAAAAGCAAAAGGACCTACCCCTCTAGGAGGTTCCTGGTGGACGATTCGGGTCTGTCGGATTGCAGCCCCAAGAGATTTCACTCCAGGCTGTCATCAGCCTTCTTACCAAACAAAGAAGTGCCGTCAAAGGGCATGTTCAAAAGTCTAGCTTGTACATCTGGAGCAAAACCAGACTTGGGCAACCACGCAAATCTGCGGATTGTGGTACTTCCCACCATGGCCCTGCTGATACTGTCAGCAGAATCAATGCCTGTTTGAAGTGACTCGCACATTGCATCTTTTCCATCCTTGATGTTTAAAAATGCTTCCCTTTCTTCTCCTTCTGGGAGACAGACAGCCGCTGATGAAGCACACTCCCAAAGTGTATGGCTGAATCTTGCAAGCGTGCAAGTGGCGTTAATAGATTTAAGCGGCATGCTACATGCTGAAAAGACTTTTCTTGACATAACATCAAATCTTTTATCATCCCTATCCTGTGGAATAGTAGGGTATGCAGATCTACTGTTTGATGAAGTTGCTGCTTGTACAACCAAACTCTCTGGAGTTGGATGTTTGCTCAAATATTCAGGATCTGTAGCAGATACCCTGTATTTAGCAGACAGTCTCTTGTTAACTGCAGGGATAACTTCAGGAGTTTCCCAATTTGCAGAAACCTTTCTTTGCAGAGAAGAATGAAAAGGGACAACAGGATCCTCCTGTGGACCTTTATCAAAAATATCAGTAAGGTCATCCTGCTGAAAAGAGGGTGTAGGTGTAGACCACCCCATGAATTTGATTATTCTGGCCATCAGAACCCTATAAGGGGCCTCAGCATGTTCCCCAGGGTCTGGTTTAGCAAACTACTTCTGGAGAAGTATCTAAACCACTTGCCTCATGTAAGGAATCTTGAAGGTCCTTCAACCTGTTCTCTTCAGAGATAAATTCCTCTGGTATGGGTGTAGTGGTCCTTTGTAAACCAAAAGGTCTCTCATGATCGGAATCCTCACCTTCCTCACATATTGAGGACAAGACTCTAAAATAGTCAGACCTAGGATGTGGTTTAAAACCCATTTCTAGAGCAGAAGGAGCTAAATTTGTTGTCACTGGTTGTGAAAACGTGGAGGTTGTCGACGTGGAAGTCACAGGCTTCGACAAACTCGAAAAGGGCATCGAAAAAGTTTGAAGAGACCTCAATGTACTTGAGAGGATCGGAATCATACTATGTGTTGTCAAAATAGTCTATGGCATTCTGGACGTTATGGTTGAGGTCCTCGACACCTCTACAGTGACAGTTGTAGGTCTGTCCTTTATCGGAGTCGACAGTGGCGTCGACGTAACTAATTTATGCGTCGAAGGGCCTTTCGACAACGGTGTTGATGACGCAGATTTATGAGTCGAAGAAAGCTTCGAAGACGGCGTCAATGACGTGGTCTTACTGCCTTTACTCGAGGGTTCATGACGCTCTCGGGTAGTTTCTCTCTCCGGGTGCAACGACTCACAGCATTTTGATTTTTCGGGTCTTTCACCCGGGGTATCACTTTTAGACGTCTCTGAGGGGGTCAAGGCCGTTTTCTTGAAGACGCTAAGCATTTCTTACAAAATTCCTCCCACTTAGCTGGAGAGCTGTGTTTCGTGGGGCAGGTGACCCTTTCTGGGGAGAGAGAAGAAGACGAAGAAGAGGGAGGTCTACGACGCCTATTGTTAAGGTGTCTCGATCTCGAAGAATGATGGGAACCGCTTCGAGATCTTGAACGGGAATGTTTCTTATGATGAGGAGATGAATGTCTCGACTCTGCTGAAGAAACTTTCGAGGGAGTAAGAGATGTAAGAGTCTTCCCTCTTTCTAGCTTCCCCTTACGCTCCTTCAAGGCTTTCGCCGTCATGGACGTACAGTCCTTGCATTCCGAACAGTGATGCTCCGATCCCAGGCACCACAAACAGATCCTGTGAGGATCCGTCAACAACATTTTCTTCCCACAGTCACAACGCTTTTTGAAGCCGGACCGAGGGGTCGATGGTTTGGATGAAGAAGCCATCGAAATAAGATGATATCTTCGAAGAATAAGTCTGAATCTTCTTGAAGAAAGAACTGAGCAACATGTTTCCGAGCCACACGAAGCACGGAAAAACAGAACTGAGCAACGGACGCTCTGCGAGTCTATTTATACGCACAGTGATGTCGGCGCCGAGACGGAGGCTGTCGAGGGACATCAACTCGAAGGACGTTGACGCGCAGCGCCCTCAACTGAAAACATTTCCGAGGCCAGCAAGCTGGGATGGGTAACTTCAAATATAACAAAGATAAGGAATACGTCGGAGGACACAATCCCTTCGAAGAAGCATTTACTACAGAAGGAACCACAGCGCTTCCCCAAATTTACCCCATTTAAGCCAGACAAAACACTTCTCAGCCTCTTCCTCTGTGGAATGGAGATTGCGAAGACATTTTCTAGAATGTGTCATTATTTTTACGCCCTTTTTCTTTTTTTTACTTCTTTGCAGCTTTCCATGGTCTTCTTTCGCCCTGTAGATCAAAATAGTAGAATGCAGAACCAGCTTGCTTTAATCCACACGGGTCACTTGCAATAAAACCAGAATATCTGCTATACTGCTGCCAAAACACCTCTGCCACACTGATTTTTTTCCCCACATTTTGTCCCTTTTTTCTTCAGTTAGAATATCATTGGTAGGAAAAGTGTTGCTTTCCAGAGTCTTAAAAAAATAGCTGGAAAAGTGGGTGGGCAAAACAAACCAAAAGTAGAACGATGCGCTTGCACCATAAATTAGGTAAACGGGGGGCTGCAGTGGCCTGGATGTTGAGGATACCTTGCCCAGGTATACCACTGTGAAATACGAAAAAATGAAGGGGCGTTTTCCAGTCTTGCTGCGCCGACACCAAAAGATACTACAAATTGCTACAATTGCAGGTTTATTGTGGTTTGAAAACAGCCCGACACGCGTTTCGAGCGATTCTTGCTCTTCATCTGAGGCTTAAGGTTGTTTAGACAAAACCTTGGCTTGCAAGTGTTATTTCTTATTAACTCTATAGCTTCGCTGTTGCAGAAATCTCTTCAGTGAAGAGTTTAGACCTGGTGGTCTAAAATGACGGAACGGAACGAGCCCCTCTCGCGCCTAGAGAGGCTCGTTCCGTTCCGTCATTTTAGACCACCATGTCTAAACTCTTCAAATCTTGGTTCCTGAATGCTCTCTTTTGTTCCTTAAACTGTCCAGTACGTTTGTTTTTATCTGAACTTTGTATATAATATATTTGCACGTTTGTATATGTTAATATTGTACAGTGCCCTTGTTGCCTTGTTCATGCTATGGAAAAATGTTAAATAAAAAACATTCTACAGTCACAAAGTGAAAAATGCATGAAAAGTAATTGTTTAATACAGCTTGTTCTGGGACCACGGTTATTTCCTATCACACACTCTCACTTAAATAGCTCATTAAAACTGCACAATAAAAGTGCCACAGAAATGCCACTGCCAGTTACCCATTAACATCACTAAATACAACTTCTTGTAAATTGTCTTCTGCTGAGGAGTGTTAATAAGTTAAGACCTCTATTGGAGGCCGTGTGCAACTATGGATGCTTGTATTTGAGGTTCGAGACAGAGCAAAAGAGGACCTGAGCATGTATCCCTTATCAAACTGCTAAATCCGCCTTTGCTGAACTCCGGCATAGATTATTCCACTCTGGTCATGCAATTCTGGACTCCCTTTCAGTCCAAGAGCTTTGATACTTAAAACATTCTCCTCGGCATTTAAATTCTCTCCACCGGCATTAGGGGCACATAACTGAACATTACATTAGGGAATGTAGAGCACTACTCAGTGGGAGAACACAGAAAAGGCTACTAAAGACTAATTAAAATGAAAGAAAATGGGCAGACAAGCAAACATTCTTTAAGAAAGAAAATGTGCTAGAGCTGGAAAAAAAGCCAGACAAGGTGATGGCACATTTTAAAAATCCAAGATACAACTTGTATCCTCATCCATAAAATTATAGAAAAACAGGACAACCCCGCACCAGAGCTTTTCTCTAAAAGAGGCTGCAGCAGTTTTGTAATTTGCACCCAATTCCTGCCTGCCTTATAGAAACTAACATCCATACAGACCCGCAGAAAAGAATATTCTGTTCCAACGCCCTCATGTCTTGAGTTTGGCATATGAATGTCAAGTAAATGAGATCATCTTCGAGTTTGCCTTTGTCATAAGAATCTCTTCTGCAGATATTGCCCGACTGCTGCATATCTGCATGTATGACTTTGCCATCACCTGTGCTTTTTCCTCATCACTGTGCAGTGCTTATGTGCGCTTTAGAGCCTGGTTTACGCTATACAAATGAAGAACAATAACCAAAATAAACGGATGAGGGCTGGCATGATTACGCATGCAACAGCGGTTCAAGGATGGTAGTCGAAAGCCACATGCTAAAACTTATTTTACATGCACATTTCAATCAACTTTTTCAGTTTCGTCTCAAGAGCTGTAAAAACACATGAATGCAGACTACAACTTACAGTTCGAAATCCTACCTACCTGGATAATGCTGCAACATTTCCAAGTGTGTAAAACAGTGCAAAAAGGGATCGGCCACCTTTTGGGATAAACAGCAAAAACGTCCCCTAGAAGAAAAAGGCATATTTACAATTAATTGTAAACAATCGAGAAACAACGAGTGACATATCTTCAAAGACATGCAAAACCAGGTATGTCCCTCTTACAGAAACAAATTACAAAATTTGACCCACTTCTGATGCCAAACAATGTTTCATATTTACCCAAAGAAAATCAGTTAGTATTGAACAGTAATTCAGCAAAGCGTTGATAGCACCTGCACTCTATTGTGTAACACTTACATAAACATGCCCTCATGTCTAATGCATATTTATTTAGAACCCTTTCCGGCCATAAAAAAAACAAAAAACTTAAATGTCCGAAAAAGCAAGAGGGCAAAGGCCAGTGTTTCACTGAGCAGAAATATGAACACAAACCGACAAAAATGGGATCACCGGACTTTGTACAAACTCCCAGATACTGAACGCACACAAGGATCAGGCCCGTTATGCTTACTTCTATCATTCAATTGTTTGTGAATAATGTGAATGATCCTCCAACCAGAAGTAACTGTCCCCTAGACATGCACTATCCCTAGATGGAGTCGATGAGCTGCCTGTCTACAGTGAGGGGACAGAGGAGAGATTAACCCCCCCCCCCCCTTCTACTGAGGCAGATACGTCCAATAACATGACAATGAATCTAACGCTTAGTTCAAGAATAAAAGTCCAGGGAAAGAAGATCTTAATATAAGCACGAGTGTGAAAAAAACGTGCTTTAATGTTCCCACTACTAGGCTAAAAAATTATGTAAAAAGATAAGGTTTATTTATTTTGTACATTTGTAGAAGCGCGCAAAACCCACATGTACCAGATAAAGCGGAGACAAGCTGCATGAAAGGCATGTATTAGTTGAATAGCAAGATTTTGAGGTATTGTCCAGTTGGTAGCTGAGCATGCCACTGTAGTCAGGGGTCGTTTTGCAAAGGTAGCGGGCGCCCCTCTCTCGAAAGAACAGACTTGATAACCTGTTCAGTGGTTATTAACCACTTGAGAGTTCGCAGCCACTGCTTTTAGTCAGAGGTCGACACGTTTCAGTGGATTATATTGCTTTCTTCCACATTCTTCAGAACCCAACAGTTGATTGGAGATGATTCAATGAACACCACCCAACTAGTCACTGGTTCAAGGCTGGGGCCATATTGTCTCAAATAGCAAGTACCCCGCAAGGTTCCTCGGTACCGACTGGGGAGGCACAAAACAGAAAAGCATAAATTGCTAGTCGGACATGATCATCATGTTTCCTTGCAGATATGTGACATCATACTCTACGCTTCATAATTAAGGATTCAGGATTGAGTCATAAATCAACTCGCCAATTCAATTGGTTCAACTTGCTAAACTGCAGGGTTAACAGCCATCTCAGTTCAAGCTGCTTAGCACACCTAAATAAACCAAATTCGAAAGTGCGAGTTGAAGGGGGAAAAGGTCTAGTAGACGTTTCAAAAATTGCCCAACAGGTTTTTAGTCTACTTTCTGAAGAAATAACTAACGTAACATGGCGTTGCACTACTTTGTCAAGATGGTGAACTGAAAAGGGCCCATCAGCCGCTACAGCTTGCATTTCACTTATGTTCCTGGCCATGGAACGGACCTTTCCAAGAAACTAGATTTATGTCTGCAGACACCATTGGCTCAAATGATTTGCGGCACAACGCAACCAGGACCACATTCAGATCCCATTTTTGGATGAGGAGGTTTGACTGAAGGAAAAAGATGGTGAAGTACATACAAGTGCATCTTCATCACAGGGTTTGCAATTGAAAAGCGTTGGTAGTTAAGCGCCAAGCGCTGACAAATAAGTTCTGCAAGTTTCTGGTTTATTTACAAAGCTCGCTAGGTCAGAAACAAATGATAGGACATCGTCCATTGATGCAGAAGTAGGATTCTTTTGCTTTCCCAGGCTTCAGTGGTAAAATCTGAGTCACTTGCTTCTATACAGGATAGATTTACCAGATCCCGGAACCTAGCTGGCCACCATGGAGCAACTATGAGAGAGCAACATGCAGCTTCCTGGAATTTCCTCAGAGCTCAATGAATTAGTGGAACTGGAGGGAAGGCATAAGCTATCATTCCATCCCACATCTTTTCTGAAAACACGACATCCATCACCAGGTGTCCTCTCTGTGTCCTGACGAAAGCCTTAGTCGGACCATCAACTGTCCGGTCAAATCAGCTCAAACTCGCTCATTCCTGAGTGTAGATATACCTAAGGCTGGAAACAGGGTAATCTCTGTCGGCACATTTTCTATAGGGTCCTCCTCGAAAAACCAATTACATTGTATATGTTTGGAAGTCACATTTGTTTACTAATACCACTCTAAGTCAACAATGGTCTTTATTCAGTTTTGACATATGCAAATTGACATTTGTATGTTTTGAGCGGCAGATGAGAGGAGCCTGAACCGTCTATAGAGACTGGCCATGCAGGTACTGATAGACATGAGCACCCTGGAGATGAAGAAAGAAGGAGACTGCAGCCATCATCTTGGTAAAGACTCTGGATGCAGAGTTTAAACCAAAGGGAAAAACCCGGTACTGGTAATGTGACTGCTCCACTGAAAATCTCAGTAACTTCTGAAGTGGAGGCCATATAGGGAGTAGATCCGCATCCTTCAGATCTGCCACACAGATCCAATCTCCCTGATGGAGGGCAGACCAAATCTGCACGGGAGAAATCATTCTGACTCTCTGAAGGGGGACGGAGAGATTGAAATCTGCCAAGTCCAGACTGGTGAACAGGCCTGCCTGGTTTGACTTTTGCACCACAGACAGGAGTAAAAACCATGTATGACCTCTGGGCTCAGCACCTCCTCTTTAGCCTTTTTATCTAAAAGGCTTGAGATTTCCAGCCTTAGAGAGGAGGACACAATCTGGTTGCTAGGGCGACGGGATGGATGCAAGAGTAAAAGAGAAGGTTTTAAACCTGTGTTGGCCACTGACAGAACTCAGGAGTCCAAAGTTATGGTCCTTCAGGTTACCAATCGTAGAGAAATTCTGCCCACCACCGTAGTGCCATAGAACCAAGCAGTGCCATTAGTTTGAGACCTTAAGGGAGGGTATAGCGGAAGAACCAGCTGAGGCGACTAGAAGGGAGGGAAAAAAAATGTGCTGAGGTTTCCGCTGCTTTTTCCTTTGGATGCTGTTCAACCTGTCGGGATGCCTAGCCTTCCGTTCCTGAAACCTAGAGAAACCAGAAAATGATCTGGATCTTGCATCAAACCTGGAAGTTGAAGGTGGTTTGTTGGCGGCTGGTTTTGTCAGCATTGAAAGGGATTTGGTTGCTTTCCGTGGTGCTATGAAATAAGTCCTTTCCGTTGAACACCTTACTCTGCACCTCTTGTGAATGTGATGGCGTGAAGCCATGCCTGTTGGCAAGCATCTGCCCCAAAAGCCACCCCTCTTGTCGAGATATCTGGCACGCTGTTGCCTCCAGTAAGTCCTGAGCAATCATTCTGGCAACTGCCAGGATACTTTTGAAGTGTTCTGCGTGTTCAGGGGGAAATAATTTCTCTAACTCAACAGATCTTGCCACAATCTGATTTAACGCCTCCAAGAGCGCTGTAGCACTGGCTTGCCTTAGATAAAGGGCAGAGTTTACAAAGACCTTCTTGCATTGTGCCTTTAGAACCTGAGGATCTATGCTCACAAGAAGTACAAGACAAAGAAGCAGGTCTAGAAAACATTGCAGCTGCTGCTATCACTGACAAAGACTGATGTGGATAAGAAGATAAGCACACTTCTTTGGTTTGTAGCAATCTGTACCTTACATCAATCCTTTTATTTGTAGGGGTTACTGTGTGGGGCCCCACTGCTGTTATTTCAGAAGTCCTAATAAATTGAGTTCTCACTAACACCCCCTCCTTCTAAATGGAGGTGGTTCCGGAACAGGAATTTCAAGGAAACCCATTAAGTCCATGAGCCTGTCATGAAAGGCCTTTGCCGCAGAGGGGACAACTTCCTCGTCATCAGCCTTATATCCTAAATTGGCACCAGAACAGCATCCTAGGCAGAAGACGGTAGAACCTGAGGTGCCTCTGGAGCCTGTGTCAGTGATTGGGGGGCCTCTGGTACCACCGCTGGCTGCGTTGGAAGTGTTGTCTGTAGCCCTGGTACCGGATGAACTGTAGGCTTAGGAAGGTGTTCTGTGAGCAGATCCCTGAAATATTGTTTCATAGGATCACAGTGCATTAAAGCCTATGAAAGAAGGTGTCTTCCGATTGGTGCGTTCTTTGTTGTTGCTCAAGCAACGGTCTTTGCGGTGGAGTAGACCTAGGCCTAAACCAGGAATCTGCGGCGACAGGCTGACAACTTGTTCTAGACATGCAAGAATTCACGCAATATTCAAAGAAGATTGTGTAATGTCTGATGAAAGGACTCCATTTTACTAATGAGGTTGTCCATCCTAGTAGTGGTCCAGGCTCCTTATCTACTGAACGGCCCAGGTACTACAGAATTTGCAACAGCTACGGATGAAGGAACCAGTTTAAACTGTGATTGGGCCTTTCCGGACTTAGCCCTTCCCCATAGAACCTCAGCTAGGGCAGTACTAGCCCTCGGTGAGAGATCCTTAGGTTTGGACCCAGAGAATTTAGCACCTAAAAAGGGGAGCCTCAGTGCAGCCAGAAAGAGATGTAACCCTTCTATAATGATCCTCAGAGAAATCTCCAATAGTATTACCCCGGTACCAGTATTAACCCCAGGAAGTAGAACCTCAGAGACCTCTTTGGTTAAACCGTTAGCCCTGAATGGGGAAACTCAGAGCTTGCTCCAGTATCCAAAATAGCCCTGAGAGAATTGGGACTAGAGTCTGATAGACCCCCTTGTGAACTGGGACTTTACGCAAAGAACCTGCATCCAAGGGTACCCTTGAAAGAAAATCACTTACCGGATGACTCTTCTTGCTTGACACAGAAGGTTAACTGGTGCTGAAGGTCTTCCCAACACCAAAGACGTTAAACGAGGGTCCAAGTCTAAAGTTCATCACAGGTAAATCACACGTCCTACATGTTATCCGGCCGAGGTACTCCAAACAAAGCGTGTGAGGATCCGAATCACAGTAATTTCTACTACACAACCAACAAGAGCCAAAGTCTTTATGTCCCAGCATAGGCCGATAAAAAAAAAAAAAAGGACAGCGATGCCAAAAATGAGGGGGCAAAATCTTGACAGACTGAAAAAAGGCAGAAAAAACCCTCCGACTGCTACATTCATCTGGCCCGACACTGCAAGAAAAGGATTAGAGGGCGAGGTCAGGAGGCGTGGTTTGGGGGAGGCAGAGCCTGTGGACATGCATGTGACGGGCCGAGGTAAAAAACAAAAAGACAGACAATTCTTTATAAAAAAAAAAAGCTACAAAAAGCTTGAAGGACTGAATGTCCCGCTAGTATGGAGGAAAGGGGACAGGTCGTAGAAGTACAGTGGAAGCAGGACATAACTCACTAGCAAACTACAAAACCTATTCTCATTCTGTTGATTTATCAGCCCCATGTCCTTTTCTTCATGTGTAGTATGGATGCACACTATTCAAAAGATATGGTCATCTTCCTGATGAATGTTGAAAGCTGTATTAATATAAGAAACTTCAAGCATACTCTGCACCGAAATCCCACGATACGGGTTCTACCGAATTGTAAATATAACATTCATTCATTACAATTCAGTAATGTACGTGGATGTAGGGCAAACTCGTCTGGTGCGGTCTCTCGTGGAAGCAAGTAACTACCTGCATCCCGCAGGTGTACCCTTTTTGCGATAATGGGAGAGCGCACAAATCATGAATGAATCGATTCATTTTTTCAGTGCTCCTCACTTTAACTACAAAGGAGTGTGGGAGCCCTCTAATGAGAACGAACATGGGTCCAATAACGTGTTCTATGGAATGTTTTCCACTTGGGAGGGTCTACAACCATGTTTTAGCTCACTGCACCCTTCACAGCGCAGAAATATCCATTTGGATATCAGTCTTTGTCCCAGCGACAAGGGCAGGCCAGCACCAAAATACTAGTACCATCAGCAACCCCAGGCACATGTTTCAGCATTGGTAGGCTTCCTCAGTGAAGTAGAGTACGAGTAAGGCACAGTGAGCAAGTGGCCCACGTCTGGATTATCCTGGGTTACTTAGGCAAAACCCCAAGTTTCACATAATCGCAAAAGAGATGGGAGCTCCTCTACTTAGAACGAACATGGGTCAAATACCCTATTCTATAGAAGGTCTTCCACTCAGGAGGGTCACTTTAATTTGAGGCAGTCTTCATATCTTAGGTTAGGTGCTGTCCATTACATGGGGGCACAAATTATCTGCATGCTTTATCAGTACAATATGTCTCCTTACAATTGAATCATATGCACCACATTTAAAAGACGCAGTGCAATTATCCAGGATTTCATGCTTATGGGTTCCCTTTATGTTCACATAGCCAATTCAGTGTTTCTGTTAATTATGAGTGATTCAGAATGCATATACTTGTTCGGTGGATAGCTACTCGTACTGATGAAGCAGATCACTGTGTGGGCTCAGCAGGAGAAACCACTGCCAACGTGCAGACAGACTGGAGAAGGGCAACCATGCATTGAAATCTTGCTGTGTCCAAGTCCACAAGATTGAAGGAAAATGACTAGGCAATGAATTTCAACAAGAGAGGGCAGGGCAATTAAGTATCAAAATCAATGAAGGGAGTTGTATCAAAATTAAAGGGCACATAGAAGGTCAGTCCTCTTTGGGGCACACTAGGAGTGCTGCCCCATGCATTCCTGCATTTCAGGAATTGTGGCGCTTAAACACAAATAAGCTTACATGGAAGAGAAATATACATCTGCATTCTGGGAAAGATTGCCCCAAAGCAAGGAGGGGTATGGAATACTGCACTGAGGTGACAACAGTGCCAAAACATTGAGGCCCTGATTCCAGAGAAGTGTGTTAGACACTGCCACTGGAAAGGCAGAAAATATCCTGCAAGTGGTTGTACAGTGTGGGTAGCGAAATACTTAGCATATTGAGAGACATACAAACTGGAAACACTGAATGTTTGCTTCTTGTAAAGAGATGGCACTGCCTAGGAAGTGGAGAGACATAGTAACGCAAGGTAGAATAGAGGGAAGTAGGCAGTGACGGGTCTAGTATAAGTGAGAGAGCGAGAAGAGTATGAATATTAAAGGCACTGAGAAGGAGTTTAATATCGAGACGCCTAATATTCGCAGCACATAAATTAATAAAGGGAGAGCAGTTGGAGGGAGGATGAACGGCAATGATGAAAAAGGGAAACTAGTACACATGAAAAAAGTGTTTGAGGTACAGAATGAATAAAGTCAGTCAAGTCCATGGTGTTGGGCATTATGGAATTCCCAAGTTACAGGAATAGAAATAAATGTTGATGCTTTGGAAGAAAATAGAAAAGAGGTTAAGCAGAAACAATGAAAAGGGACACCAACAATTAGGAGGCACTATGGGCTTCAGATGCAACCAAACATAACTCTAAACTGTAGGAATTAGAAAGATTTGACAACAAGGAAGACCAGAAGTTTGCAGAAGAGGAAAAAGTGGTTTGTACCACTGTTAAAACCCAGAAGCGGGCCTCCCGATTTAGAGTATACTTAATAGAAATGTATAACTTTGAGCAACAGGAGGAAGTGGTGGATAATGGACTCTCATGCACAAACGTTATTTTGTTAGGCCCAGAATAAACATTATCCACAGCATAAAAGTCATTTGTTGAGTGAAGAGCTCAGGCACAGACACTTACGGGACATACTACCCATTATATGTAGAACCAAATGAGAGCGTAGGATGCTCAAAGCAACCTTTCCAATCCACCTTTTTGAGGGCTGAACGAGTGAGCCAACAAATTCATCCAAACTTTTAAGATCCAATGGGGCTATTTATCTGTTGTTAGAGGATGCACCGTAGTAGGACGAGTTGTGGGCCTGAGGATCAGAAGCCAAAACCTGATCAGGGACACATTTATTTGGGTTCCCTTAAACTTGAGTCTGCCAAATGTGCATCGTTCAAACATATCTAGAGATAAAACTAGAATTAGGATGCTCACTAGTCCTACATCAAGAGCACACTGCATTGTGCAAGTTTCAGTTGTATTGTGCAATTAATCTAGCCTCCATTGCAGCAGTAAACGTTTTGGCACTCATTCTTTTAGAATAGGTGCAGAAACATCCACTGCACTGTTAAGTTGAAGAAGGCCCTGATAAAATAGGAAAAATCAGCAAGATCCACCGTCTGCATGCATGCTGTCTAGCCTTTAAATCGAGATATGAATCGACTCACATGTTCTGAAGGTTAAATACAGTTGGAGAAAAACTGTTTGGGTGATCAGGCACTCGTTTGTGGTGAAAGCAGACACTTCCCTCAATGAATCAAGTGCACCTTGCCTTCAAATAGATCCCTTTGTTGGTGGGGAAATCCAGGAATCCGGTGCGACAAACTGGCCCCTTTAGTAAGGGATAAAAATGTCACGCTACTAACTAGTTAACATTACTCACCTCCCCAACTCTCCAAATACACAGAGCACATCATTTCCTACTTGCCAAGAGTCAATTTTCACTCACTAGAGGCAAATGCACATTTTAAGGCGTGTCTTTAGTGATCCACGTTCATTTAGGGTAAATGACTTTACATTGTTTGGGAGGGGATTATTTCAGGTTACTATGAGAACAAAGGAGAAGGATACTTGGCAAAAAGGCTGCGTAAAACAGAGCGCGTCTGCTCAGAAGTAATTGCATAATGTTTGGATTAAGAGGCCATCTCACAGAGTGCACTCAAAAACCCATTAAAAATCTCTTGCATTTGGAGACCACCATGGGGGCGCAGGCAGTATGGATGTCTGATTGTTCGTCTCCCCGTTAACCTTCGACTAATGGCGGATTTCAACGGCTTGCCCAGCCCGTAAGCAGCTAATATCTGCCAGCAGGAAAGCTGAAGGGACCGAGAACCCCCAGTCTGCGGGCCAAGTAAAATCAGACAGGGACCCTAACGAACGAGCCCTCGGAAGTCACACCCCTGCAGCCCAGACTTCGGCAGCTAGGCCGTCCCACATTACAGCGCAGTTATAAAGCCGAGACGCCTGGGGGCGCCGCGCGATATAGAAAGGAGGCTGAGCATAGCCTATGTCCTTTCCCTACCAAACTGCCAGCAACAGACCAAGCTCGACCCAGAGTGCCCATCAGAGGGGAGGTCTGCTCAAACTGATGGTAAATTCAGGTCTCGTGTGAAAACACCCAGCCGAATCCAAAATAGTCACCACCTCTGGAGCCCCTGCAGCTAACGTGGAACCGGAACAGTACACTCAAGAACAACGCAAGCAGCCCCATCCACAGCTCTGCGCCACAACCAGGAGGGTGACTGCGATAGAACCTGCACAATCATCGCGCCCCCACTCCCCCACCCCCCCATCTCCTCGACCTACACAGCAGCAGCAACGCTGAGGGGACAGCGCCTGCCCGCACCTCTCGTCCATTCCCCCCGCTGCTGACCAGCACGCGGACACATCCGGAGAAACACAGCACGGGGAGAGCGAAGCAGATCCATCTGCTTCCAACACTGCTACCTCTGAACGCCTAAGCCCCTAGCCCAAACCGGCGTGTGGTTAGGCTCTAACCGCCAACGGGCTGCAAACCCCTGCGAACACCGCGAGAAAGACAACACACAAGACTATGCCGCAGCAGGACTCTAGCCATCCCAACGCAGGAGAGAATGCTGGCACACTGGACAGAGCTAGCAATACCTGCATGGAGGGCGGAGCAGTGGCGCCACTGCATAAGATAACTTTGTAAGGGGCCGCCCCTCGCCAGCATCTTCGAGCCTTCACACAAGACAACCGCCCAGGTGCAACCCAGGCCTCGCGGGACACCAGAGGCTGCCCAACGCCAAGGCAGAGAGCCTTGTGCCGCCAGCCAGCGGCCCCACCAAGCTTGCAGCGAAGGAAATCCCCCAGAGTCTCCAGCACTAAGTCCGCGTAAGGAGAGCAGGAGGGATCTAGTCGGGGCAGAATCTGAAAGCTAAACCGAGCAACAAGCTACTTAGAAAGCGGGGGAGACTCTTTGAGACACCTTCTCCCCCCAGAAGTTTTCCCACTATCATAGCCCAGACACACGGCACCCATCATTCCACCCCACCACCCCCCTGCTCGGATGGGCAGGTGTGAACCATCCACGTCTGGGAGGTCGGGACTGAAACAACTGCCGATTACGGAGAAAAGATACCCCCTGCACAGCCCAAGACCCGCATCGCCAGCAGGAGAAAGGGAAACGCAGTAGAGTCCCAGTGAGCCAGGAAGCAGTCAAGAGGCTTGCCGCCCCCATGATCCCCAAAAGTCAGGGGGCAAACAAATCGCTCTCTAAATGTCGGCAGACATAATCAAGATGAAAACGGAAGGATTGAACAGAAAAATCGGGACCTGGAAGCAAAAGTTAATGACTTGGAAAACAGAGAGAGAAGGGCTAACATAAGGATCCAAGGTCTCAAAGAGACCCCCAACAAGACGCTGGCATCGCTGGAGAGAAAGGTCAAGGAACTTATAGCCACCATATTACCCACGCGAATAATCGCCACAACTCGAATTTGAAAGGGTCCACAGGGCCGGCGGACTCCCTGCCGGTCCAAGATCAGTCCTAGCGAGATGTCATCACTACAAGCATAAATTGGACATCCTACAACGAGCAAGACAGAGAAAGACGCAATAGACTTTGAAGTCTCAAAAGTAAGAATCTATCAAGACTCATCAGCTGCTACTCTGGCCCAGAGGACGGCCTGCCGCCCCCTCACCCAATGGTTTGCAAGACAAAGGCACGAGATACATATGGAACCACCCGTTCACCCTGGTATTTAGCCACGCAAACGAGGAATATAGAGTTACCACAGGTGAGGAGGCCAACGGAGTACTGAGAAGCCTGCAGTGAGGCAGAGACACGGCTGAAGGAGAAGAAATGCCATCCTCATCAGAGCTGTCGCGAGAGCCCTCAGGCCCTTGGCGACAGAGAAACCAATCCAAGGGCAGCAGAAAGTTCAAGACTGAACACCCCATAACAAAGCCAGCTGGGGGGGTATGAACTGCACTTAAGGCACACAGAGAGGAGGTGACGGCTTGATGCACCATGAATGGGGATCAGAGGAACACTCAGAGCTGACACCTAAGCATGTTGAGCCACCACCAAAGGCTCACCCTATTACTAGGTGTATTTCCCCGCCCTGTGACCTCCCCCTCCTCGACCACGCAGTCTAAAAAAGTAAGAAAAAAAAAAGAAAACAGCCGGGCTGGGTACTTTTGAAAGTTGACAGCAAGCTTTTGCGGGACGCACAGATTTAAGATTGCAACAGAAGTTGAGGGTTACCAGGGCGACACCCGTTGTGTGGCCCTATGTTAGCGGTTAGGGTGTCTCCACTGTTACCGGGAGATTGCCTTCACTTTCTTCCTCTTTTACCTACGTTACTCTTTTCTTTTACAATGGGACTGGGAGGGGGAGGGAACACAAGGGTCCTACTAGATTATAGGGGGAAATGAGGTAACACGAGAGTAGAGAAGCAAAAGGGATCAGAGCAGAACACAACACGCCAAGCTTCAGACAGCATATGCACTGCAAAAGGATGATGGCGGGTGACACTATTCGGATAGGGTCCCTTAATGTCAAGGCCCTAAATTGGCAGCAGAAGAGGCCAATGCTACTTCGTACATTTAAGCAGACCAACTTAGACATTCTCTTTGTCCCAAAAACTAAATTTAAGCACAAGGGTGAATTCAACTTGAAAGGGAAAACCCTGGGAGGGACCATATGGGCATCAGGGCTGGAAAGAGTGGGCATTTTGTATTGCTCCTCCCTGGGACTCCAAATATCACAAATGCGCAGAGACCCAGCGGGGAGATTCCTCATCGTGCAAGGCACCCTTAGATCCACAACTGTGACACTGTGCCCCACATATGGTCCAAACACACAACAACTATCCTTCTGTAGAGACCTCTTTGCAAAGCTGGACGGAGAAAAAACAGGCTCATTAATTTGTGGGGGGGCTTTAACCTGATTATGCACCCAGTGTTAGACTGGAAGTCTTACAGAGAGGGCACCACCCCACTACCCCCCAGACATAAAAGCCTTCTAACACCTTATCTCAGAACACCTACTTATTGATGCATGGAGGACCAAACACCCCCTAATCAAAGCCTACACGTTGTACTCTTCCCCCACACCAAACCTATTCCCGCATAGATTATGTCTTCCTGGATGGTCACTTTGAACACTTAAATTGGAGAAACAGCCACAGAAGTGGTGGAATCGTCGGACCACGACATGGTCACAATCGACCGACCTAGGCCCAGGTAACCCAGTAGACAAACGGTGGACACGGAACGACACGCTGTTTGAAGAAAAGTCCTTCAGGGACTCACTGGACGCTGAAATACGCAACTTCTTCAAAAGAAATAACACAAGGGAAATACCCCTCCCCCACAGTCTGGGACGCTACGAAAGCCACAATAAGGGTTGATAATAGCCCAAGGATCCTCGGTCAAAAGATTTAAACTCCTGAGAGAGACCCATGTTAAGCAGAAAATAGAAGACAAAGAAAAAGACCTCACGGGGGAGGAGGGAAACACATCGGAGATGAGGGCAGAAATCAAGGGCCTCAAACAGGAGCTCAGAGATATGGGAAGAGAAGGCGCTAGCCCACCTACGATTTGTGAAACAAAAATAGTTTGAGAAAGGAGACAAGGCACACACACTGCTAGCGGCTAGACTTAGAAAAGAGAGAGCAGAAAGTGCAGCCCTAAAAAACCAACTCTGCCTCGAAAACAGTTTTGGTTAACCCAACAGAGATCACAGCCAATTTGGCCCAGTTTAACAAGCAGTTATACACATCAGACACTAATCCTTCCCCTGAAAGCACTGGACACTACATGGCCAAAACTACATTCCCATTATTGTCGGCTACAGACAAGGACCAGCTGAACGGCCCCATTTCTGTAGAAGAGGTTGAACATGCTATTTCCCACCTTAAAGCGGGCTGAGCTCCAGACAGGTTCATCCCAGCCTATTATAAGAGATTCAAGGGCGCTCTAACCCCATTCCTACTAGCTCTCTTTTTTGATATTATGGCCACTGGTCAACCCCACCCACCTTCACAGAGGCAAGAATCATCGTCATACCCAAGGAACGGAAAGAGATTAGAATGTGGCTCCTATAGACCGATATCAATGTTAAATGTTGATGCCAAAATATATGCAAGCATCATGGCCAAAAGACTGAGTAAAGTTCTCCCTTTGCTGATCCACAGTGACCAGGCAGGCTACGTTACGGAAAGGCAGGGAGCTGACAACGTTCTCAAGACACTAGACCTAATGGCATCCATCACGGCACCAGAAGTAGAACCTACGCTGATCTCGGTCAACGCCGAAAAGGCTTTTGACCGGGTAGAGTGGGGTTTCATGTCAGACATCCTCCACAAAGCTGGTTTGGGATCTGATTGGATTAGGGGCGCACAAGCTTTAAACAAAAACACCCACACAAGGATGGTAGTAAATGGGGTAGCATCAACACAGTTCACACTATCCAGAGGCACCAGACAGGGATGTCCCCTCTCCCCTATATACTGGTCAAGGAACCTCTCAGCCAAAACATTAGAACGACGGGATGAAAGGGTTCATTAGATATGACATGGAGTATAAACTTGCTTTATTCGCGGACGGCGTACTAGCCTATTTCACCCAACCCTCACATTCAATCCCAGCACTCCTGCAAGAGATAGAGGAATACGGGGCATACTCTGGGTTCCGAATAAACCGAAGCAAAACAGTAGTCCTCCCCCTAAAAAGCACTGACCTCCAGTCACTGGCGACCCCACAAGCCTGGGGCCTTAAAGTCACACAATCCAGCATATACGCTACCTGGGGATCACAATCGCAAAAAACATGCAAGATTTATACCAGGCTAACTATAAACCGTTCTGGGCCATGATTCAACGCGACCTAGACAACTGGAGCAAGCTCAGTCTTTCATGGGCGGGCAGGCTAACCGCAATAAAAATAAATATCCAGCCACAACTCCCCTTCCTATTCCAATCCCTCCCCATCGCGCTCCCGGGCGCATTCCTAAACACAGCAAAAGAAAACATGCTAACATTTTAATGGGACAGGACGAAACCACAAATTGCATACAACACACTAATTCTCCCAAAAGAGAAGGGTGGCCTTGCTTATCACACTGCAACACAGTTGCGCATTCTAGTGAACCACATCCGGGAGTCCAAAAGTAATCAATGGTCAGTTTGGAAAATGGACTCTTCGCCCCAGTAACCATGGGGGAATGGTTTTGGGCTCCCCCTAAGGCTATCCCGCGCAGAGCAGGGGAACATCCTGTGCAAGAAGCATTGTGGGCCATATGGAAAAAGAGAAACTCTGGCATGGTAGGAGTCACAACCTGGCCCTCACTCCTCAGCTGCACCTGGGCCCCCCACCCGCCCAATTAGGAACTCTATCACAGAACCTCTCCGCTTCCAACCCCAATAACAACAAGGGCTGGTCAGAGCTGGCCAAATACGGAGGGAGGGATCCTTCCTGACCAAAGAGGAACTCGAAAATGCACAGCAGGGCCTGGGCATCAAACCCCTTCCATAACTACAGTTGAAAGGCGTCCTCACTGACCCGAAATGCAAAGGTCAGCTACAACGCCCTCTTACCCCTTTCGAGAAAATTCTGAACACGCATTTAGGTACCAAGGGACTCATAACTAGCATGTATAGGCACTCAGATAGGGGAAACCTCTCACCCCCAAACACGAAGGCAAAATGGGACAAGGAGCTGGTTTGGGAAAACAACCAAGAGGGCTGGGACGCCATATACAGAGCAGTGTGGAAGTCCTCCATTGCCATGCAATATAAACTGCATAATTGCAGGATCCTTACACAGTGGAACCTAACCCCACCCAAAGTCTAGCCCAAATGTATAAGTGTATCACCCCCCATTTCTGGAGAGGATGCGCGCAGGTGTGCACATACTGGCACCAGTGGTGGAGCTGCCCCCACATACAGCTGTTTTGGAGGGAAATCCTAGGGTGGATCCACCAGATCGAAGGCATTCACAGGGACATTACCCGCCCCCTGGTTCTCTTCAGGGTCGAACAAATTGAGGAGAGATTCCTGCTCCTCCTGCACATGCCTAGAAATTTGCTACTAGTAGTGTACGTTTCCATCACAATAAAATGGAAATCCATCTCTCTTTCCACCAAAACTGAGTGGTTATGCAAGGCGAAGGAAATCTATGAAATGGAAAGCTTAATGACATTATTAATGGAATCACACACACACACACATTGGCCAACAGTGGCTCCCTTTGCAGCAATTTTTCAGAGAAGCACAAACTGGCTCAGGGTAGCTTACTGACCCAACCGAGTGCCAGTAAACACGATACATCGCTACTTAGATCCACGCATCCTGGAGTCACAACCACGCAAGCCCATACGTGGTTGGTGGCCAAAATCCAATCAGCCAAGACCCGCAACTTCTGGCTCTCAAAAAACCCTTTGCAAGGCTCACACATTCACAGCGAACAACGTAAATTCTCATCCCCTACAGGACAACATTCAACCTGAGCGGTATGGACCCAGGGGGAAGGAGGGACACCACAGGGGACGGGGGGTTGGGGCGGGGGTGTCATCTCCATTGTTTCTCTTTTCTGTCTCTAATTTTTCACACTCCCCTCCACTTTTTCTCTTTCCCATCTTCTTCAATTTGTTTACTGCATTATGACACAATGTAATGCTCTTGGTTATGTGTTCGTAGATCACAATAAATACATTTTTTTTTTTAAAATAGATCTCTCGCGTTTAGCAAGTGTGCAAAAGGTGCCAGTTTTGGCATTCTTTACCAGAGAATGATTCTCTCTAGGAATAAGTCTAAAATTCATGCACGCCGGCAGGATCCACCCTTCAGACATTGGGTTGGACCGATTTACTAAAAACAACTTTGTGGCTTTGGACTCTGTAGGCATGATTGATATTGAGAAAGGGAGTTTGTACATCAACTCCAAGTAGCAGCACGTAGACTGAGGCAAACAAGCCCAACTAAAGTAGAAACGCCAGACAAAGCAGAAATGAAAATGGGTGGTGGGCCGGGAGGAGAGGTATTGGGAAGCTACCCCTTAACATTGCCTAGACTGTAGTCTTTCCTTTTCTGCCACTAAAATCCTGGTTTCTTCTCTTTTCTCATCTGTTCTACTGTTCAACTCTCCTAGTTGATCTTCCTATGTTCCAGCTCTCTCCTAGTCGCTCCTTCTAGAACTACGCTATATGTCGCATCTTCTCCCTATCGTTCCGTGATTCCATTGGCCTGGCTAATGCCTCACTTTGCTAGCTCTCCTTTAAAGCACGGCTACTCTTGCACTTTGTTTTTTTAAATGTCTTCAAGTTCTTGTCCCTCCCCATCTCCACTCTCACTTCTTTCTTTGTCCCATCTCGCTCCCTCCACTCTCAAGCCATCCTTTGCACTGTTCCTTGTCCTCCCTGTGCTAATTCCCATTTCCTTTCTCTCCCTCTTCTGGTCCCTAAACACTGGAATGCGCTACCTCTTTTCTCCTTCATCTTTTCTTGTATTCTACTGTCACTTGAAAACTCAACTACTTGTCTGTTAATCTGTACCCACAATTTCATTTTACATTATGTTGTACAGCGCTGTATAAATAAAAATCAAATCATTGCAATATAAGGCATCCCAAGAACATGTCCTTACTGTTGTGAAAAGGGTAGGGCATAAACTGGCATGTGTAATCAAGAAGCCTCTGACTCACTAACGAATAACATTGCAGTCCTTACTGCTCAGAACAGGTATTTGGCAGTGAGGTGCCTTGAAATGGTGGTGCTGAGGCCGAGGATTTAAAAGTGGATCTTGGAGTTGAAGCCGGTTGTAAAACAGAGGCCTGCTATTTGAGAAGACCGGGAATATATACATTTTTTAGAAATCACTTGTTGACCCCGACCTCCTCCACTTGAAGCCTAATATTGGTTTTACTGACACAAATAAGAGCATGGGCAACTGATTTCTTTGGAATCTTAGGTTTCAACAGAAGTGGCTGAATAGAAAGGTTAAGTTCCTTCATTAACCATTTCATCCAATTTGATCAGAGCCTTAAAAATGGGCTGGCCAATAATGTAGAGATTTTGTAACGGTTAACAATCAAAACACTGATGTCATTAACTTGCATTGAACGAATCAGACTACCTGGAAAGCAGCCAATTACTGGTATTGACTACAGAGTGGCTATAAAGCACTGAAGGGCCAACATTTAAGCAGAAGCCGTCAGCCCTGGACATCATGTTGGTGGATAAAATAGCCATGTAATCCCACACGTTTCTATGCAAAATAGCCATGTAATCCCACACGTTTCTATGCATCGGTGTCCTTCGGAGCAAAAAAATGATCCTCTTCTCGGAAACAAGTATAAGGGAGGTCTAATATTCCATTTCACATGTCAGTCATGCACATTTAGAAGCACTTTCTCGTTGGTCTTTTCCACTGCATATCCCTTCAGAACATATATGTGCGATTATTGTCTGTTTAATTTTAGGATCTTTACAAACCGCTATAAATTCTAAATTTTTAAACTAAACAGGATATGGAGCATGTGCAGCAGGTGGAATGGCAACCGTATTAGCAATGAAATGTTTGTGTTTTACAGCGTGTGTTTGTCCCTAGATTTCGGTGCCCCTTGGGGGGGGGGGAGACAGCAGCCACACCACTCTCTTCCCAATTTGTCCGTGAATGCGCATACAAATGCTGTCAGTTCTGTTGCACACTGTGCAGCCCTCTTGCTGTTAACTAGCGGCTTAACTATTTTTTCCTAACACTAAAATAATTTGTGATATTTTGGATTTCTGTGGTGCACCCCACCTGTTATTTCTAGCACTGCTCTATGGGCTTCACTTCGTTGCTCAGGTTTAAAAAAAACTCTGCATTTGGGGTGTTTTTGACTCTTTCCTTACTCCCCCATTTAATTTTATTTCCTATTAACACATGGACTGCAACAGGGAGCACGAGGTGTAGACATTTTTGTTATTTTAGTTAGGTGTGGGACAGGGCACTGCCACATACTTATGCAGTATTGCTCTTGCCTTGCAGCCTTTTATGTCATCTTTCTCCTGATCAAGACGTTGTCCAAAGTAGATTCTACGTTGAAACCGGTTGAGCCTATTTTCCAGGGATGTGATCTACATAATATTCTTCCCAGATCCACCCTTGAGATAGACTTTTTAATTATTTCTATTGCTGCTTGTGTAAAAACTTCAAACATTAAAATTAGATGAGATGTGAGGAAAGTTTACCTCACCTCCTATTGTTACTTAATTCTGTCATGTTTTTTAGTAATTGTTGTATGGTTGAATGTCACTGTGTTGTTTATGGTTTGAATGCTGCACTATGAATGGTTGTGGACGACTCATTTTAGCCAGTTTTTATGTATACCCATGCTGTTGTGTTATGTGATATAATAATATATTGTAAATTAATATGTAATTAATGGACCTGTTTGTATTTTTTGTATCATGGTGAATAAAATTTGCTACACTTGTGCTAAATTTGCTCTCTGGATATTTCTTCAGATTTGTGATTTATAGTAATACTCTGGTCCAGAGTTTTCCTGCTTCTTTCTGTAATTGTGTTACAGCGAAAGCTGTACATGTATACAGGGAGGTACAACACCACCAAGGAAAAAGGTAAAGTGCCTTTTAAAGTGCTAGTAACAGCTCTTAAACTGGTATGGTATAGTATTGCTCAACCTCCAAGGCAGGTAAAATAAAATGTTTGTAGCATGTGATGACAATGAAGTCAACCGGAATAGATACTTGCTGGCTAGCAATGTTTTTCGTGGGTGTGCCCACTAAAGTCTATGGAGTATACAAGTCTTGATGTGATGGTAACTTTGCTCCGGGACAGGCAACACCCACCAAACAAGAGCGGGTTGAGAGGTATGATGCAAGTTATGCAGACTGATGGAAGGGATTTCAAGATGGTTAGGGGAGGGAAAGTTAAGGTATTGGCTTCTGTATAGAGGTCCACCCAGGACATGCGACAGACCGCTTTATTGGTAGTATGGGATGATATTCAGAAATTTGCCAATGAAGGCACTTGTAAGATGCTTGTTATGCTAAGCAGAGTTTGATACTGTAGACCAGACAGCATTTTAGAGCTTGGAATATATGAACTAGCAGGTGTATTCGCAGCAGGCCTTAGTCTGGCTCCATTCATATTTTAAGGATCGCAACTAAAAAGTTAAAGCTGGTGGCTGCTGTTCTGACTCTCTCCCTGTTGATAGCGGTGGGTTCCTCCTCGTCACTGCTACTCTTTATTATTCACTATTTACATCCAGCCCCTCGTTTTTTTTTTTCAACTTTGTGTTATATGAATAATTTATCTTTGTGTCAAGAACACAGACACCTTACAAAACATCCTATATTACATTAACGAAAACAGTGGAAAGTCCTCCATATACTACAACTCAATCCATCAAAAATGTATACTATTCTATTTGGACCCAAGCATATTCTTAGCAATCAATCTAGACTACCACTGCTGCCTCCTGACTTACACTTTTTTTCCTCTCAAGGTTGAGAACCTTGGTTGATATTGGCAAATGAATCTGGGTGTGAATCCCGGGTTTGAGGGATAGTCCAGTCAGTCTTTTACAGACTTCATCTATTACAAGCGGTCTTTCCTTAAAGTGCCTGAATTTATCATCCAATTGTAGTTGGTGCACTGGCTAATTCCACATTGGATTATGCTAGTGTGGTTTTAGCTCAAACTTCACAGCGGGCTGCACAACACTCTGAAGTTAGATTGAATATTTAATTGACCTAAACACTGTTCAATCTCCCAACAGCATAGATCCTTGCACTGGTTGCATGTGAAACAGAGGACCGAATGTAAACTTTTGTGCCTTGTTATTATAAATGCTTGCATGGCTTAACACCAAGAGTATTAGTCATCACATACTCTTCATTCAGTCAGCATCAGCTGGTTGTTCCAAGAGCCCATTTTGTGCATTGGAGAAAACTGGAGTTTCTCTTTGGACCACTCTCGGGAACTCGCTCACAATTGATTTGCACTCAATTTTATTTGCTCTTTTATTTATATTGCACCGGAAGCCTGCAGAGCACATTTACACAAGTTTAAAGACACAAAGACGAGACAGTGAGGAGGACCACAAAAAGCAGATAGGTGCTATGAGACAGGCATTTTACTTAGAGAATGTTTTTTTAAGGACCAGTGAAACATCCTTATGTTTTCTTCCGGTCTTAAATCCACGGGAAGTGAGTTCCAGATCATGGCTGAGCAGACAGAAAAACCTTCCCAAAACCGTTGGTACGTTTAAAGCTGGAGCATTTGACCTGTGCCAGATTAGATAAACGTAAGATTCTGTCTGTTTATAGCAGGAAACCAGAGATTTCAAGTAGGTTGGGGCAGATCCATGAAGGCATTGGTGGACAAGAGCGGCTACCGTGAAGTGTATGCATGCATGCACCGGGATCCAATGCAGGACCTTTCTATGGGAGGAGACAGGCTTGCTCCTGGATTGTCCTTTAATGATTCTAACAGCATCATTCTGAACGATTTGACATCTTTGAAGACATGAATTGTTTGTACCAATTGCAATAGTCCAGCCTCCACAGTATAATTGCTCTGGCTATACTCGCGCAACTGGTCTCCGAGATGAAAGGTTGAATGTTTAATGGGCAGAGGTAGAAGGTACAATTTCTAGTGACCTGGTTAACGTGAGCTTCTGCTGTCAAGAACGGTTCAAGATAGGTGCCTAATTTTTTCTTTTCACTTTACCTAGTACTGGGATGTTACATTTCTTGATTCTGAAACTCCGACTACCAGAGTTCAATTTGGATCTTGCCTGAGGCGACCCAAATATCAATAGTTCTGTTTTGCCTCCATTGAGGCACATCCAGTTGTTGGTCATCCATGTCTCAATTATACTGTACGTGCTTTGCAGGTTAGCCATATTGAAGAGATGGACCTAAACATAGCCCTCGTTACACCCATCCCGTTTAGAGCCCGTTGACAGAAACAAGAGATTTACTTTGCTCGTGGTCCCCTCCTCATGGTCAATGCACCGTAGGTTTGAGAGACCCAGGTGATGTCACAGAAGAGATTAGCCTGCAAACAATAGAGCAAGTAGGCTGATCGCAGCTACATGGAGCAGATGACATCAAGACTAACATGACAGATACGTTCAACATGGAGCACATAAGCATCCATGCAGGAACCTACACAGAAACTTTACTTTATTGCAGTTAGACACGAAGGATATGCTTATGACTCACATAGCTAGGGGACTGACACACGCATAACCTTTGGCTGAGCACGAAGCCCCAAGACGTACCAGAATACATATGAACAGCTTGCAGACAATGCAACTAACATGGGCAGCCACGCAAATCAAGATGGAAGCCACAGGTCATTGCAGTGTGGGAGAAGCTTTGAGAGTTCAAGATGCAGATAAAGCAGGGAGGCTGATTCAGTTAAGGCTGGCAGGACAGGCTTCCAGTGCAATCACTGTATACAGAAAGCCAAGGACACAGAGGGAAAGTTTCCAAATAAGCAGAGGGACGGAGCCCCTGCAAGAAACCCAAACTAAAATCCTCAATTACAGACAAAGAGGCTCAATTTCGTGGTCCCTACACACGTGACTTGCACCTGCCAGACAGTTCCCATTTATTTAGGCTAAACAGGGATGCCTATTCCCATAGCGCTGAAGGCAGTGGGATACAAATGTAACTCAGGTTCAAAGGCAAGAGTTCCGTTTCACAGCCTAGGAGATCGGAGAAGGTAACTTATTGTGAACATGCTGCACCTTCGGAGTCACTCCCACTACCTTGAGGTTGTTGCACTCGGCTTGGTGTCCATCCAAGGCTGAGAAGACCCTTTCTCTCCAACCCCTGTTCACCATTCACGCTAGGCTTACATTATGTTGCACTGGCCAACCACCTTCCACTAACCTGTAACTCTACATTTGATACTTTCCAAGGTGGTCTTGGGAGGAGCCACCAGATATGGTTATCCAATAAGTATAATAATCATTATAGAACGTATATCTAGTTAACCTCATCGTCCCTAGTTAGGTTTTTGGGGATGCAACTGCATTTTATGAGGTCATGCACTAACAAAACCAGCTGACAATCGCCTAGAGACCGAATGTGTGAAGAATGTTACTTTGTTCATGCTGCAATCCCTGTCATTTGAATGTGCAATAAAGACAGTTGAACTTTGTCTCATGGTTGGGTCGGGTACAGGGGATTTCCAAGGCCTAGTTCCACTTGCATGTAAATTGGGACACTGTTAATAATCCCCTGGCCGCCATTACAGTATCAAGGTCACAGACGCCACTGATCTCCAGAACTAGCTGTGTCTCATCGACATAGTTAGTAAAAATAAACCATTTCCTCAAGGAGCAAAGCTGTATGATATATACATTAAAAAGGATGGGAGATATAAAGGCTCCCTGAGGCACACCACAGGTGATAGTGGCCAGTAAGGAGGAGCATGCCCACAGCAGATTTTAGACATACCATGAGTCCGAAAAGATTAGACCCACTTGTTTGTTCCCTTTGCAGAGTTACCTAGATCTCCCATGGTATAAAGCAGGCACTTGTTGTCAAGGAGGTCAAACGCTGCTGACAGATCTAAAAGGACCAGCAGGCCTGATTTTCCTTTTTCCAGGATTTCTAGCATATGTGACTGGAGGTCAATGAGTGCCGTTTCTGTACAATGCGCTTGTCTGAATCCAGACTGCCTGTTGTGTAAGAAGCCATTGGCTTCCACAAAAGCTTGTAGCTGTGACATAGCCACTTTATCCAGGATTTTCAAAAGTAAGTTGGAATTAGTGATTTGTCTTAGACTGATTGCGTCATTTTCCTCAAGACCAGGTTTCTTTACTAGAGGGGTGACGGTCATAACCTTGACGGTTTCTGGGATGCGTTTGTCCCGGAAGCAGGAGTTGAGAAGTCTGGTAAAGAACGGGGCATTACCTCGAAGATCATTTTAGGTGGAGTAGTGCTTTCTGGGCAAGACTGCTCTTTGTGGATTGTTGATTTAGTCACAAGATTTTCATCAGATATGGTGTTAGCCAGGTCATTTTTTTTTTCGGGCATTAGATACTTTTGCTGTAGAAGGCCACATGCTCTTTTTTGTAGTCCTGTACTGTTGGTGAGAATGATGCCAATTGGGCTTTAGGTTTTTCCATAAAATCTGTATTTGTTTTCTTGCACTATTATTGGCCTGGTCAATCTGGTTGATAAAGAAGTTTGTTCCCATTATGGTAGATTTGTAGACTTTTTCCAATTCTTTTCAGGAGATCTTGGTAAGCGTCGGAGAGACATTTTAGCCATTAGGATTCTGCTTTTCTTTTATCATGAGACTAAGCTACGGAGTAAACCAATTTTGATTTCCAACATTATCCCAGACTAGTTTATTTCTGAAGGGAGCTTTTCTGTTTAGCATGCATGTCAGGGCCGAGTTATAGTATGTCACAAGCTGCTCGGCTGAGTCGAGGTCAGATGTAGTAGACAATTTCATTAAGACAGCCCTGAAGATGGGAAGGCTGTACCTTTTTGAAGTTGCACCTTATAACCTTTTTGCAGAGTTATTGATTTCATAGGAGGGTCTTGTAGTTGAATGTAAAAGTCATTAACAGTGATTTGACCAGGTGCAGGGAGTGGTGCTGTCAACATGCCGTTAGGTTTCTTGCCACTACTCAGTCCAACACGTTCTTTGCAGTGGTAGAACCACTATTGAGGACGTGGAAGTCCATGTTATTGAGAGCCAATTCTATGGTAATGGCATCCTTATCCGAGGTGTTACTACGCCAACGATTTGAGTCGCCTAAAAATAGGGTTGAGAAATTGGGTCCATTTAGTCTACCCAGGAGTTGTGTGATTTCATCATTGAAGTTGGGCATCTTGGTGTGAGGACGATAAATCAAAATGAGATTAACCAGCTACTTTGGGTTGGAGTCATTTTCAAGTGAAGAATTTCGCAGTCTTGACATTGGCTCGGGAAAACTCTGAAGTTGCTTTTGGCAATAAATGCCAAGCCTCGCCCATGGCCTTGTTCTCGGTTTTTACAGAGAATGGTATAACCCTCAGATGTGGGCAAGTCGATCACTGGTCCACTGGCCTCCGTTATCCATGGTTCTGTCGAGCATAGTGTGTCCAGGTTCAAATCAATAGTGTAGTCATGATTTTTCGTGCGTGTTTGTTAAGGCATCTGGTATTCAGGAGGGCCATTTTGGAGTGACCTATATTTACCATGATTTGCTGAGGAACTACCACATTTGGTTTATTTATGAGCTTATAAGCAGGTATTCCTTTACTGAGATTTCTAACCTGCAGATGTAAATCTTAGCCAGGATTTAAGGAGTTTGTCATGTGGGCATCATGACCTTCGGTGGGAGTCCATCCCTTATCCTGTTCGGAGGTGGATATCGCAGATCGGTTACTAAAAAGTGCATCTGTTGCTCTCCACTCCTAGCATTCAGCGTGGCTAAATTTCCCTCAATAGGTGCGAGGCATGGTAAAGGATGTGCCACATGTTTGAAAATGGTTTGCAAGTGGTTAGAACTACCTAAGTCAAGGGTGGTGTCTGGCGAGAGGTTCCAATAATAATAAGTAGGTGAGGCAATAATGTGTGTACGGACTTACAGTGTCGCTCTTAATAGGAGTTACAGGTAATGCCGAGATGTCGAGTTCCTGCAAAGACCAGCAAGTTGCTGGTGCTCCACTGGCCGGTCACCAGCTAAACACTTCAGATTGACGCTCAGGCAACTGGGAAATGTAGTTTCCAGCCCAGTCAGCGTTCTAAGGTACAAGGAATACAGCGGACACGAGCCACAAAGCTAAAATGGGGCTCTTTCTGTTCCATGATGTTACAAAATGCAGTTTTAAGTTTAACACAGGTAATTAGATGTTATTCACAAGCAAAACACTACAATTCTGCCGTCTGAAAGAAATTACATTTTAGATGAAACGTGCCTGAAATTCTAGCTGGTTAAACAGAGTCTTACTCCTTCAAAGTCAAAGCAAAGTCAATCAATCCGCGTCTCCCCTTCCACAAGGTGCATAAAACCACCCTCTTCATCCGATGACTTTTTTTATGTTTACTAATAAGTCGTTTTCTGTTATTAACACCTGCGCCCAGATGCAGTTTACTGTGCTCAGTCTCTGCGCCTTATGAAAACAAATACAAAGACTCCATCCAGTCCTGATTATTGGATACTTGGACACGTATACCCATATAATCGGTAGTTAACATGAAACTACAATTTACAACATGCAGTGTAAAATATGACTGGCTAAGGCTTTACGCATGGGCACGGGGCACCTTCAGGGGCATCATTTAGGGGTCGCAACCGCGACCCCCGAGGTCTCCCTTGCTACCCCTTTTTTATTGCAAGCTCCTCTGCTGTGGCCAGCGTCATGCGACTCTTTGCTTCTGGAGTGGCTGGCTTTCTTGTTCAGACCTTTCACGAGTCTAACACTTTTTTGGGCAGTGACTAAGAAATAGCAATAGCAAATAATTTGCCTTTCTGGAATTCTATCCAATTGCTAGACTCATTAAAGGTTTATTTCAGGCACATTTCAGGGGGTGAGTCACATTTAGTCTGTTCTTAAACACCTCAGCTCAGCCTTTACTCCTTCTGAGGTCGATAAATGAGTACCAACACAGGTTGGGTGATAATGTATGTATATTTGTTCTATATAAAGCGCTTAAGTGTAAATGCTATATAATTAACAAATCACTATCATTTGGCCATTGACGTCTGCTTGCATTCACAGTAATTTGGTAATATGGGCCTATAAACACTCATCTTAACGATAGATATGGCGATTCATTCTTGTATGAAATGTATATCACATTATACTGATCTTGTAACCATATTTTGTCGTAGTGTACTTGGGAACAATGCTATGTGATGCCACTTCCTGTTTTGTCATGGGGTGAAAGGTCATGTTCCATCACTTCCGTGATATCGCATTGGGGTGGGATCAAATGACATCACTTCCTGTGATTTCAGAGGCCACGGATCTTGTGATGTCACTTCCGCTACCCCTGGCATTTTGGGGGTAATGACGTCCATGGGCACCTTATCAGCAATACTTCTATAACAAAAAAAAGGCAAGGTCGAGACTTGATTTTGCATTTCTTTCTTACTATCACCTCTATAACACCACACCCTCAATCTGTCATTCTACTAAATTTGAGAGTATTAATTAGAATTTTTGGGTAGTTTAATACTACGCTGTGGCCCCAAACAAAAAAGAAAAATCAGCAATCTAATGGCTAAACTGGCATGTGTGGAACCCGGCGCCTTTAGCTCTAATCCCAGCAAAATATAATGTGTGACCTGGGTCACAGAGTTTTGAATAAGTTAATTACTGAAATCACCCTTCTGTTGTGCCAAATCTTACAGCTTTGCTTCTTTATCCGCAACATACTTGACTACAATATAATGAATACATTTTCCCACATATTGCTTGAGTAACAAAACTTCAAAAAACGATGAGGCGGAGAGGTTTGGCGAAGAGACTCACTTTCTGCCGCAAATGTAAGTCATTCAGCGCAATGAATTTCAACGAAGGGTTCATGTTGGACAAGCATTGGAATACAAAAAAGCCCAATTGTAATTTGAAAGGTTGAGCTCTACAAGAGATTGTCAACTCCCTTAGACAAAATTGCGACAAAACGCTTTACAAGAGACGAGGGAGAATGGCCATAAATAATCTTGAGGACAAAGGAAAATACTAGAAAATCGCTCATGTTTGTGCTAGAGATAAACAATGAAAGATACTTTCTTTACTGATGAAGGCTTCATGTTGCAATCTCCAATGCAGCACGCAGCCCTTTCCTGTCTCCCTCATCACAAACTCCTAATGTTGCTCTTCATACAGAGCCCATGTTCCCCAGCCAGACTGCTTGTTAAATGCTCATTATACCAGTGTTCGTTTTTAGGGTCACTAGCCACTGAGCGCTATAGTGTGTGGGAGAGGAGGGGTTTCAGAGAAGGGGTTCTCCTCTGAGCAACACATGACTTCAGAGGCAAGTTTGTGGTTTCCTTACTAAATACTCATCAGGTCAGACATCTAAAAACGAGCCCTGGCAAAGTATGCACTTCGTGAAGGTTTTTTGGAATAAAGTACACAGAGAACGGAATCACTTCTAGGGACTCCACATTTTGGCAGAGAAAGCACAGATTAAATGATTTACACAGGGTCACATTTTAGTTATGACCTACAACCACAGCTTCACCTAGTCTGACATTAAAGCATTGACCACCCCTCTTCTCAGCTGAAGTTTGTTCAAAATGTCTTAATGTTTGGGTTTGAAGACCTAAAATACAAGAGATGGCCTAAAAAGTACACTCACAAAAAGAACCAGCCAACATTTAAAATCATTGTAGAAAGAGTACTAGGTGACTCGAATGCCCTGCGGCAGAGAGGACACCACTGGAACCAGTTCAGCCATAGTGAGTTCACAGGAAGACTCATGCGACACAATCTCACGTAGATAGTTCCTTAGCGGAAAGAAAAGTCTATGTCCAGCACATTAGACAGTGAGATGTGTGCAGCCATTTAGCAACCAGACAACAAGAAAAGGAGGAGAGATTCGTTTGTCAGGGCGAACCCTTTCGGTGACTCAAAACAAAGGGGAGAGAAGTTTGTTGATCTAAAGTGACGGATTTGGTGCAGTAATGGTGGGACCAAAAGGCTCAAAGGAGTAGAGCTGCCAGAAAAGGGGTTGTTGTTTTAATGAAGACACAGCTGACTAATGAACAAAAAGAGGGGGTAAACCTATCATGGGAAGGCCTGATGAAGGCGCAGCAACAATACAGGAGGCTTTCCTGTAATAGGCAGGCAATGCCAAATAGACGATTGGGTCGAAACGTAGATGTGTCGATAAATTCCATTTGGACATTGTACAGGGTGGGAGTTAAGCACCCACTGTGTTAGAAGGTGTAAGCACAAGCATCCCACCAGAGTAGGCTCAGCAGTAGTACGAAAGTAGCAAGAAGACTGTATTAAGAGTAGCAAATGTTGTCAAACAATGTGTGAAAAGTTTTTCTTAAGGCAAAAGAAGTTTGTGAACAACCTTGTAGAATGGGATCATTTGAGGTGCTCAGTATAAAATGTTGATACTAGGCGTTGAGTCCAATATTGCCTCACCTCCTAACCCCCACTTAAGGTGTATAAATGTTTTTATGAATGTTATATGTAGGATTTTGTTCAGTTTGTCTGGATATTGAAAAGAGCCCTGAGAAATACTTTGTTACAATGAGTTTGAATAAAAACAGTAAAATGTTGGTTTGAATGTAGCCGTGATAAGAGAGCTAGAGGGATTGGAGTTGTTTGACCGAAGTGTCATGATTTGTGCTGGAATTGACCACCTGCCCTTCCCCCTCGCTCCCCCTACTTAACTGCTTGCTCGCCCGCACATCCCCAGCGGTGTCAGATCTGTCCCTCTAACGCAGGTCGTATCCAACACGCAGGGTTCCTTTTTTTTTCTTTTTTTTAGTCCCCTGCCTCCAATTTTGAGGAAGCGGGGGCACGCCAGCAACCCCCCCGCCCCCCCGCAGCCCAAAAATACAGAACATTGGGTTCTCCACATGCACATTTTTTTTTTTTTTTTTTTTTTTTTTTTTAAAATCGATCGAATGTTACTGGCTGAAATCAATCAAATGTACCATGCAATGTACCATGCAATGGAACGTTAACGATCAAATTGGCCAGTTGGGAGCTGGGATGTATATGTCAGGCAGGAGTGTCCTCCAAGTAGTTTGAGCACTCCCATATAGGAGTTTCTTTTGTAGGGAAATATTTTGGGCAAGAAGAGCATGATTCTAATGTAATTTTATATACTTCCTGAACTAAGTCCATACGTTCCAGCACAGAAAGTAATGTGGACCTACAAAAAACTCATGATGACAGACTGTTTTACACAGCTTGCAGCTTGTTATGCACCGCTGTCACTTCTAAACAGCCAACAATTGCACTTTAAGATTCACAGAAAGTGCACAGGACTGAAGCCCTAGTAGTGACGCCCACCTGGCACCTGGACTCTATATCCAAATAAGGTTGAAAGGGAAGGGGTGACCAGAAAAGGATAAAATATAGAAAAGCTAAGAGTTGGTACTCACCAGGCGCAGGGGGAAAAGGTCAGATCGGGAGGGGTGTTAAAACAAAATTACCACTGCTGTGCAGAAGTACATTGGTTACACTTAAGAACGCCTACTCGGCTTCACACTACTACTAAACCAGCAGCGATCCCAATTATAAAAGTGAACAGGCATAGTTTAAAAGGTATCCCCTCCTTCAACTCCTTGTAATATAGGGCAAATGCAGGAGTAACAGTAGTAAGGTGGTACCAAAATAAAAATTGCTAACCAAGCTTCTAATAAAATAGGAATTTAAATACAAACTAAATACAGGAACACAACCAATTCATTACATTAAAAACACTAATGACTCACCCCTTTAATGTAAAAACAGAACGCAGACCAAGAATAAAAGGGGGCACTCTACTTTAGAATCACTAAATGGTTTCTTGATGTACATCAATGAAATTGACCCTAGAATACAGTTTACCTTTGAGATGGGCAAACCTGAGATTTCTTTCCTTGACGTTATCACACAAACAAGCAATAGCTCCACACATTCATTTCTAAAAGAAACAGATGGAATAATCTGTTAGACAGACTAAGTTTTCACCCTCTGAGTTTGATTAGAAATCTCACCTACAGTTTGTTACTTGGAGTCAGAAGGATAAGGAGTGATGAGGAATGCAAAAGGCAATTGGAGATGATTAAGAAATGTATTGCTACAGGCTACAAAAGAAAAGGTCAATGCATCCACGGATAAAGTACTGGACTTGAAACAAGAAAGTTTACTTTATGGTGCACCTAACGAAAAAACCAAGCCTGTATTTATCCAAATACTCAACAGAGCAGAAAAATCAAATCTTCCATTAACACACGTTGGAATATTCTAACCTGTGATTCCAGTGCTGAACATCTTTTTCATGAACGTCCTGTTTTTACATATAGCTGCAGTTCTAATTTTAGAGACAGACTAGTCACTAGTGAATACATATGCCGCGATATCTTTACTGAATCCTAATAAAAAGGAACTGGCACATACCGTTGCATGCATTGCACAAACTGCAGTTGTGTGACCAACGGTAATACTGTGCATCATCCCAGATATTGAGAAAAAAATGGCACTTCGTAACTATGCAACGTGAGACGTGATACAATGTTATTTATGTGATAAAATGACTCAGGTCTTCAAACTGCGGGCGCGCCCCCTTCGGGGCCCGCAGACACCTCCCGCGGGTGGGGGGGGGGGGGGGGCGCCAGAGCCCAGCATGAAATGTGTAACAAAAAATTAAAAAGAATAAAAAAAAAATGTGGGCAGGGGTGGCTCACATGGTCAGACTGGACCATAAAACAGCTCAGGCACCAATGAAAAAGTGGCCCGCAGTTGTAAATGGATATTCATTCCTTTAGGCACAGAATGTTTGAATAGCACCCAAGGGGGTGTTTTTTGTTAAAATGTAAGCACATTGTGATATTAAAGAATCAGTCTTTCAGCAACAATGGTCAAAACTACTAGCTGCATAGTGAAGTAACTCATCAAACTGGCCCATATTGGCCAAAAAGAGTGACCCATTTTTACTGGCCTACACTAGCATTTTGCGTTTTTTGGTACGTTGCCCTAATACCCTATAGGCCAGTCCGAGCCTGGCGGCTCAACCATAATGGGCTCGACAACCAAGTGGCCCACTAACCCATTATGGAGGAGCCGAGGAGCCAGCACAGTGAAACACCGAGTACTCCCTCAGCTCCTTTTTCCAGCTGAGGGTGTGCTCCTGGACTGGCTGAACTGTCAAAAGGAAACACTGTTTCCCTTTGACAGCACAGTACCCCATCCGCACAGGCTCACTGAGCTATGCAAGGATGGGGGCGTTGTACTTTGCCAGCCTTACATAGCTCATTGGAAATGCTGGCTGGGGCACTGCATGTCTGTATGTGCGAGGGAGAGCTCCTGCACCTCCTCGCACATACAGAGCAACCTGGAGCGGGGCATTTCAGCACCCACGCGCAGGTCCCTGCAGAAGGTACGTTTATGTTCATTTATTTTTTTATTTAAATAGTGTATGGATGCATGTATGCTTGTGTTATGAGTGAGTGTATAGTGATGGGTGCTCGTATGAATGATAGTGATTGCTGTGTGAATGTGTGCGTTTGTTTTGGTCCGTTGAGCTGATTTTCTTCATCTATCATAGATGTCCAGTCAAAAATATCCTGCTTTCCCCCTTCGCCCCCCAGCGCCAATTGTAAACTGTTTGGCTTTTTACCAATTTTATTTTAAACGTATGCTAAAAAATGCTAGGATTTTAACCCATTACTTAAAAAAAAATCACGGTGGAAAACCCCCCAAGCCCCACTTGATTGGTTCGGGCTCCATCGCTGCGCTCGGTCGCTATGGCATTTTTGTGGGAAATATTTAATTGAATATGTATTCCCCTCCACTTAAAAAATTCACCAGCTCCCACTGGCCCCTGGACTGTGTTGGGAACAGCCCAGGGTCTGTGATGGGGTGGAGGGAGCCCAGGGACTGGGTAGGAGTGGGATGAGGGAGCCCAGCGACTGATGGGAGCAGGTGGGGGAGCCCAGGGACTATACTGGGAGTAGGGTGCAGTGACAGCATAAAATAGTTCATAGCCGATTGTACATACTGTCCATTTGGCTTTTTTGGGGGGGGGGCGGGGGGCCTGCCTGCAAATTTTGCTCAGGGGGGGCCCAGGCCAAAAAAGTTTGAAAACCACTGCTCTAGGGCATTTACTATGTAGGTCAAACCACATGTCCCTGCAAATGATGTTGGAACGAGCAAAGATCAACATAAGGACAAGAAACAAACATCATTATTGAGACATTGGAAGGAGTTGCAACACAGCATTAAACGAATAGTTCGAGTCTCGAAAAAGTGACGAAAAACGGACCACAAGATCTTTTCATAAAACGTGACCTGGCGAAACGTTCTGGATTGAAAAATTGAACGCAGTGACACCTGGAGGCATGAACTTGGACCACAATATTTTATGCTGTTTGCGAAATAGACAGGAAGAGGTGTTTCTAGTGACATGTCAGATGGTTCATTTAGCTTTGTGTTCATATGAAGACCCTGGCATAAGCCAATGGACATGCAATTGTGAGACAGTGTCTAGCTAGATCTATGGATATTGATATATACATATTATTCCGACATGTGGCATGCTACGCAGCTTTCATGCAAACCGACAGAATAGCTAAACGGGTTGAAGAATGATATTTCCAGTATTTTCTGACAACTGTGTATAGTTTTTGTTAGTTTTGTTAATTTAACCTTACTACACAAGTAATTTGTTTTGCGTCATTGCCCTGCATCATCAGGACGTCAAGGACAGCACGCTCCTGCTACGTGATCACGCTCCTGATGTTCAACCCAAAAAGGTTTGCAAACAGAGAAAAGTTAATGAAGCGTATACTTTAAACCTTTTATCATGAGCCAATCATTTCTCTTTTTAATAATTAGTTTGTATCCACACAAAGTTACTGCACAGTGCTGTCTTGATGCGAATTCTGTCGCATCGATGTCATCGCATTTGAGAACAAGGTGCAGATCATAACTTTACACAGTTTTGCCGCAGCCATAAATGGCGGTCCAAAAAGAAAGGCAATATACTAGCCATTTGGATTTCAATATGGATGCAGCCTATTTATTCGGTAAGCTTATTAAGAGATTGTTAATGGTTTCTCTTGGATTTGGTGATTGCATTCTCTATTTGTGTGATCTTGGCTACGAGTATCGTCTATCTTTAAGAAATAGAACCTACATCCTCACTGAATTGGAAGTGGTCGACAGTGGTTCAGGTAAATCAACCTTAATTTTGAGCAACATGGCACTTTTTACACCGATATTGCACACTTCTGGACATGGGTTTAATGTATGTATGCTTTCACTTTTGATGCAGCGAGAAGACACTACGACACAGTTAAACATGTTTTATAAATATACAATAAAGATTCAAGCAAGATCAAGTACAGTCCAACCATTTTTTTTCCCAAATTGTTCTTTGTGCTCATTTTTTGTGTTGGATTGTCTTATTTGTTCACATACATGTGCATACTTGGACATATGAAATCGTATCCATAGGTTGCCCTGATGAAGTATCCATGTCCAAAATGCAATGGCACATCAGGCAAATACTGGGCCTTTTTCTCAGTATGGAATTTGTATATTAAATATCTGAGCACAGAATAATTTGAATACATCTACATTTCAAATGAATGAACTTTAAATGAATGCAATAAAGACGGTTCAGCACTGAATGCTAGCACACGGCTCTCTGAAAGACTTTCAGGGTGTGTTAATACCGCACTCTGAGTGAACACCTGGCAATTAATGCTAAAGTACTTGAAAATGTAAAAAGAGTGGGGGCTCAGTCAGTGTTGAGCGCAGTGAAGCTGGCCCGAACAGAGGTTTTGAAGAGATGGAGCGGACCATGGGCAGCTGCTGGGATGTCCAATCCAGGGACAGGTGAGCCCTTACCTCCAGTGAGCAGGGTCTTAGTTCGAGTGCACTGGCAATAGATGTTCTCTATTCCACAGCAGTGTCAACCCAAATGTGCCCTGCGGAGGGAAAAGAGTGTGCATCTTCCTTGGAAACTTCTTTTCACCTGTGGCAAAGGACTTTGGATTACGTTGTGTCCCGAACAGAGTTCCAGGTGAAGCATTATCTTCAAGTGCAAGGATTTATTAAGTAAGGGCAGGGTTTCATTCACTTAGTAAAAACAAAATGTTGCAGCGGCTATGTCAAAAACGATCCTGCTGTCAGGGATCCAATTCAGGCTCTGGTATGAAAATAAACAAGTGTGCGTCAGCCTTGCCTTCAGAATGCCTTGTGTGGAGGAAGCTGGAGGTGCAGGAAGTGTATGAACCCATAGCAGAATCCAAGATGGGGGAACCCTCTCTTGGACTAAACCTCTCTAGGCTACTCAAACACCACCCCCTTCAAAAAAGGATTCCAGTGATCGGCATCCTGGTGCAAGTTAAGTGTGTCCCCTCCCAGAGGTGCACGAGATGGAGTGGGGGGGGGGGGGCGCCCTACCCTGTGGCACCCCCACCCCCCAGAGAGTATTCGGCATATGACTGATGAAACCAGTGTCACCTCCATAATGCCCCCCCAGCCTAAGTTCGGCCAGAGTTCTGCCTTTTTCAGACCCACAACTCCCGAACTGCACCTTGTCGCATCCAAGAAAACCTGAACTGAAACCAGGGGAATGGAATCAAGACCAGAAAAGGAATTGACTGGACTGGGATTTTTCCAGCCAAACAGAGAAGACACCAAACATCCAGCCTACCAACCCCAGACAGACCCCAGGGAAATGGGGGCAGGAGGAGTGGGGGGAGGAACAACAGAAAACAGAGTGTGCAAGCAAAACTCACTAGCACATGAAGAAATTCACAAAGAAAACTAGCAGTCTCAGACCCTGGAAAAAGATTGAAAAGGGGTGGGGGGGAGGGGGGTAAAAGCCTTCTTGAAGCCTTGCAGGTATTGCTTAGCCAGAGATTGGCAGAGGGAAACAAGTGACCAAGGGAAACAAGTGACCAAGGGAAACAATGAGAGCTAGGAGCAGCGTTGGAATGTGGCAGGGTGTGCAGTAAAAGAGGAGATTGAAAGGTGGTTGGGTGACATCAGGTGGCGAGGTGGTGGAGAGTACTGAGGAGACTGCAGTAGTGTTCCGAAATGTGTACAGGTAAGCTATTGTGCGAGTTAAAGAGAGTGGTACAAGTTGTGTGTAGTGTAGTGAAAGCAGGAAGGTGTAAAAGGGGAGTGTAAGAAGAAGAAGATGATGATGATAAGGGGATACATCTAGGTGGTTTAAAGAGAGTGTGAGTGTTGAGTGGGGGCACGTGAAACGTGGTAGGAATAAGGGAAGGCAGAGAAAGACGAAGGTTGTTGAGAGAGACGGGCAAAGAAAATGTGTAAGGTCAGAAGACCAAAGTAGACCAAAGTAGTATATTGAGGGAGAGCGAGAGAAAAGAGGAGAGCAGAGAGGTGCAGGTAGAGGGAGGGTGAATGAAGAGGGGAGAAGGGGAAGAGACAGAGGGGAAGCAAGAGAGGTACATTTAGAGATACAGATATGATATGATAAGGCATTTGTAACGCGCCTATACACAAGTGTTTCAAGGCGCGACGAGGCAGGGGGGAACAAGGGGAGACAGACAACGATCTTACTAGGCCAGGTGTCATTCAGATTGCGCAAGTGCAAGGGTAGAGGGGAAGGGAAAAGTGCATGGGGGAAAGGGAGAGGGGAAAGTGCAGTACAGGGTTATTAGCATACAGCATACAGGATAAATAACAGGGGCCAGCTGGTGGCAAGTGCGAGGTAAGTGCAGACAAGTGCTGGGAAGGGGGGCTGTATGGATACAGACACAGTCTAGGATTATCACAGAGGGAGGAAAGTAGAGAGAAAGACAGAAAAGGCTGGGGGAGCAAATGACAGCTCATTATACCACCTACAGCTCTGCAGTCAAATACAGATCACCTGTAAATGAACTCTTGCCAAAGCACTGGTTGCCTTCTAGTACCCACTAAATTGGTTTGGTCATCAATTCTTGGGATAAAAGGAAGGGGAGAAATGTGGTAAATATGAGCTTAGGGTGTAAGGAAGGAGGGGGGTCGCTTTAGCCCCCCATCCCCCAATACATTCTACGCAAAAGGGACCACTTGCTCTTGCACTGGTGGAGGGATGCCTTTCTTGCCCTTATGCGGCCTCAGGGGACAAGTCCCTGGCACAAGCAGGGGTGGAGCTATTGCAAAACACACTTGGACTCATTTTGTGTACCCTCAACTCCATCTTTGGACTAGGCCGCATTCCGATATTGCGAAGTCTCCTCTCCCCTCAGAAGAGCCGCGTGCAGCGAGCACTGACAGCCCCCACCGTTTTCCTCCTGCGCCTCCCAAATCCCTTTCTCACGGATGCTCCGAGACAAGTTGTTGCAAACAGTGTATTCTTTTCACCCTTCCTCTGACATCACTGTCCTTTGTGTGACCGGGCCGAACCATGACTTGTGGCTCATCTAGCTCAATAAACCTGCTTGTGCACCTCTCACCCTCACTGTTGGAAAATGACTGCCTGTTCAACCCTGTGCCCTCCAAAGCTATTCTTTTGATGTAACAGAAGTGTGACCCTTCCCTGCTGACCACCCCATAATGCCCCCAATAAAAGCAGGCTCCTGTCATGGTATATTCTGCCCAAAACTAACATGCGTCATTCCACCCCCTCCCGCTCTGATGTGCCAGACCTGATAGACATCAATCCCGCCCCCCACAGGTTACCTTAGGGGCAAGACCCCCACACCCTTCACCTCGCCAGTGACCTAACTTAAGATAACGCAAACACACGTGTACAATTTATAGGCCCCTCATAAAAACATTAAAGGTGTAGTAATGATCATCATTTACTGTATGTCTAGGATAAGTGTGTAGATTAGTTAGCAAGAACCAGCCGCCTCTCTGGACCTGACCCAACCTTCACCTCGAACGGACTGGCCCAGATGAACCTGTCCCGGGAGGATAGCTCAGTGGCAACGTGTTCGCCTTGGAAGCAAGACGACACGAAGAAACAGGTTCGATCCCCAGATCCACGCTTAGAAACATCTGGGTCTTTAAGCGCGTTATAAATACACAACTAAGACAAAACAATTACGCAACTAAAAAACAAACTGTGCATCGATGCCCACGGGCTGTGCGAGCGCTTTAAAAATGCAAAAATAATAAAAAAAGAAACCATGTGATGTCCAACCTCCCGCCAAGTCCTAAGCCAATCTCATGGAGCCGTCCCTTGCAGCGCTATACTCACACCCCTACCCTAACCTATCAAAATGTAACTTGTAGCCTGTATAGAAATCGTCACAGGTGACGCTGTACCCCTTTCAAATGTATTGTTTCTGTATTGTTTGCTGGCTGCTGAACCTTATATAAACCTTTGCTGACTCTCAAAAACAATCTCTTGGTCTCATTCCCTACTGGGATGTGTCCTTTATTCTGAGTTTTATTGGTAATGTGGGGAGTGAACGCCTTCAAGGGCCAGCAGGGACAAGTTATCTGAAAAGAAATGTGAGTGGCAAGTGAAGTCTGTCACCTTTAAATAACTCCTAGTTACCTGTTCCCTGCACCAACACTTACCCATTGTAAATGGCATGCTGAACGAGGTTCTTATATAATTTAAAACAATTTGGAGAAGGCTCTAATTGTCTCAGCCAATCAGGAAGCAGGATTCAGAGCCAATTCTGGGCACCATCACCCCGTAGGTGTGCATAATGTTCCTTTCTGCTCAGCCAAGGTAAGCAGAATGTCTCTTCCGTTTGTGCCCTGCTCACCGTGGGAGGTGCGCAGATGGCACTTCTCCCTGCAACATTGCCACAGTTGCAGCATAGCATAGAGTCCTCCGACTGTATAGGCTACATGGGCCACCATAGCAATGCGGTGCTGAGATGAGTCATCCCTGTATGCTGTATCCCCCAGTGCGGCCACGTTTTTGGGGGGGGAAGAGGGAAATATCCTTCCTTGGGCTCTGAAAGCCCTAGTACCCATGAGGATGCTAGAATTCATAGGCATCAGGTTCCCGAAGTGCTCAATGTCCTTGCTTTTCTCTAGACATCAAGTCATGCTTATGGGCATCCAATATACAGGAAATCCAGACCCCTCCCCCCCCATAACCCGGCACCACGGATGACACCTCACTTTAAGGGCATATGCAGACTTTGCTATTGTTCTTTGTGCTTGAAATGTTAAATGTATGGGCTGGGGTTTTAGAGTCCTAAAATCTGGGACTTGCGATCAGGTGGTTTAGAAGGGCGTGCAACGTAGGACTGGGGATTGGCAGGTGGCAGGGGACATGGATCTAGTCAGCAGTGCTACCTGGTAAATCCACTCTGGCTTGGAGTATGCGATTTAAGCCATTTTCTGGAGCATACATGATGGGTGCTTGTCAGAGAATTGAAAGTTGGAAATCAAACAAGTAGCATGGCAATCTGGAAGATATCAGAGGATCAAGAATTCTCTTAAATGCATAGTCTACAAAATTTATCAGTGGTAAAGCCAATAAGGCTGGCTCTGCAAATGTAAAAGGCTAAAACGTTAATTCAGTGGAGCCTGTACAAAATTATCCTATGCTCTATATTCTTAAAGCTCGGCCTATTAGCTTCACCAATGGTTGTAATATCCATGTTGTTCACATGGTTATGGTTCACTTTATGTGCACGCTTTTATTTTAATTTGAAAAATGTGCTTTTATTAGGTTTTGTAAAACATAGTAATCCACATACAAGTATCATTTGGAACATGTCAAAACCTGTCAGCTTTCTTCTCACCCCTCCTCCCTACAAAAAAATACATCAACTTGAAACTGTAAACCAAAGTCTTGGGAAGCAAAGCCATTCTGAAATGGTGGCTGGAGCCAAGTTATAATTGTCTAGATGTACCCACTGTAATTCTTTCTGCCCTCTCAAGTGGGGGACCAGGATCCTGAGCTGGATGGCCTGATAATATTTTTTTAAGATCGGGGAGACCCACCCCTCCCTTTTCCTTAGGTACGGTACGGACCTCATAAGCTATCCTTGCCTTCTTCCCCTGCCACAGGAATCTCAAAATGGCTCTTTTAATCTCCACAAAAAAAAAGACGTCCGGGAGTCTTAATCGGTAGCATTTAGAACGGGTAGAGAAATCTTGGGAGGCACACCATTTTGACTGCATTGAGTCTTCCAATCCAGGAGATCGTTCGCTTCTGCCACTTCGCCAAATCAGCATGTAAACAAGCTAGAAGGTGAGGGGAAATTAGCGTCATAAATTCTCCAATTCTCGTGTTAAATTTATCCGTAGATAACAGAGGGTAGCTCCACCAGTCAGAAGACCAAGCGCAGAGAATCTGGTGGCAGTGTTAGGGGTAGGTTCTTGTAACCGAAACAGTATGGATTTACATCTATTAATTTTGAGACCGGAAAGTTCTCTGTAAGATTCTATCAATTGTATGGCTCTTGGTATCGATGTTAGGGGATTCTTTATGTGTAAAAGCATATCGTCAGCGCAGTCCTTCAGTTCACCTTACGTCCTTGAGCTTGGTGGTCCATTCTGAGTATCTGGACGAGGGGCTCCAGGGAGAGTGCAAACAATATTGCCGAGAGAGGGCAACCATGTCTGGTACCTCTCTCCAGGTCAAACCATCTGGAATACTCGGAGTTGACCACAAGAGATACCCTGGGGACATATAGACAGCCTTGACTCCCTTTCTGAATGTAGGACACAGCCTGACCTTCTCGAGCACTGCCTCCAGGAAGCTCCACTCCACTATGTCAAATGTCTTTTCTGCATCAACCGACAGGATGGGAGGGTCTCCTGAAACTTTTTTTTGACTCATGGATCAAGTGTAGTGTCTTACACATGGTGTCGGCCCCATGTCTCTCCAGGATGAATCCGACCTGGTTATAATGTATTAATTGGGGCATGGGTACCTCCAGTCTGGCTGCCAGTACTCGTGTATACATTTTTGCGTCAATATTGAGCAATGAGATCAGGCGATATGACCCGCATTGTTTGGAGTCTCTGCCCTCTTTAGGGATCACTGTGATAAGTGCCTCTGAGAAGGAGTCAGGGGCCGTCCCCTTCAGTAGGATTTCATTAAATAAACCGACCATAAAGGGGAGGAGAGATGCCATATACGCCTTATAGTGGGAGCCTTTTTAATGCTTTCTCGATCGACGATCGTGATTGGAGCGTCCAACGTTTCTATTTCATCAGGGGAGAGCTTTGGCATGTCTACCCCTTGCAGATATCGTTCCGTTCTCTCCTGCAATACTTCAGATTTATATAAATCGCTCATAAAACTTTGCGAAGGCCTCCGGGATCTCTTTTGGCTCTGTCATCAGGATATCCTCTTCCCCATTTATGGCAGTAACCAACCTTTGTGCCCGTTTACCCCATATCGTAGCGGCCAGCAGTACATCTGCCTTATGCCCCTTCTCATAGTGCTTTTCTTTAAGAAACTGGAGTTTGTGGACGACCTGGCCCTCCCAAGAACCAGAGCTCCTCCCTTTTCTGTATGGCTTCAGCGACCCTCTCCTCCCTCGAGTTTCGCGCAGCAAGATCCAACTGTGCGATCTCTTTCCTTAATCCAGTCTCTATCCATGCCCTCCCTCTCTTTATTCGCCCCTTCCCTGATCAATATTCCCCTCCATGTTGCCTTCCCCGTCTCCCACACCATTCTCTTAGATACCTCTCCCGTGTCATTAAGTTTAAAGTACTCCTTTATTCCCCTCTCCATTTCTGTGCGAAAGACGGTCCTTCCAGAGAGTTTTGTTACACTGCCACTTTGCACCTTTATGTGGTAGAGTAAGCAAGTTCAGATCAACAGTGACTATGTCATGATCTGACCATGAAATTGGCGCAATCTCTGAGGCAGTCGCAGCCTCCTTCACCTCACCCAAGAGATACAGGTAGTATATTCTGGTGAAAGCGGAGTGAGGTGCTGAATAAAATGTGCATCCTGTCGTGTGGGTGAAATCCTCGCCAAATGTCTCGTAGCCCATATATTCCCATCATCTCAGCAGGCCGCCCTCTGCTGGTTCACGTGCCTCTGGGTTACCGGCACTTCTATCCAACGTGGGATCTGCCCATAAATTAAGGTCTTCCCCCAGGATTATATGCCCTGAGGCCTCAAACATTATCTTCGGGATTGTGAGTTGTAAAAATCGTGATTGACTCACGTTCGGAGAGTATCGCGTCACGAACGTGAGTAATATTGCGTGCTGTACCCACCACCATGAGAGCCCTCCCCTCCGTGTCCAACCACACCTTAGTAATCTCTAGGTCCAGTCCCTTCTTCACCAGTATGCCCACTCCCGCTTTGCGCAGAGGACCCGAGCCCCAGTGTTCTGTTCCTTTTTCAGAGTGCAAGACCTTGTGCTCCTCCCCCCACTTATGTACTTAGTCTCCTGAAGAAAGAGCACATCTAGTCTTGCCCTCTTGAATTCTCTACAGACCAACGATCGTTTCATGGGTGAATTCAACCCTTTTACATTGAGTGTACCCACCCTGAGAAGGCCTGCTCTAGTGGATTTAGTTGATCCCACCATGTCTTTCCTTACGCATACTCCGCTCTTGGGATGAGCTCATACTGCTCTTTCTCATAGCGTCTTCCAGTACACAAGACATAACTATAGAGAAGCTTGTTCCAGTCCCGCACCCTCCCGCTCCAACCCTCCTTTCCACCCATCCACCCCTCGGAGTCTGATCCAGCTGGGTCATCTTCACCTAGCCAGTCTCTGACCACCAGTAAAGACCGTACGCCACACGGTCCTATTGCAAAACATTCAACTAAACTGTGAGCCTCTCTTCCCTCCAAATCATAACAATAACCAATGTGGACCATTATGTCCGCTTGAACTGAGTTTAATAGGAGATACCTCACCATGGGCGCCGGAGTCCAAGACGTGGGAGGACTCACTCGACACCCGTCAAAGTGTCCTCCGGTTAGCGTCTCAGTGTTATTGAGATCAGTCGCTGGTTCATGTTCTAATACTAGCACAGTAGCTGGTCCGGTACATTTCCTCAGAATTCATATCTCAACAGTGTTCAAGATTCCACTTCTGGGGATGCATTCATCCTCCTTAAGTTCCTGGATCCTGGTATTCGTCTTCGCTTTGGGCCTTTGATGTGCCATTGTCTGTCATCCTCCCGTTTTGCTCCATCCTCCCGATTCCCCCACCCCAATAAATCAGACATACAGCTCTGAATATCCCTTTCCGATCTCAGCTTAATCGTGCTCCCCTCCCACTCAAAAATAAGCGAGAATGGGTAGCTCCAGCTATACCGGACACCTTTTTCTTTCAGCCATTTAGTGAGTGGGACACACTTCCTTCTCATGGCCAGGGTGAGTGATGACAGATCCGGGTAAATCGAAATCTGTGCTGTATCTAGTGGGATTTGTGTGATGCGTTTCGCCTTTTCTAGAACCCTGGCTTTGTCGGCATAGTTGTGGAACCGTGCCAAGACTGTCTTTGGAACACCTGCGGCTCCATGTATGCGGTCAATTTTTGGCTCATCAATAGAGTCGTCCTCAAATAGGAGTTTCATAATTTTGTGAAGGGTCCTCTTCAGGTCCTGTTCAGTTTCCACCTTGTCTTTCCGGGATGCCGAAGATCTGTATGTAACGTCGCTCCCGGTTCTCCAAATCGTCCATTTTCAGATGGAACTCTTGTTCCCTGGCTTCAATATCTGCAATCCTCTGGTCCATTTGGGATTCAAGCGTGCCAAGGGAGCTTTGGTTATGCTCGACCTCCTCTAGCCTTTCTTCCATTTTATCTATTCCCTGTGTTATTTTATCGACTTTCCCACCTATGTCTGCTCACATGGTTTTTATCTCTTTCAGTAAGTCCGCTGAATCGGCCTTGGTTGCAGCCACCTCTGCCCCCGAATTGCCCATTATGGGATCTGAGAAAGGGACAGTGTTTGTGCGATGTGGGGAAAATCTGTATGATACGAGCTTCTCCTTAATGTTCATACGTTCCTCACCCAGAGTTCGGCAGTATATTCATCACAATATATTGTTACTTCAAGATCTCATTGAAGCCAGATGGCTTCTGTGGGTCTCCGAGTGGAGAAGAGGGCACATGCTCCAATGATGGGGGCCCAACCTTCTCAGCATTAGGTGGGGGTCATGACCAGCAAGGATAACTGTACTTTCATAGTGTGCGCCACTTATGGGGGGAGGTCAGTGTTGAAAGATCTGAGCAGTTTCTCTGCGGGTCGCTCTTCCAGTCAAGATGGGTGCATGGAGTTCCCCAGTGCACAAACTGGGCTCCCAGATGAGGGAAGGCCTCGGACTTGTGGTGGCTACAGAGGCTCAAGCTTGAGGAGGGCACACACCCTCTTAAAACAGGGGTCCATAGTGTGCCTCAGATTGTGTCCGTCGCGATACGTGGGGTATGCCCGCTTCTCTACGAGTTCCTGGGGCACTGGCTTTCTGTACCGTGTGAGGCCGTCGCTTACTCAGCCTCCTTACAACTGTGGGGGTCTAACGGCCTTTTCAGAGGATGGTGCGCATCACTTAGTCTTTCCTGGGTCAATATTTGGGTGGTGAGCCTCTGTTCTGAGACGAAGTTTGGGGAAGCTGGAGTCTGTGGGGAAATCACCTGTATGCCTCTGCTTTAGTGACATTTGTGCAAGGACTTCCGCATTAGCGCTAACCCTTGCGTCAATTTTATCCTGTGTGCGCTGTGTTGGTCACCTTACAATAATTGAGCCTTGGTGGCGGGGTTAGTAGGCAATTCATATGTCTTCAGAATGATTCCAGCAACGTGTCCTGAGACGAAGTGCATCCCTGTGCTGAAGTTTGCTTTATCAGAGTTTACTGGTCTCCTTCCCTTTACAAATACACCATACAAAAACAGCTGCAGGTCGTTTTCAGGACTTCTCCTTTGGCCTATACCTAATTTCAGGGATTGGTGTGTGCACTCTGCGCCTTCAACATCGTCTGTTCACCAGGAGCTGGAAGCCAGGGATGAGGTGAGAGTATGCTTACACAGTTCTCTTAGGCGACTGGTGTCTAAAACATGTGTTAACGTGCACAGTGTATGCACTCAGTTCTTTGGCGCCTAGGAGAACAATAAGTGCGCATCCGGAATGAGCACCAGTTCAAGTAGATTGTTGTGGGGTTCAAGCGTGTAGGGTGGCAAGGAGTTGCTCATGCAGGCTCTCTCCCCCTCCTCACCGGTTGTATTTGTGAATTTGATTCCCCAATTATAGCACTCCGACGAGTGCTGCAAGGCCACAATGTGTTTCACAATGGGGGCCATCGTGTGGGCAGAAGTGCATATGGTTTGGGGCACTGGAGAGCTTTAGTGGATTCGTGCTCCCGTCCGCCTTGGGGATGGGTATCCATCTCTGTGACCGCAGGCAGTGACGGGTGGGAGACTGTTTGCGAGGTTGTGCGCAATCTGGGAAACAATTAATGGGTTTGCCTATACAGGCCCCCTCCCTGGTGTTGCTGGGTTCGGGTACACCATTTCACCCTGTGGGTTGGAAACAATTTGGTCCGTTGAGTGAAGGCAACAGCCTTGATGTTCTGTGAGTGGTGTCCGTTTTGCCTCAGCTCCTCAATTTTAATCGCCCTTCAACCCAAAGATTCCTCCGACCCGACTCCGGCAGGTGAATATCCTTGGCTCACAGTCCTGGGGGCTGGCGCTTCCCTTATATCTCGACAAGTCAAACGGGAGCTTTGTAAACGTAGCAGTGATACGTGTCAATGTTTCATCAATGGCCTCTTTAACGACGTCGATTTAGAGCACTTGCTCGGGCCGTTGCTGCCTGCGATTGAAACACTGTCCTTGCTGCAGGGAAGTGCCGGCTGGCGTGGCGGAGGGGGGAGGAACGGGACGGGCGCGGGGATAGGCGCGAAGCGACACCCACTGGCTCACCTCAATATGGGACACAGATTGCACTGCTGCGACCAGGTCCGCCCATGCCCTGCACCTCCGCTCGAAGTCCCGGGGAAGACCAACCTCATGTGCAGCAGCTGTAGAGGATTGTTCTCCGGAGGACATCACTGCTGCACTAGGACACCTTGGGGTGTTCCGGGCGGCTCTGGGCACTCCCTCAAGGCAGAGATCCGGTCGAGTCCCACAGCTGCCGTGCCAACTCTGTACCAACTGCAAAGTAGCACACCGACTTAGACACCATTTTCTTAGGCAATCTGGTTCCAATTTTCATCGGATTTTCTGTCGGGCCCAGGCGGTTATGTTCAGATGCATCATTCACCCATTTTCACTGGTGGGGGCTCAACTCACTTAAGGACCGTGGAACAGAGCTCACACGGAGGTCACGTTCATCCGTGCGTCCCCTGGTGGCCGCTGTGCACACTTTTATAATTACTGCAGATGTGTGTTGGTGCCAATTCTGAAACTAATATGAATCATCCAATTTGAGCACTAATAAACCCACGGCCACCACCCTGGGCTACCCGTTCATCTAGTGGAGAGAAGTGTGGGCAATTACATCAGATAAATATTTCACATACTACAAGTCCATGTCCATCCCCGTCTGGGATTGTTAAAAGTGTTTGAGCTATATGAAGCCACGATACCAGCAGTTGTCACAACAATTCTGTTTTGACCCAGGATAATCATCAACAAAAGGATAATAAAGTCTGGCTAATGACCAGTCCCTCTCAAACCCCTGTCCACCTTTGTCCTTTCCTCCTGCTCGAGTAGCACTATTTTTTCCACCTTAAACTCCTGCCTGTGGAAGGTGCGCATTGTGCTACCCAACATAGCGAGTTTACTAGCTAGGCCCAGGCAGCAGGGGAGAGGTCATTCCGGACAATATGGGAGAAATCATGGGGGTAGCATACTAAAACTCATACGTCACTTTCCATTTGGAGATGCTCGTCCAATCCAGTTTCTATTTGCACTCAGACTTCAAGTTCTGGAGTTCCGATTATAAATCCTGGACTAGAACTATCGGAATGCATACAAAAATGAGTTTTAGGTGCGCATTTTTGCGAAGAGCAGTTTTGACAAGAGCAGTTGTCGCAGGAGGACCGCAGGAGAATCAGAACGACACTCATTTCAAGTTGCAAGTTTTTACTCTATTTGGAATACTGTGGATTACTGTGGTGAGCTCTGGCTGGGAATTCTGCTAACTGTTTAAACTCTGCCCTTGTATCCCAGTTTCCTATTTACTTTGAATGCACGCGCATTTGCGCGCACGCTTGACAAGAGCAGTTGTCGCAGTTGATGCAGGTGAGGTGGGGAGTTGGGGTACACAACTGCTGTATTTTGCAGGTTGCTTTACTGTTTGTATTACACAAATAATGTGTCATTATCTAATGCAAATAAAGAGTTGAATGCGAACACCTTCATTATCGAGATTAACAAACTGTCATGAGACACTATTATTTAGTGGAAAGTCGTGCTTGAGCGTTGCATTTCCATTTCGCATGTTGCTCGGAGTGTATACTTTAAACTCTGGCATGCCTTCACTGAAGGAAGCATATCTAAACAATAAGTAGAAAAAGAAGGCCAGGCGTGCACTCTAGTTCCCAGTCATTTAATCCTGATGTGAGTAATCACAGGGTTAAATCCCAACAAAGTTAAAAAAATAACAGGGTTGAATCCCAGATGCAAATAGTCCCAACAATGTTAAAAAATTACCAGGGTTAAATCCCAACTGCTGCAGTTCAAATACACAATAGTTCTACTCCTCCAAATACTTTCAAGTCTCAAACTCTCTTCAGGGAGGCTGTGTTGGCTGTGTTCCTTTTCAGGTGTTGCTCATTACTTTTTCAATAGAGTGCGCGCCTGACCTTTTTCTACATTTTATCTAAACAATGTTCCACAAATCATTCACAAGCGCTCCAGCCATAAACTCAACTTAACGCGGAGCTTTAACTCTATAAAAAAAGGGACGTCATACAGCAACAGCGTCGGATCTACACACGTTTAACTCCACTGAAGTCACGTTGGGAAATAAAGCGGCTTCGCTGATGAAACTTGGAGAAAGCAAGTCACGTGATTTAGCTTTGCCAGAAGTGAATTTAGGCTCGCCACCTGATTCAATTATTGAAGCAGGTTTTTCATTGGATTTAATAACACCAGACACGAGAGGACAGGATGGTGGCCTGAGAAATGAAACTGTAGCAATTGCGCAGGTTCACAGAGATCACCAGTCCTCTGATCGATCTACTGTACAACACATTAGAGCAAGAGGAGGAGAGGTACAAGTCTAGTGATGCATCACCCTTTGGAAAAATCAATAGATCCCTCATATGATATATCACACGAAAATGATGGCGAGCACTGGGAACCGAGTCAGTCACAAGCCAATGTACAAACATCTGGCAATCGTTCTCAATCCCCCACGATGTTCTCGGCCATGAGTAAGGACTCCTCAGTTCTTTCTATTTCATTCACTGAGCCAACACCTAGGCGAGTTGGCTCTGCCCTCCCACCGGATAGGAGCACCCTGCCCAACACCTCTATGAATGCAGTAGAGAACACTTCAGGCCATGAACACCGCCTTGTACTCTCTTGCTAAGCTTTATGAATGTTTAGACACAAGGGTGTTTTAACATTCAAATATGTTAACTCAGTTGCTACAGAGGATGGATAATAGCGCTCCTAATGGTTTAAGGGGGCGGAGCTCATCTCTGGAAAGTGCTTGAGTTAATGTGAGAAATAACAATACATCTAGTGTCATCACCAGTAACGATGGAGCCGATAAAGGCAAATCAGCGATGGCTAACAGTTCAAAGTAAAGGCTGCACCCCCACCCTCTCTGACCCTAGCCCTAGAACTTGAAATAACTGTACGAAGCTAGCACAACATGCAAACTGTAAGGAAGCAACGAAGGAAGGTGTTGGTAAAACTGGTGATAGATTCTTTATTTCCTACAACATCCATACTATCTCAGCTGTTGATGGTAGTGGAATAGGTCTTTATAACATATTCCAGAAGGCCAAAAAGACAACAGATAATAAAGTGTGTTAAAAAAGTAAAATTCTCAAATCTAACATCCTCTAAACGCCCAAGTGTCCAACCGTTTGTAAAAAAGATGGCTCTACCCAAACCGCTCTCTCGGAAAGCAAGCAATGCCGTAGTAAATAAATACAATAAATTGACACAAAACAAAAGCAAAACAGTGACACAGGCTCATCCTCTAATAGAAAAAACATAGCAAATACTCCGAACACGAGCCGTTATATACATTGATTGAGATAATAGAAGCTGATTGTGCAGCCGAATCAGTAGCCTTTCTGGCATTAATTGAAAAGGCAGTGCCAAATAACAAAAATCGCTATGGACAAATAATATCTAGAGACAGGGAAATTGTTTTGCAAAATCTGCAGGTCGCTCGAGACATAAGTCTAAATCAAGATCAACAGCAATCATGAAGCGATCAGCATACTTCAGTCAGAAATACCGTCACCTCAGCTCTAGAACGGAGACGAGAAGAGATTTCGAATTAAGTCTGCTTATTCATGACCACTCTTCCCGCTGCGTCCTCCTGGGTGATTAGGAAGGAGGCAAGGACCCACTTGTTAGAGCAGGGGAGGCTTCAACAGAGTGCCCCAGATCTCCAATTCTGGGCAAAAGATATTTAGAGCTCCTCTAATAATCAAGCCACATGGTCTATGCCAAAACAAGTTAAACAGGACAAAAGGCATGCCCGCTACTTAATGCAATGTAGAAGGCAGCCTTTTCCTAAATATGACCTAAACAGAACAAACGTTCTTAACATCATGAGTGAGGTAGTGAAGCTGGAAGTCTTGTGTTCCAGCGACAGTAACCTTATCAAGTTAATTGATGGTAAAAATCCAAGTGTCATCAAATTGTGGATGTCATCAGGTATCGTTATGAACTTGATCTGGCAGGCACATGAGGAACTATTCAATTTGGGTTTTTTAGTGAGTAAACAGATAAGTATGAAGCAGGAAACTATCGCAACAACCCCAATATATTTATAGATATACAAAACCAGTGTCCTCAGCCATTTCAAAATATCAAGTTGACTTGCTATAAAGCCATTTCTGACATGAAGGGATCTCTAGGCATGCAGAATTAACAGCCAGTCCCGGGATATCTAACAAAATACCCATTTGCCTCATGGAACACCAGAGGCCATAAGCATTTGACATATTCGCAGGATGATCCAACAGATATGATATATTAGCATTACAGGAAGTATGGCTACTCACACCACCTGTATGGGAGAACTATATGGTTTCACTCATCCCCGCTAAAAAATAGACTCAAGGGAGACCAATGGCAGGTCTAATGGTTGCGGTCAGGAAAGCTGCGGGGCTAGTAGCGACACCATGGTTCTCCCCAAACATGTTGACCCAAGTGGTTGAAGTTAAATCCTGGGACTGGGTTCTAGCATTGGTAAATCTGTACTGGCATCATGATGGGATCAGTGATGATGGCTTTCTATTGGATGTTGAGAGAGCTTTGGAACACATAAAAATTGATTCAACCGTACAGAACATAATCTTGGCAGGTGATTTAAACATAACATGCGTAAAAAACATCAGTACTCAAAAATCACAGATAGTGGCTCCTTGGAAATCTCTAAAGGAAGTAATGCATTTATTTATGACAAACGGGGAAATCAAGGGTGACATTTCGCCAGGATATACCTGGCATAAGAGGGAAACAAACAGCTCTGATAGATTAAATATATATGTGAGCAAAAACCTCTTTGCAGCTGTTGAATCCTTTCAAGTGAGAGCTCAAACATCTAGCAATCATGAATTGGAATGAATATGGCCCTGTGGCAAGAGTGATAAACAGATAATCGCTTCAAGCTTTACCAATTTGTGTGCTTCCAACTCTAGGAATCAATTAAGATGGACATCAGCATCTCTAGATGACTTTACGCTTCAGTTAAAGCAGTCAATGTATCATCCAAAGCTAGACCCCATGACAGCTGTGGTTTTTATGTCCCTCTGTTGCAAAAGTACAGACAAAAAACAAACCAGGTTAAAAAAGGTAAAGAAGATACTTATTTACAAGCATATGACCATGAAATAGTACTAAAACAAAGCTCAATATAGAGCTAGTAGGAGATTAGAATTGAAAACAAAATCATCTTGTACACAAAAGAATTAAAACTCGGAGGAATAATTATAGAAACTGGGCAAGGAAGAGACGTGCCAAAATGTATCAGCATGAATCTGAAACCATGCTGCGCTCTCTGGCTACTAAAAGTTCAGCTCTCATTTGGGGACTTTTCAATAAGTCCAGAGAAGCAAACCAGATGAATGTTCAAATCAAAGCTGTACCGCAGGAAGTCTGGTTCAGTTATTACAAGTTTTTATATCCGGATATGAATATGGTTCATATCCCTGATCATGAAACTCGAAGTAGTTCATACAACGTTGAGTTCACCACAGAGGATATTTTGTTCCAGATTAATAAACTAAGCACGTCTAGGGCTCCGGGCCCAACATGATGAGGCCTGGGCAACAATACTAACTATATATTTCCATCAGGTCATGCATACGGGGAGAGTTCCAGTGTCATGGCAAAAATCAGTTGCAATACCTTTATACAAGAAGGGCGACAGACCAGCACCGGAGAACTATAGACCAGTTACTTTGCTGGACGTGCCGGGTAAGCTGTTTGCTCGTCTGCTTCTTGGGCACTTTATGGCTTGGGTGAAAGCATCTAGAACAGCAGACCCGTTCCAGACAGGTTTTCTCTCAGGCATGGGAACAACAGTAAGCCTAATAATTTTGCATGCTATACAACAGGAGCTTCAACATCAAGCTTTATATTTGGCCTTCATATTCGACTCCGTCAAGGGAGCTCCTCATGGTAAAATTGAACAGGGTGCATTGCCCGATATTGTATCATTTGATACAACAACTGCACACCAATAGAGAGAAGACTGGCAATGCATGTAAATCTATCAGCCCCCATTAACACCTATAGGGGGCTGAAACAAGCTTGCGTGCTCTCCTCGGCTGTTTTCAATTTTTTTATATCGGATATGGGGTTAGCATTTGTAAAAGTATCATCTGACCCACCAAGATTAAATGGCTACGTCATCCCCTGGTTTTTTATGCCGATCTTGTGTTACTGGAAAAACACCCAGTTGGTTGCGAGCCTTGTTGACGCAATTGTGTCTCTATGTTGATAGTAACTTTCTTACCATCAACAAGGGCAAATGTCAAGTTTAGGTTCACAGCAACTCTCGTACCAAAATGAAAAGGTGCCTGAAATGGTCATTGCAAGGTAATCACATTGCATTGATAAATGAATATAAATACTTGGGTTTAAACACGAACAACCATCCATCAGATAAGCCATGCCATGCCGAAATGAAGGTTAAGATGAGAACAGCTGCGGCCCCAGCATGTATTATGGACAAGTATGGCAAATTTTCCTTAAAACCAGCCATTATGTACTACAAACAAAAGACAGTTCTGACAGTAATCTACGGTGCCGAGTCAAGGGCCTGGCAGGGTGATATATTGGGCAAGACTCAAAGGCTTCTTTTGGCATAGAGTATGGCATTTGCCCAGTTGTTTACCCATCTGTTGTATCAGACAGGAACTGGGCTTAATCTCTTTGAAGGCAATATACAAATGGTAAATGATGGCCTTCTATCGCAAATGCTTGCTATCTGAGGCAGTTAACTATCATGCATATCTTTTCAACCTATATTCTCGGGTCGACTTATAGGCAGATGCAAAAATGGCTGGATAGAGTCGTGCAATTTATGAAAGAAGCCAATATTTCTGAATCCCTCCAGAAATCCAAACCAGATGGTGCAAAGATGAAACTGTACAGGTGGGATGAAACTGTACAGGTGGGATTGGATCTTCACCAAGGAACAATGTTAAATATTAAGTCTAAGGAATATGTTTTTATGCTCAAGGCAATGAATAAAACTAAGACCTATGTAACTAAATTTCCGAACGCAAGAGCAAAAGGCGATTATCTGAGGTTTAGGATGAACTTGTGGCGCACACACACAGTCTGCTAACCTTTCGCAAAATTCTTGCCAAGAGTGAAGACTATTGCAGATTTTGCAAAATCCGAGATAAACCGGAAACTTTGAAACATGTGCTTGTCGAATGGCGCACGTTGTTGGGACTAAGAACATTTTTCTTGCATTTTTACTAAATCATCGCATACTGACAATAGAATCCATGTGGTACACTCTTTTGAATTCTGAACATGTTTCCATACAATTGGCGATTTTGAACTTGAAAATGATTGAGATCATAGAAAACAAATTAAGCATTATCCCATGTTAACATAACACAAGCGCGCTGTCGCAATGATAAGAGTTAATTCGATGTCCTCTACAGCTTTTTCTTATGTTCTTGGTCTATTAATTGTTGTCACAAAGTACAAAATATTAATTTGTTAGTTGAAAGTATGTTTAGAAATGTGTGTTTTGGCTCAGGATTTTATGTTATATGTTTTTTTTTATATGCGATTTATGCTTTTTATCAATTTATTCATTTGAAAAGTTGACTTGTTGAGCTGAATCAAATACAAAAATAAAATGAATAATAAGGTTTACAAACACTTCCATAATTGCATAGGTCATGTTTCCATGTACGATAAACCCAACTAGTGCACACTTTTTTCAGACCTGCCAATTTAAGGCAGCATGAAGCTACAAGGAGGAATATTAAATGGGAAAGCTAAAGCCAGAGTGAATGGGAGAGGAAATTGGGATGGACTCATGTGTGGAGAATCAATGAATTATTGTAGAGCTTTTTATAATAACATGAAGCAGTTATCTACTCAAAATGCACACTGACTTTTTTTTTTAATTGTATTTATGCAATACGTATCAAGGGATAGTGGACTTCAGACTCGGTACGGGTCATTATCGCCAGGGATGATTTTCTTCCCCAAATGGTTTCCCCCTTTGGGTTGCCTCTGGCAATAACTTGGTAAAGACCTCACGCAACTATCAGCTTTGTGTAGCAGACAGATCAAATCACAAACACCTTTGTTTTTTGGCACCCTTCCCTAGAGCGAGTTCAAGGCCATGAACGATGTGTCACGTTCCGAAGAAATAAAACATGCCTCTCCATTTTAACATAAGGGTTATTTTAATTGCCAATTTAAAGAAAAGGATTAAGAACAACGGCCAATTTTCAATATCCTAAATCAGGAAAAGGGGTAAATGTTCTAATACTGCGACTAATTGCTATACATTCTTACTGATGGGACCTTACACCCAAAAGAGAAAAGAAAAAAAAAAAAGAAAATACGACAACATTCATTACTACAGGAGCGCCATTTATTGGAAAGCTAAGGACTGTTTTGAAATGATTCAGACAGTTGATGTATGGTCGAGACATTTTGATAAATTTTCCGATAAACTAACAATTCAGCAGGGCTACTGTTCCGTAGAAAGTTTAATGTGTTTTCTTAGTTCGTTTCTTCCTCTTCACTTCTGTACCAGATTTTGCGGTTTCACATTTTGTGGTAGAAACGGTGCATTCTCCGTGACAATCTACACTGGAGTCAGCCATGCCAGGGCTTGACTGAGGGAGCCAACGCCCAACTTAATGATAGAAAATGAGCTGTCGATGGGACACTAGGTGGCGCTGCGCCAAGATGGACGCCTGTCCCCAAGAGCTCCCGCAGGATCGGGAGAGGAGAGGCCTGCAACCCACCTTAAATCTGCCAAAACCCCAACCAGTATGTGTCTGCCAGTGCATGAACCCCATGGGCAGGGTATGACCGAACCTGGTGGCTCCTGAGGAAATTTAGCCGGAGCGGCAACACGGCCTGAACTGAGGCCCTGAAGTGACAGAAGAGCTAGTGAAGCCACGCTGTCACCTTAGAAGGCATGAGAGCGGGTGCGAAACTGAGATTTTGCTGCACCCCTGCTATAAACTTTAATCCGCGCCTGCACTGCAGTGGCCCCCCCCTGGGACTAACTAGGTTCGTGGCGCTGCTGAGGAGCGCCAACACGAGTCGAGAGCCGAATGCTGTGGTCCCGGTGAAGGGAGGTGCCGCAGCCGGCCATATCACATGCTGCTTGAGACCGCGCTGCGCATCCAGGACCCCGACTGGGGAGGAAGAACGGGCCCCCATTGCCCCCAGTCCCACACCCCGATTTATGTAATTTGCCCCCAAGTGCACTATCCTTGAAGCCTTCCACCCTGGGGTAGCCTTAGGCCCCTGTCACTAGCTTCTTTTGAACTGATATCGCGCATCAGTGGGGCCCATCAGAGACCGAAGAGCGAAGTGGACCGGAGACACTCCCCGCAAGGTCCAGAGCAGATCACGAGGGGCCCAAAACACCAATCAAAGCTTGCCTTCCTGAAAAACGGCGGCACAGGGGCTGGCGGAAGCAAAAACCCACTCGGGGACACAAACAGGTAAACAAGACACCTCAGATGCAGCGAGTACACAGGGAGAGGAGATGGGTGAACACCACAGCCCACACGCAGACATGGCGACCATCCTAAAGAAAATGCAATCAGGATTTGAATCGGTAAAGGGGAAACTTAACAGCCTTATTTATAAAATGAACCGCATGCAGCAGAGAATTGATAAGGAGAGCGGCAGGATAACAGAAGCTGAACAACGCATCGGGCAACTCGAGGATACCAGCGCAGAGGTCTGCACCACTCTCAGATCCTTGCAGCATGAAGTAGCAGGGGTGAAAGCGAAGAATGAAGATCTGGAGGCGAGATCTCGCAGTAACAACATCTGCATACTGGGTATCCCGGAATCAGTGAAACCCCAGAATATGGAGATCTTTGTGGAAACCCCACTATAGAATGTGCTTAAGGACCCCCCCGAAACCCATGTTCTCACAATTCCTGGTGGAAAGAGCACACAGAGTATCGGCCCAGATCCTGAAACCTGGTCAGAGCTCGAGTCAGGTGATAGTCCATGTTTTGAACTACCGGGACAGGGACATGAATTTTAGAAACGCCAGGGAAATTGGAGATCTTCAATAACAATTCTATAATATTTAGATATACCCCAGCTGTACAGGAAGCAGGGATCTCCTTTGCAGCGGTGAAGAGAACTACAAGAGCGAGAAATGCAGTACGAAATGCTATACCCATCGAGGCTCTGCATGGTCTATAGCAACAAAACATACTTTTTTTTCCCCCGGAACCCAGCGGAAGTCAAGGCCTTCCTCGACACCCCTCCCTGAATGCTGATTGAAAGAGATGCTGGTGAACTCTGTGGGTGTCAAGGGCGCAAACCTACTGATGGTAGAGGTGCCTTTTTTCCCCTTTGCCCTTGAACGTGTCGGGAGAGATGTACAGGAAACAAAATGTTGACATGCTCTTGTTGATAGGCTTAATCCTGATGTTGATGTAACGAACAGCCACATCCTATGGTGAAACTTTGTTTAAGCTGGGGGAGCGGGCGTTCTGGACCTGGTCCCGTGGAACAGGGTAGTGTGATTTGTGGTGTCTTTGGCAAAGTTCCAGGGGGTGGGGAGGCTGTGCACAATTGTTAGGTTGGGGAATTTTGGAGGGAGGGAGTTGACATCACTCTGTTTGGGAGGGAGGCAAGGGTGGATGAGGAGGGGGGCCGTTAGGGGTGAAAAGTTACAAAGTTGATCTTAGCACACATACACTAAGTTTACAACACAAGGTTGTCACTCTTCAAGAATAGTTATTGCCACGGAGATATGGATGCACGGAGTGCGCAGACACCATGATTTTAGAGCGAAATGGCACTTAATGTTTTGAGTTGGACTGTCCGAGCACTGGGTAGCTATGCAAAAGCTAGGCAAGTCTTTGCCTATGCCAACAGACATAAAACTAACATATTATTCCTGCAGGAAACACGCTCTGGGGATGGTTAATGCAAATTTAGCAGGGTCCTGGGGGAGATAATCAATTCTATACAACTTGCTTGTCTCAATCTAGAGGAGATCTGACCCTGATCCGTAAAACACTTAAATTTACACTCAAAAAGACTCCTATTGACACAGAGGGGCGCTACGTCATTATCCATGGAGTAAGAGAAGGGACTGAGATTTTCCGGGTCAACTCATATGGGCCCAATATAGACTTGTACGAATTCTTTTAAAAAATGGCTGACATCATTGACTCCTACCCGCTAGTCCCTATAATATGGGGCGGGGGGATATAAATTGTATACTCGATCAGGCAATTGACCAAACCCGGACAGCCCCCAGACCACTATCTAAAGCCGCCTGTAGTTTGCAAACACAGATGGAAAGACTCGAGTTATGCGATGCTTGAAGACACACCCACTGGACCAACAATATACATACTACTCGACAGTTCACGATATTGCCTCGCAGATGGACTACATCTCCCAACGGCTGATGGGCAGGATCCAGCATACAAATATCCTGCCACGCACACTGTCGGACCATTCCCCCAGTCAATATCCTATTGAGAATGGGCAGGAGATCCCCAGGTTGGTCCTCTTAGAGGTTCAAGTCTGAGGCCTTGTAAGACATTGTGTTTAAATCAGACTTTGAACCAGACATACGCACCTTCTTCACTCACAACACTCACAGGGAGACATCCCAGGGCATGGTATGGCAAGCATTTAAAGCTTACATTACAGGTATGGCCATTTCGAGAGAACTTGGAGTGCTAAAAACGATTAGATAACCTTGAGAACTGCAAGAAAAAAATGGCAAGATGCTTATGCCAGCACACCAGACCCCGCCCATTTTGGCCGAGATACACACTACACTTGAGCATTTCTGCTTACATGCTGAACGCGAAATTAAATACTTTTCTAGACCCGTAGCTGTTAAGCGATACAGCGAGGGTGAGCATCCTGGTAAGACATGGTCTAGACTGGTTTGTATGGGGCGCGGCCCACTATAGGTCGACGCTATACTAGATGAAAAGGGCACAACTAAATACCTGGACGAGGAGATACTGGGGGTCTTTGTACAACTTTAGGAGACCCTGTACCGAGCCACCCTGGCCAAGGGGTCACAAACCATCCAATCCCTGTACCCCTGTTGAAAGACTTGCCTCTCCAAGCAAGGATCAGCAGCCAGAGAAAACATGAACAAGCTGTTCACTATAGAAGAAATCATGAAGGTCATTAGTGACCTCCCCAGGGGCGAGGCACCGGGCCCAGAAGGATTGACATCAGAGTTTTACACTGCCTATGGGCCCATACTAGCCCCCACACCCCCCCCCCCCCATCAACTACAGGTGTTGGAAGAAGCCCTTGTCGATTCCATCCTACCGGAGTCATTCTGCTAGGCTATCATTATGGTCCTCCTCAAGCCAGGGTAAACCGGCAAATTAGTGCAGATCCTATAGACCACTCTCTTTAATGAATGAGGACACAAAAATATTTGCTAAGATAGTTGCAAATAGACTCCTCCCCCTGATGCCGCACCCGATTCGCGCAGACCAGGCAGGGTTGGTACCGGGGAGATCTACAGCCCTGAATATACATCAGCTGTTTAATACCATGTCTCATCTGTCCCCAGAGGCCTCTGCAGGTTGGTTACGCTGGACGCACAGAACACCTGTGATATGGTCTCCTGGGAGTACCTATTTATTACCTGTGATATGGTCTCCTGGGATATTTATTATTCTCGAGCACTACAGCCTGGGAGCGAACATCATTGCATATATCAAACGCCTATATACACACACCCTACGGCCAGGGTCCTGGTTAATTCCCAACTCTGATTCACTGCCCCTGGGGAGGGTAGCGCAACAGGGCTGCCCTCTTTACCCGCTTTTGCTTGCGCTAGTCTTAGAAGGCATTGCAGGTATGGTCAGGGAACGACACAGGTATAGAGGAATCCGATTGACGAGAACACCAGAAATTATTTCTCTGTATGCGGAAGACGTCATGTTATACGTCAGGGAGCCACATATCAATCTAGACAGACCCGATCATGAGGGATATTACGGAACTCAGTAAGTTTTCTGGGTTTGTGGTCAACTACTCCAAATCCGAGGTCTTCCCAATGAACGACGCAAAGGCTAGAGTCCTGGGCGAATACCTGTTGCAATGGGCAACTGAGGGCTTTAAATACTGGGGGGGGGCAAGAGAGGGGGTCTGGGTAGCCAGAGAATCGACCTCCCTTCTCTCACGGAACTATGCAGCCCATGCTGAGTATGTGCAGGAGAAAGTGAAGAGATGGAAAACTGTCCCGGTGTCCCTGGCAGGGAGATTTGCGCTAGTTAAGATTATTCTTTTACCTAAACTCCTGTATCTATTCACCAATGTCTCACTAAGGCCGTGCAGGGAATACTTAACTACACTCCACCACTCCCTTACGCAGTTCCTGCGGCATGCAGGTGTGGTCCGAAAGAGATGGGAGGAGCGAACAGAGCCATACTCCAAGGGTGGGTTCACCGTACCCAATTTTACAAATTACTGGTTTGCCACTCAAGTGCAATTTGCATCGTACTGGCAGGAGGGAAAGGGCCCCCCCCCCGTCCCCACATTTGGCTTAAGCACCTGGACGCTCCTCCTCAATACCACATATTGTGACAGCTGCCCGTTCGACCCAGTCCAAACCCAGTCCAAACTACAACTGGGGCTTGGAAAAGAATATTTTTCCTCATCAAGGCGATACCCTCTGGGTTGCTCTCGTTGTGGCGATTCCCCGGACTGGAGCCTGCCTGGGACGGCGCGATCTGCGCCGCCTAGGGAAAACTCTGATGGACACCTGTGGGACATGTTCATAAGAGGGCAACTCCTCAACACAGAATTGGAAGCAGGGGCATATGGGCATCACAACAGAGTATCTGCAATCCCACAGGCTCTGTGCAATGATATCCAGGCTCTGGGAGTGTTCCCCCATCGAGCCCCCTGGGGACGAGTTAATGGCGTACATATCTAGGTCCATGGGATGCCACAGTATTCTGGCTATATTTTATAGGATGATCTTGAACTAAGTAAAAATGCAAACCCCTTCTGTCAAATAACAGTGGGGGGGAGGGGAATTGTTGCGCTCACCTGGTATCCACAGGGACGCCTCCCAGCCGGGTTACTCGCTGGTATACTTCTCAGCTTGCCCAGATGTGGTCTGCGGGGAAGGTTCTGCCTGAAAATACAGGAGGACTGTGTTCAAGACTGACCGACCGGGGTAAGTATCCTCCCTCCACTCCCGTATGATTTCAGCCCCTCTGGGGCCCTCTCCTCACCTTGTGGTAGAGTTAGGCGTGCTCCCCGTCCTGCCTTCTTTGCAGGGTCGCGCTGTCTTTCGTGGTCGTGTGCGGTCCAATTACTTCACTAACGCCGGCCCGTTTGATATTGTTTAGGTAGGTCTTATTGCTGTTCTTTAGTATTGTTTCTATGCTGCATGCCTTTCTGTGTTTAAAATGTCTCTTTTTCTCCCTTAGGTGTGCGGAACTTCAGCGTGGCAAAAGGCCTTGGTTGAGCCCCGCTGGTAAATGATGGCACATTAACAGCGCTATGATGCGGTAAGTAAGCGCTATGCGCAGCGCTGCAAAGTCTTGCCTTTGCTAACCTGTGTTTTCCTTCCTTGTAGGTCGCGGTGTTCTTCAGCGCGAGGGGAATGTCCGGAGTGGTGCCAGCCGAGAGGTGACCAGCCAGGTAAGCCTTTTGAGCAGTTCGTAATTTGCAAATGTCTCTACTGCTTTCTTTAATGTTGCCTCCATCTTCCTCTTTCAGGTCGTTCTGTCCGGGAGGAGTGCAGATTCGAGGAAGCTGTTCTCAGGAGCTGCAAGTGGCTAAAGATGAAGACTGCAGGTAAAATGCTGCTGCTGCTAATAATGTTCCTTTCGTCTCCTTGCAGGTTCTGCTTCACCGAGGTTTGGGGGGGGGGGGAAATAGCTGGACACGGTGAGCGTCACGTTGCAAACTGCAAAGTAACGCGAAGCGTGTTGTCTTGCTCGGGTGTGGTTTAAATAGCCCCAAAAAAATAGTCCAGGTAAAGTAGTCCCTAGGCTACCACACCCAAAACACTAGACCGCATAGCTTGGTTCCTAGGAACCAAGCTATGTGGATGTCTCCATGTTGGCTGACAATACAATAAAGCAGTTCCCAAGCACATTGTTTTTCATGGTGTATGAGCCTGGCACCATAGGCGCCAGGACTGGCCCCATGAGGGCTTTTGAAGAGGATGCCAGGCTCTAGAGGCTCAAGTCCTGACTCCACCTGGCCAATGGGTTTGCCAGAGGGGGTTTTGGGCGAGGGTCGTGACAGGGATCTACAAACTGACATTACTGATTAACAGTGGGATGGAATGTGTTCATTGGTGGGGCCGGTGCGCTAAATGCTAGGTTTAAACTCATCCAAAATAAAATACTGCATAGACTACACTACATCCCCGTAAACTTAAACGAATACCCAGCCAATGACGGCAAGTGCCCCATGATGCCATATGGCTCCAGGGTCTCCCAATTCCTGGCCACCCTTTTCTGAAGAGCCACATGGACAGGTAACACAGGATCTGTAGGTGGACCCCTGTCCAAAATATCTACAAGATCATCCTGATCATAAGGTGCTGGAGGTATGGACCAGCTCAAGTATTCCACCACCTTAGACATAAGGTGCCTATATGAAGAGTCTGCATGCTCCCCAGGTTCCGGCTTGCCGAACTCTAACTCCGGAGAGGTATCAATACCACTTGCTTTATGCAGGGTGTCACACGGGTCCTGCATCCTGCTCTCCTCGGAAATGAGGCACTCCGGCACATTTGGAGTCTCATACTGGAGCCCAAAAGGCGGCATGGTCCCCATCAGAATGTTCCTCTTCAAAAACTGAAGTGAGGTTCCTAAAATAATCCTTTTTAAGAAGGGGGACACAGGTTTTTTCTGGCATGGAGCCCAGAGGCTTAGAAAGCATTGAAGGTGTCGACTTAGATTTAGCCAGAACCTTCCTTGTTGGGTCAACAGGACCTGGGGACTAATCCGGTAAACTAGGCCCCACTGGCATAGACAACAGCACTGAAGGCTTGATTGGTGTTGAAGACCCAATGGGCACCAACTTTTTTTTCTCTCACACACACACACACACACACACACACACACACACACACACACACAAGGCCGAGACCACCACTTGCCGGCTTCCAAAGAAGGCGCAGACAGAGCCTTGCCCTGTTACTCAAAAATCTTAAGCATCTCCAACCGGAAAGCTTCCCACTCTGTCGGTGTCAACATTTTGGACGGGCATGTCACCCTCTAGGGGGAACTTCCTGACTAAGAGGAGGAGGAAGGCGACCAGTGGTGGCTCTGCTTCAATGAGGAGGAAGAGTGGCGGGCACCACTACGGACCGTGAGCGATTGGCTTTCTTCTGAGTAGGAGATTCGCCGCCTCGACTCGTCGTTCAAAAGCCTAGCCGGTCAGGATTCACAGGGCTTACTTCCCCTGTCCTTCCCGCAAGGCCTTCCCTGTCATGGACTGGCATTTTTAGCAGGTATCAGTCTCATAGCCCTCGCCCAGGTACCAGAGACAGACCTGATGCAGATCCGTAGTCAACATCTTGAAGCTGCACTCCTTGCATTTCTTAAACCCGCAACGAGCGGTCGTCAGGGTAGAAGACATCTTCAAAAAGATATAACAGTAGTACTTCAGAAGTACGAGGTGCGCAGAGTTTCACGAAGCAAACACGTTTGCGGAAAAACAGAACTGAGGCCAACGGGCACCCTGCGTGCTACTAGTAACATCAGATGACATCACCCTCGACAGAGGCCTTCGAGGGACATCGACGCCATCGATTTAGGGCGTCCTCTGCCAAAAAAAAAAAATTCTGAAGCAGGACAATACTAAAAGATGAGGAATACGTTGGAGGACACACTCCATTTGAAATGGTGAGTGTTGGAGGTACAATACTAAACGTAGGAAGAATTAAATTTAGGTGAGTCTTACAATTAGTGAGACTGGGTCAAAGCGAACTGAAAAGAATTTTATGGCTTTAGAAGGCTCGAGGATGGTGGGGAGAGAGACCTGGATAGATAAACGTTGGGAGGGGAAGATGTTGACTGTGTGAGATAACGTTGAGAAGGGCGAGATGGAGGTGGGAGTGAATGGCATAGATAAAAGAGAAAGGTGCATAGTGCGGAGTAGGGGATAAAAGGTGGGTTGAGAGAGAAAGAGGAGACTAGGGTACAGGTGGTGGCAGTGTAAAGGACACGGGACAGGAAAAAGGCAAAGATGGAAATGAGAACCAACAGAGATGAGGAAACCTAGATAATCGAGAGTGCCGGTGACAAGTCGTGTGAAAGTAGTGGGTCAAAGAGCACACTTGGTGATAGCGATGTAGACGGTTATGCAAGAGACAGGATGGTTTGAGGGAGACATTATGTGTAATGGAGAAGAAAGATGAAGGAGAGGAAGTGGATTAGGAGGGACAGTGAAGGATAAAAGATACCTGCACAGGCGAGAGTTAACACTGAGAAGGGTGAAAGAAAAGAAAATGAAAGCGAAGAGTGGATATAAAGGCTAGAAAGGTGGGAGGAATGAATAGGGGTACAGGATGTAGAGACCAGTGTGGGACTAAAGAAAAAACAGAAGATGGGAAGAGGCAAAGAAGCTGAAGGCAAAGACCAGGAAAGTTCACATAATGAGCCATCGGTATGAATAACAAATTTGTTACAGAAGTCAAGTGCATATAGAAGTCGAGCTATTATGGCCTCATATCCAAAGTGCAATATCCAGTGAAGACTCACAAAACACTCACCACTGTCTGAATCTAGTCCCCCATCTGGTGGCATGGTCGGATAAGCTGCAGTTCTTGAGGTGGAAATAGCCACCTACACCAAACTCTCCGCAGGAGGGTGTCTGAGAAAGAAAGGCTGTGTCAATAGATGAAGCCTTGTACTTGGTGTCGTGTTTTTGACAATTTTCTGAAACTGGGGTTTTCAGAGCTGTTTGGAAAGGTAGCACAGACTCCTTATGAGGGCTTCTATCCAGGATGTCTGTTGGGTCAGACAGAGTTAAGTTTTTTTGCTGGACGACCCCAAGCCAAATATTCTATCACCCTGTCCAAAACGGTTCTATATGCTGCATTAGAGTGAGCATTTACATCAGGCTTATACAAATCTACCACTGGTATCTTTAAGGCAAGCAGCTAGGTCCTCTAGGCGAGATTTTTCAGAGATCAATTCATCTGGAACATTAGTTGTTCCAAACCGTTCATACCCGAAGGGAGGCCTCTTCTTTCTCCTCCTCAAAGATGGAGCTAAAGAACTTGAAAAGAATCCCTTTAGACTGTGGTTTAAAACTTGCAATTGTGTCCGAGGTCAACATCAAAAGGCCCTTGGACGTCGACTCCTTCGATAAAAGTCCCTGAAACTTTTACCTTTGATGAAGTCTATGTGAGTGACACCTTCAATGTTACTGAAGACATTCCTGAGGTCTTTCAACTCAGGTTCTTGGGCACCCAAGTCAAAGCCTTTGAAGATATCCTGCCGGTCTTCGAAGACGTGGTGGGATCACTACCCTTCTTCAGCTCCTTCAAGGGACCAAGAGGGCCTGCCTTCGAAAACACTTCCTTTTTTTTAACAGAACTTTTCCCATTCGGCTGCTGGGGAGAAATGAACCTGACGTGAGCCCGAAGATGAGTAACAATGGTATTCAACTTCTTTCGTGATGACAAAGACCAAGAGTGACAGGAATCGCTCCTAGATCTTGACTGTTTGGAATGTTAAGAGCATTTCTTGGGCCTTTGTCTCCGTAAGAGCTCCTACCTTGGAAAGATTCTCTTTGAAGGAGACGATGGGGACTTAGAAACTGACCAACGTAGGGCGAGTTTCGACATTCTCTCAAGGCCTTACTAGTCTCAACTGGCAGAAGCCACACTATGACCATGACTTTGCTGAGGCACCAGAAACATTATGTGCAGATCTGTGATAGACATCTTCGAGTCACAGTTTGCACATCTCTTAAAGATGGTTTTCAGCATAGACATTGAGGAATTCAATAAGAAATAGATTTGCTGAGGCAAGTCAAACTGTTGCAAGAGCATACTGTGCATGTGGAAAAACGGAACAGAGGCAACAATCGCAGTGCATGCCATTTATGCTACCATTGACCCCATGTCTGGACGCGGGAATGATAACCGTCGAGGGACATCGACTCTATGCCACACAGTGCCCTCTGCTGTCAAAATATTTGCAGAGACTGCAAAGCAGAATATCAAAGATGAGGAATTCCTGGGAGGACACACTCCATTAGAATCAGCAGTTTAGTGTGAGCATAGAGGGTGATCTGGAGGAGAGGGAAGGGCTCTCTTCATCGACTTCACCCATATCTCAGTTTTTCATTCTACATTTCTTCCTGCTCTGCCATCTCGTGGCAAAGCATGAGAACGCCATTATATGTTGTCTCGTTGTTTGTTGCTTTGGCTGCAGAGTTTCCACGCTTTTCTGTGGGAAAGGAGAGGGTCGCAATTACGAGACTCAGCAAGGGAAAGAGGCTGTTTGAGGGTAGTTGTGCAGGGATGCAGGCGCTCTAAAATGGTTTGCAGGAGAAGATGGGTTAAGGTAGTTCTACAACTTGGGTTTGATGAACCGATCACTGAGGGAGCTCTCGAGTCATGGCCGTGCTGCGTTCGGACCCTCGGTCAGGAAAGGAGATGGCCGCCAGGTAACTGGGGCTGTTCCAGCGCTCAGTTTGCTATTGTGTTAGAGATGCTGAATATCCGTGCCTGGGTTTTGTCATCCGACTGATTAGTGGTTTGTTCATGGAGGGGTTGTTGAGAATGTGTTTGATGCCAGTTTGGGGTTTTTAATGTCTGCCTTCGGGGATTTCAGAGGTCTTGGATTCCAGGACCTTGGTTTCTTTATCTGGGAAACATGGCACAGTGTTTCATGGATAGTCGTTGAAGTCGACTGGGAAGCTGGTATTGAACACAGTGTTTTTTTATTGAACAGCGACTGACCATCAGTTTCTCTTCATCCTCCATTTTTCATTTGTGAGTGGCTACCATGCATTATGTTGATAATATTGGAGGGGTGGCTTTTCATTTGTCTCTTTCCAGAAACTGTTGCATGTTGCCCGCGCTCACCAGTACTTTATGTTGCGATTTCTTTTCTCATCTCAACATTCATGTGAAAAATCTGACCAAACAGCGTGTTTTTCATTTTATTTATACATATCCTTGTCGTGAAGACTAGGTGCTATTCGATGCACGCACATAGTTTGTGTGATGCTTCAGTATTGACTTTTGCTGGTTTAAAAGTCTCAGGTGTTCAGATGTATTGGTTTCCTTGTCTTGAGCATGGTGATATCAGCTCCGGTGACCGTGTGATCATCATTGCAGTAGAGTTTCTCCCCCTCTCGTTTCCCTGCCACCATATTGCTTATTCAGCATTCACATCAATCTCCTTTTTACCCCCTCCCCCTCCTCTCCTCCATGCCCCCTACACGCCATGGTTCACAAAGCCGAGCAAATTATGTGCCCCTCCGAGTATTGGACCCTGCTGTCCCTGGCCTGCTCCGCCATCACTATCTGCCCGGCCCCTTGCTTTCTCCACCTGCTGATCTTCCATCTTACTTGTCACCAGTCCCCTCACCCCTTTGCTTTTTCCTTTCTGCCTGCTCCCTTCTTTCTGGCACCCTCGCCCTTCACGCATTTATGTGATTTCTTTCTCTCCCTGATGGGAGCTGGTTGTGCCCCACACAAACCTTTGCTTTCGATTCCTCTCCATACCAACTTTCCTTTGTCTCCTTCCTTCCACTTTCTTACCTTCGGTGGCCGTTTACAACCACATGCTAGCCTGTCCATTCTGCTGTCCACCATTCCCACAGTTTCTGCATTTAAAAAACTTTATTATATTCTGTGTTCGGTTATTTGTAATTGCAGAATGTTAAGTAGTTTTAGACTGTTCAGAGGGTCCATGCACGATTGGTTGAGAGGGTATGGAATTTAAGGAGTAACTGTAGGGAATCTATATACGGTAATCATCCGTTTGCAGTCAATGCAAGGTTAGCATGATGTGACAAACAATACTAGCACTAGCCTTGCTTGCTTTAGTGGTGTATATTTTCAGAGAGATTTAATAGATAAGTGTAGCTATTCCCTCCATGTTTTTTCATGGGGTCAAGGGGTGGGGTTTATATGACAATTCTGGAAGAGGTTGGTCTACATACTGGGTAAGAAGTCGAGGTAGTTAGAAAGCATCTATGCACTATTCAGCCTAGTAATGCATACACAGTGCGGGGGGTTCCATGTTAACGGTGAATGACTCGCAGGCACTACTATGTTGGGAGCATGTGCAAGTAAAAGGTGAGGAGACTGCGAAGTAGTCAGGATACCCAGGAAGTTGGAGAATACCACCTAGTCTGTGCTAGTGTGAGTGAAGTGGCCTCAAAATGGCCATTTCTGGTGCTGTACAGATGGCTGTGGTGCCGGCATTAATGGGGCATGGCTAGGCATGCAATCCATGCCATTACCGAAGCAGTTTCCGTAAGCATTTTGCTATGGGTTACACAATAATCATGATTCTAGTTTCATCGACTGTGGGGAGGAGGATTATAAGGCGATGAAGAAACATTGAGGGTTGCTTGCTGATCTCCCTGCAGGCACAGACTATCTGAGTAATCTTCTCTTTTTGAGAATTTGATTGAATTGAAGAGAGGCGTCCCTCTCTCCTTCTCGTGCACACTCTGTGCATGTCCATCTTTAGCATTTATTATTGTCATGCCTTGTATAACCAGGGAAGCAGTCCTGAGAGGGACTGGGCGTTTACCCGCACATCAGTGAGCTATCCAGGATCTTCAATGGGCTGTGGGGGATGCTTATTGTGGACAGTCTTTCCTTCCAATCCCTGCTCCTTTCTGCCACAAATGTTCTCCCTCCTATCTTGGCCTTCTGGTAACTTAAAAGAATCATTAATGCTATCCACAGAACAGGAAAGGACTTCATTTTCTTTTGTGCTCTGGTTGAGTGCATGAACCTGCAATCCTTTTTCCACTGTATTTTGGTGAACGCCTTCAGAGGGCTAAGCTTTATCCCTGCAAGCTCTTGACTGGCTGCTTTGAGCATCCCCTCAACATTAATAATGCCTCCACCCCTTCTTCCTACCCTTTTGCAAACTATTTCTACATAGCCTTTTCTTATGCAATGCCCATCTCCCTGTGTAGGATCTCCACTAACAACACATGAATATAGGAGTTGTTGCAGGTCTAATGTGGGCCTTTAAGTGGAAATCTGAGTGGGTGTGGGTTATCACAGTGGAATCAATGCTTCCTAATTCTCTGGCTGGCTTGAGAACATAAACATGGCAAATTTATAGGACTATCTAGGCTTTGTGAAAATGAAGAGAGGTTTGAAGTGGAGCAGGTAGAGGCTATGGGAATTCTTTCCTGTGTCGTTGACGAGATTTATGGGCAATGCATAACAGTCTTCAAGAGGATTTTTTTTGTATATATTTCTGGCATTCTAAAGGCTTATTTGCTGACCTTTTAGTAATAGTAGCAGTACTAAGTGCAAACTCTACTAGAAATGTGTCAAGGTGATCGAACATAACACATGTATACATAAAACAGCTTTATAAGTTACATTATTCTATACTCACCCAAAGAGTAGGCTCTACAACTAGTTTTTCTTGATAATGTCCCCTACGACCTAGAACCCCAATGAACATCCTGACCTTCGTACAATCCCACCTACCCAGGAGATTGCTGTGCTTCTCTATTAACCAGCTATCTTAAAAGGCACAAGGATTCATACCTAGCTTACCTCTCCCCTTCCCTCATCTCATCTCATGCATACCTCATGTCTTTCCCCAAGCATTCATCTATACATGCCCAAACTCTTGGCGCCGACATATCTGTCAGCTGGCTTGGCAAAACCAGTTCTCTCACCCCTTTTAGCAGAAGTGTTTACCAACCACAACGCTGGTGAAAGGCTCCACAATACAAGGGCCCACTTAAGCACCATTACAAATCCTCACACCAACTACATCTACTACATCTACTACCATGCACTGTCTGGTTCTAGATCTTGATATAAAAGTAAAGCATTTGCTTTAAACCAAACTTCGCATTCCTGAATGCTTTCCCCCACGATACCTAATCACAGTTAAGAATCATGCTTCCCTACTATCACAACATATTACCTTTTCCTCATCCCTCGTTATTACCCATACTGAATTGGTTTATTTGCTAATTCCTCTTAAGACCACTACAGTGGTGGATGGCGCAGTATAAACATAATGGATCGTCGTTATTGAAATACAGAAAAGTACAAATTAACCAAAAGAATCGGGGAGCAAATGTACACAGGGATTTTGCATTTACAAACCAGTGCTACCGAAAGTGGCAGGCTTCATAAATGCAAAGTGCTAGGTTGCAATAAACTAAACGGATACTACAATTGGTTGTGAATCACACCATTTGCAATCTTTTGTGTGTTGCTAGGTAGCTTAGGTAGGGAAGGGAGATGTGAACCTTCTTTGCAGCTCACACAGAAATGTATTCATGGTTTCTATCCACTTGTGCCGGACACAAGTCGATGGTATGTGAGGCGAGTGGACTCCTATTTGTCCCCAGGTCATAGGGCAAATGAGAGAGTACTCCCTCCCCTATTCCCCACATTCCCCCAGAGAGGTTGATGGAGTAAGGATAATCGCATGAGGGAAATCCTGACATGTGATTGAATCTGGGGGAAGACGATAAAAGCTGCAAGAAGGCACGTGCCTGTTGGGCAGTTGTTCAGGAACACCAACTCCCAATCTCTGTCACTTACCCTACCTACTTCCCAGCACATTAGAGGATGACAGGCTCTATATATATCACTCTTCAAAGTTCCAACCCACTACAACAGCAGAAAAGTGTCTTCGATGGCTGTCTACACAGAAAAAGGGCCTCATCTCTCAAGGGTCATAGTTGTCTGTAATGTTACTCAAGAGATTTCTGAAAAAGCATATTCTCCAAAGATGCTAATATGGGTTGGAGAATGCCAGCCAGATCTTGCACTTCGCGACAGGTAATTGGCTCGTCGCCAGCCATATTGACCGACAAGAGGCAGCCTGTCTGCTGGGAAGTCTTCCACTTTCCGAGGCATTATGCTCATCTCTTCACTCCTTCGATCAGACTGGCCCGCAGGGAAACTGGAAAGATTTCCCTAAAATGAAGTTCTTCTGAGAGGCTTGTAAGGTGGGGGAATGTCACTCTGCCGGACATAAAACAAGACTACTTTTGGTCTACTGGTCTCCACTACCTATTTAAGAATTCAAAATCTCCATAGTAATTTCCCAGAAGAACAAACCATGCTCACCACTCACTCACCCTTGCATTCTCTTCATATGCACTTTAATCTTTAAACGGGAATACTCCCTCATCATCATTATGTTTATTTCAGATATGCACAGAACATTCCATTAAAACAGTGCAAAGTAAAAGAAATGCATTTTCAATTATGACAGTAAAATACAACATAAAACATCACTAAAATAGCTAGCAACTAAGAAACTCAAAGCCAAGATCATTGATAGTCGTGCATAATCTTGTTTCATAGAGCTCTACTTAGCATTTGTTTCCGTAAATAAAGTGCTGATTTCAGATAGGAGAGCAAGGACCTGCCCACACGTGGAGTCTGCCCACAACAAGTATATTAGGGCAGGACGATATTGTACAAAACTTAATTCCTTTAATAAGGTACGTAAGAGCAAGCCTCAAGCCCTCACATAAGCAGGACAGAAAAATACCAGATGGGCCAAGTGTTCGCAGGGGGCCTCACACACAGAGCAAGAACGGTCGGCATGCCCCTTACTCCCCCCAGACCAGGCTGCTACCAGGGCCCGTAGAGGGATACAGTTAAACCGTGCCCTAGTTAGGAGTATGCGATACACAGGGAACTCTAGCCACAACAGATACCTCTGAACACCCGGGGACACAATTGCCATTAGCCCTCGGCTCTTCGGTTTCAGCAATGCTGTGCCTTCTCTGTTCACACTCACAAACTCGTAGAAGCGGGCAGTCCACAGATTTCTCTCTCCACGAGAAAGCCTACTACAAGGTGGGTGCAGATGCATGATATTAAATCACCATCAGCTGTTTGACATCAGAGCGCCATGGGACCTTGCCTCCCGATTCCTTGTCAATCAATTTATGGGGGACAATAGCTCTCCCATTGCCCAAGACCGTGCAGTAGTGGCTGCAAAGAAACCACATGCCCAATCGCCTTACAGCCCAATTCCACGTGTACGCCAAAATTTGGGGTCGAAACTGCCAAGCCGAGCAGTTTCTTTAAAAAAATGGTTCTCCGCAGTTTTGTATACCGTCGAAGTAAGACATTAGTGAGATAAGTCAGACCTTGTAAATTCTTTCTGTAAAATGGTGCATGTCACCACAGACACTTTAGTTTGGCACACTGCTAACACCCAGAGGCCAGCCATACACAGTGAAACTTGTATCTGACATTTACTGCAAACAAAGTAAAGTTTAAATAAAAATTTCCAACATCCCCTGCAAATGGTACTGGCCCTTAAAATCTACTCGACTAGGCGAGTGGGCAAAAATACTTTGCAAGCCCTGGAGGAGTGTCTGTAAAAAGGTTAGCTACATGAATGGACACAAATAGATATGATAAAAAAGGCTCTTATAACAGTTCGGCCTGCTCTCTCTACTGCAGGTGCAAATATATAATGCAGTCATAATCATAGAGCAAAGTGAGCTCTGGAGGCCAACTACATTGTACAGCAGTAGGTGTGTAGATGTACAGACTGGATGAAACTATTGATTGCTACTTTAAGTAAATATCAAGTTAGCTTTGTGTATGAATTATGTAAAAGACTACGCAGAGTGGATGGCACAGCAGGCAGAGAACTGGGCAAACTAGGCAGAATATTGTAGTTTGCAGCCATTTCACCTTCAGGTTAGCAGGTATTTTTTTAAACACTCTTTATTGGCATTTTTTCATAACAACCCTAGAGCACCCTCCAAGTTACCAATCGAACAATTTCAACAGTTCCCCAGCCCCTCCCAGCTTCCCGAGCCCCCCTCCCTCCAGTGTCCAGATAAGTCTCTTGATTCCCACTCCCTTCATCGGCCCCAGCCTACAGTTCTTCCATGTCCATGAATACACCAGAACTAGGCGGTTCGACCCACAACTCCCATCTTCATATTCTCCTCTAGCTTTCGACCTCCTTACTTTTGCATTCCTACCTACAGTCTTTCACGTAGGTCGTAGATCATGGTCTTTCGATAGGTCGTTTAACAATTGGGCCCAGTGAATCGTAACATCTGTTCGCTCCGCCTCAGAGTCTGCATTCGGCAGCACCGTTAATTCCGCCAAACCCCACCTCCGCACATCCTTCCGCTATTGGTCAACTGCCAGCCCTTGTGGGGATTTAAATGCCATCGCCATTCGGCGCTTAGCTAGTAAGAGCAAAAATTGGCCCATTCCGTTCCATAGTCTATGCCTTCTCCACCCTGGTAGCTTACCCCAGAGGCAAATTTCCAGGCTACAGTCCCAGCTGGTTCCCAACGCCCCATTGACTCCATTAAGAACCTCATCCCAGTAGTCAACTATTGTCCGGCATTCCCATGCCATATGCCAAAACCCTGCCTGCGGCAACCCACATCTAGGACAGTCATCCGAAAGATCTCTGTTCGTAGCCTTAAGCATCACCGGGGTAATGTATACCCTATGTAAAATATAATTGTACCAACTGAAAGCGGGCGTTTCTGGATATCTTCCGAACCAATTCCCATACCTGCGCCCATTCTTTATCAGGTACTGGGCGTCCCATGTTCGCCTCCCACCTCCCCTTGACCTTTAGTACCCCCTCTGCTTTCCCATCTCGAAGCGCCTTGTAAATCTGCGCAATACGCACCTTAACCCCGGTCCGATCTAGTAATACTCGGAGCACCGGACACAGCTCTGGCTCTGCAGGAATTCCTTCCCATAGATCCGCAATTCCTCCGAACCACTACCCCATACGCCAGGAAGAGCCCTTGTGGTAAGTCAAACTTCTGGCACAATTCCCTGCAGAGCATCCCCCCACCTTCAAACAAATCCCCCACCGTTTCACAACCCTTCTCCCTAAGCCTGTGTCCCCATCCTCCCAATCACCTGACGAAGCGTCTGATCCGCACCCCACGGAACACTCCCCTCATATCGCCCCCTCACCCCCCTAACACGCACACATTTCCTCCATGTCTCCCTCACCACCTCAAACACTACAGTTTCACCTCCTGGGCGTCACAGTAATTCGGTGGCAGGGTCCCTACCAATACCTTGAGGGCCTCCCCCCACACATGTTGACACCACACCAGCATCGACTGCAGTTGTGCTGCCACAAAAATGCCACTCGTAGTGCGGGAGGCCCAGTCCCCCTTCCTCTCTAGTTCTTCGCAAAACTTCCAAGGACACCCTTCTCCCCCCACCCCACAATAGCTCCCTAATCTTGGCATCTAGCATTTTAAAGAATATTTTCTTTGCCACATACAGGATGTTAGTGAAGAAGTAAAGCAGCCGCGGCAGGACCAGCATTTTACAAAGTGCCATCAACGAAAGGGGCAATAGCTTCCACAGCTGAATTGAGTCTCCAATTTTGGACAGTGCCATCCCAGTGTTGTGCACAAACGTTTCTTCAACCTCATGAAACACCTGTAATCCCTAGATACTGAAATGACTCAGTTTCCCACTTTATCCCCAGCTCCGGCAGCTCTTCCAACGGGCAATCCGCAAACCCCCTAACGGGAAGAGAACTGATTTCCCCAGATTAATTCAGAAACCCGACATCTTTCTTAAGTTCCACAATATTTCTAACAGCTCTGGAAGGTATACCTCGGGGTCCAATACATACAACAGCAGATCGTCCGTGTAGAGGGACACTACATGCGTTTGCCCTCCCACTTCAATACCAGCATCCCTCATCTCCTGCCGCAGGAACACCGCTAACGGTTCCAGGGCCAGGGCAAACAAAATTGGGGAGGCCGCACACCCCTGCCCTGTCCCCCTTTCCAGTTCCCACGTCCCAGACACCCAATTATTGGTCCTCACCATCGCCAACGATTTTTAAACAGGACCAACCAACTACGTATCTTCTCCCCAAACCCAAATTCCCGCAACACTGGAAACAGCCATTTCCACTCTTAACATTCGAACGCCTTCATAGCGTCAAATGACGCTATTGCCATTGCTCGGATTTCACGAAATCCATGACGTGGTGCAATCGCGAGATATGGCCCGATGTGCTCCTGCCCCCAATGAACCCACACTGGTCCGTATGGACCAAACTCGGCGCTACCACCGCTAGCCTAGCTGCCAGGATTTTTCCCAAAATCTTTACATCTACATTCAATAAAGAAATGGGCCGATATGCTGCACAATCTCTCGGGTCCCTCCCCTCTTTACAAAATCACCGTTATCACTGCTTCCCTCATTGACTCCGGAAGGCAACCCTTCTGGAAAGCCTCTTCATTAACCCTTTGCAGTTGCGGGACCAGGAGGTCAGCAAACATTGGATAAAACTCCACCGGGAGCCCTCACTACCCGGTGCTGTACCTCTTCTCATTGTATGGATCGCCCAGTGAATGTTCCTCTCCCCTATTGGGGCTTCCAATTCCTCCCGCAGGTCTTCCCCCAGCTTTGGTAATTTCAGCAATTCATGAGGTTCTCCACATCAACATCTACATATCCACCCTCACTTGTGTATAGTTCCCTGTATAATGCTGCAAAGATGTCAATCTCTTTCTGAGTCCCAACTATCTCCCACCGTACTTGATCTTATCTGGGTCATTACCCGACTTGGGTTTTCCCTCGCAATCAGCCAAGCCAACAGCTTGCCCGCCTGTCCCCCCCCTCCCCAAGGAGCCTAACGTCCCGACTACTGAGATCAAAATGTGACAGATCCGCCAAAGTCACCTGGTACAGTTCCAACTTCTGCGCCAATGCCTCCCCCTCCTCTACACCTCTCGCTGCCTCCCTATTCAACTCCACCACCTGAGCCTCCGTTCGCTATAGCGTATCTAGAAGACGTTTGCACATCCCCACCGTCATGGAGAGGCACTTCCCTCTCACCGTCGCCTTAAAGGCGTCCCATAGCACTCCTAGTTCCCACCAAGCCCTCATTCAGCTAAAAGTACGATCTGATACCCTCCCTGAGTTGCGCCACAAATGCCCCATACTGCAGCGCCTCCCTCTGTAACCGCCACAACCTCCGCGGGGGATCTTCGCTTGGGCCGAATAACGTTACCACTAAGGGGGAATGATCTGATAAGGTGCGGCCTAGGTACATTGCTTCCCCAAAAAACTGGCAGTACTCCCTCCCCATTATGATGTAATCCAGACGCGAATACGAGCCATGCACACCCGAGTGATAGGAAAAACCCCTCTGCTCCCCATGCTTCTCCCTCCACACCTCCACCAAATCCAATTCCTGCATTATCTCTCGAAGGGACCCCGCCATATATCTCTCAGGCACCCCTCTACTCCCCAACGCATCCAGCCACTCATGCAAGTGACAATTAAAATCTCCATATTACCATCTCCCCCCTATACGCCCCCATCATGCGAAGTACCGAGGGGAAATATTCCTCATCATTCACGTTTGGCGCGTACGAGTTAAGCAAGCAGATTATTCTACCTTCCCACGAACACTGTGCCAGTACTGTTCTGCCCACCTCATCTTTTGTTACCTCTTCCACCTTCACTTTGACCCCTTTTGCCATCCAGATAAGCACCCCTCGGGCCCGAGTTGAGTACGCCGTACCCATTATCTGTCCCCCCCATAGCTGCCCCAGCTTTCCCAACACCTCTGTACTCACATGCGTCTCCTGAATCAAGGCCACTTGTATCCCCTGCCTCTTCAGAAACTCCCCCACCCTCCGCCTCTTCTGCTAACTCCCTAATCCCTGGACATTCCATGTCCCGATTTTCAAACCTCCTAGTTTAGCCATGCACCTATTAACGTCCTGCTCAAGTTACCCCCTTTCAACTCTCCACAATCCTACATCCAGTGCCATCTCCGTTCCCCCCTTCCCCGCTTTTGCTGCTGTGCCGAACCATAATCCCTCTCGGACACCCCCCCCCCCACACCCATCCCCAAATTGGTGCTATTCCCCCTCACCCACCCCTCCTCCCCCTTCTCCCACCCCTATTGTGAGTAGCCCAACCCTCCATCCTCCCCTCTTGCCTTCTTCATAACTGTAGCCTCCCTGATCTACTCAGTCCTCCCCTCCCATAGGGCTAGTAGTCAGTAGCGTCCCTTAGATTAGGGGTGCCACCGTTTTCCCCCATGCCGCCCCTCCGATGTCAAATCCCCCCCTCCCCCCCTTCCGCCATCCCTTCACTCCCCAAACTATCCCGCTCTGCCCTGCCCGCACTCCTCCACCCTCTGGCCCGCCCTCACTTAACTCCCCCAGATGGATATCTGTGCTCTGCGGCCTTATGTCCAACCACTCCCATACCTCTCTTGGGGAAGTGAAAAACCATGACTCCCCACCCCTCCCCACCCCCCCCCCCCCACAGCACCTTCAGCTTCGCTGGGAAGAACATCATGTACTTTAAGTTCAGTTCCCGCAGGCGGCTTCTCACCGCATCATATGATCTCCTGTGGCGCTGCACCTCCAACGTGAAGTCCGGAAAGATCCTTAACCTTGCGCTACCAATCTCGTAGTGGCCTACCCTACAGGCGTCCTGTAAAATAGCTTCCCGGTCCCGAAAGTTCATACATTTTAGCCACCATCACTCTTGGCGGGGCGCCCGGCGGCGGAGGCCTTCCTGGGACTCTATGGGTCCTCTCCACAGTGAAGAGATTAGACAATCCCTTAATTCCCAACACCTTCAAGATCAGGTTTTCCACAAAAAGCTCTGCACTAGGCCCCTCCTTCCTCTACGGGATGCCCACAGACTGATGTTACAGTGTCTAGAGCGACTCTGTGTCCTCTGCTCTCGCTTCCAGTACTCGGGCTGCTGCCACCAGGCCCGCCACCTGACTCTTCAACTTCAGAACAATCGTCCTCCACCGTGCTGACCCACTGCTCCACCTCTGTTACCCTCTCGCACACTTTACGGAGGTCCGCCCTCATGAGGGAGACATCCTCTCCCACCGCTTTGATGCTCTCCCGGAGGGTATATTTGGAGACCTGTATCGCCTCCATTTGCGAGTCCAGGGTCACAGAACTCCCCTCCTCCCTTGAGGCCCCCCCCCCCCCTGCATGCCGGTGGTCTGATCCCTCTTGCTTGTGCGTTTTGTCCTTTGTCTCTAAATTTCTTGATTCGCTGCTGGCTTTTGCCCATTTTGGGAGAGTCTTTCGTAACACAATCCCTCCGGTATGCCACCACGTAGTTCAAGGGTGCCCCAGCGATCAATGCCGCTTCCCTCGCTTAACTTCTTCAACGAGGCTCCCCCCCCACCATGGATAGCTCCCCACCAGTGTCTCAGTCCATTACTGTTGGCCCCGATGGGCCTTTCACAGGATTTCCTCCTTCCGCAGAGGGCCGTGCCTCCCCTGCCCACCAAAACCACTGGCCCCCAAAATGCTCTGCCACCAGTTGCAGTTCCTACTGGTACCGCTGCCGCATCTCCAGCACCGGGTTCCTCAGGTATCAACTATGTTTACTTCGTCCTCCAGCCCAGCCTGGGGGCGCTACCCGCGCTTCCTCCTCCTTTCCTTCTGTTGTTCCTCTCTTCCATCACTGAGGATCTCTGCCTCCAGTGCTTTTCCTACAACCACTTTGCCCACAGCTGTTTTATCCTCTGGCCTTGTGTCTCCAGTGGGAGGCAGCCCCCCCATCCCCCTGTCCTAACCGGGCTGCGGGGCCCCTCCGATCGTGGGGACAACGAAATACACCTTCTATTGCTCCCCTCTCATGGCCGTGTCTCCTGGCCCCTTCCCTATCACCGGAGCTGCTGCGCCCTTTCACCTACGCGCTCCCGATCTCTGGTGCTCCTCCTCCAGTTCCTCTGTCCAGCTGCACCGCGGGGGCCTCGGGCCGGCCTCCCCTCCCCTCTCCACCACGTACACCAGGCTCGCCAGCGCCTGGGAGAGGCCGACCACCTCCGCCACGGCGCAAGGCAGGACCCATCCCAGCTCTCCGGCGGCGTTCCTCCTCACCTGCCCGCCCCTTACTGCCTGTCTGCAGTTACACGCTGGGGGGCCATCGCAGCGCCACTCACCACACTCCTGAGGCCACTGGATTCGCCTCACCGTCCCGGGCCACATCCGCCTCGGTCATGCCCTGCCTGGGGCTGCCGGATGCCTCAGCCCCACCTGTGTGTCCCGCGGACCGCGTCCAACCTCCTCAGACACCCGCAGGTGCCACACCTTGGATTCTCGATCCCCGCCAAGGACCGCAAGTTTTTAGCCAGCCTTGGGGAGCGATCCTCATCCCAATCCCGTTCCGGGGTAAGCCACTGCCGCCTCTGGCACTTCAGCTTACATCCCCTTCCAGTTAGGCGTCGTCCACGGGGGTTTTGTAGTCAGGATTTTACCCGGATTCCTCCAACGACATGGGAGCTCCTCGAAGGCTCACCTGCTCATCGTCCGGCGGTTAGCCACGCCCCCCAGGGTAGCAGGTATAAACCAACATGACAAGATAGAATGTCAAGGAGTATGGTATCAGCTCACGGGTTGAGCACCAGTTGCAAGTTGTATGTAACCAGCAGGCCACAGGACTAGGTTTGCTGTCAAAGCATTTGGCCGCATAGTCATGAACGTTTTGAAAAGGGTCCACTCGGCAATATGATACATCTTCCCCAACAAAATGAAATCTAGTTGGCATTGAGACTTAGATACACTTCAATGTAAAGCATGGAGACAATGCAGTGTTTTACATAGCAATACTGTAATTATGCATTATGTAACCAATGACATTTTTAGAAAAGGAATTGAAAGCATTTTTAAAAAGAATAACTAACACATACTGGTCTTTGGCAGACAGGAAACAGTTAGCTTAATAACGGTATTATCCCAATTATTTCTGGTTTGCAATTATTTGAAAAACATATGCGTAGCACTCCCACACAGGCCTTTTGGCACATGAGTGAAGGGGATGATTACTGCTGCACTCTCTCGCCATTAGCCCCTTTGAACTTGCAGTGAACAGAGAAAAGAGGGTGGAGAGAGCTCTGAAGGCAAGAAAGGAATGCAGGGTGAGCTGTGCTTTCATTGAACAGGGTAACTTAAATAGCTAACTTTGCTACACAAGTGTCAATTTAATTAGCAAACCTTCAGAATTGCAAAGCAAATTTCTCTGCAACACTGCTTATTTTATGCCTTGAGCGCATATCCCGAAATTTGATCTTCCGTCTCCTCTTCCAGCAGGTCATTATCACCGACTTAGCTGCATTCACCACTAGGTCTAACCACTCCATGAAGTCAGCAGTGTCGGAAATGAGGGCCTGCAAAGCTCTTCGGGTACGTGCCATCAAAACAGAATCATCTGCGTACACAAGGACCGGTAAAGACAGACCACCCATCTTCGGGACATCGGGAGAAGATTTTAGGAGATGGTTATAAAGGCCATTTATATATAGACAAACGTAGAGGTGCCAGGACACATCCCTAGCATACCCCCAATTAGACTGAGAAAAAACCTGTACAATGCCCATTAGCACCACTCCTGTAGCAAGCTTGCGTGGAATCATGCAACCTGGCCAGAAGGTTCACCAGGGCCGGAGGGCAGTTCATGGACCAGAGTATGTCCCACTGCTTTGCATGATTCAACTTATCAAATGCTGTGCTCAGATCCATGAACGCTTAGTAGATAGGCTGCTCCTTCAAATAGAGGGAGTGTGCCGTCACCATGTAGAGGTTGGGCGCCTGCTCGGCCATACCCAATCCCGTCTGAAATCCCAACTGGACCGGGAAGAGTACCCAGAAAGCCCAGTCCTCTAGGCGGGCCAAAATGGCGCGGCCCAATATCTTGAAAAGAGAATCCAGGAGTGATATAGGTCTATATGAAGCAGGGGAGGCCTGAGGTCCCTTTTTATAAATTGGCTGGATTACAACCATGGACCATGAGGGCGATATTGCACCACCTGCACATATTCCATCAGTCCCCTGGGACAATAACGGGGCCATGATAAATAGATCTGCTGGGACATTGTCCGGGCCCGGGACTCAGTTACAGCCTTGGGAGCCTATTGCCCTCTTGATTTCATCCACAGAGAAAACAATACTTGCCTCAGTGCCCTCCCCATCCAGGCACCCCAAACTACCCCCAATCGCTAACCCACAGTGCTCAGCCCCCTTCCTGGCACTGTATAAGGAAGAGAAACGCTCCAACCATGCCATTAGGTACACATTACTAATCGGAGTGTCCAGTTTGAATTTGTAAAAGGGACACCTCTGGGCAATCTCCCCGAAGAATTTGGTGTCATTTTCCCTGGAGGTGCCCACCCAAGTCTCCCATGCTTCCTCGTCAATTGCCCTTTTTCTAGCGGCCAAGACCTTCTTGTAATGGGGCCTAGCACCAGTAATAGCTTTTTCTTGAAACCCCTGCACAGCTCAGAGTGGAGAGAAGATTCAGCCTAGCTCTGAAGCACTCAGAGTTAAACCACCCCCCTCTTATGAGAGGCTTGTCAGATGGAGGACTGTCGCTCTGCCCAACATGAAAACAAGACTACCTTTGGACTACTGGTCTCCAACTAACCATTTTGAAGTCTTAAAAATCTCCAGTGCCACCATTTCGTAATCATCACTCCATGTCCAACTCAGAGTTGTTACAGTGTATTCAATTGGTGAGAGAGTATTCGACAAGAGCCAAATTGCAAGAAATGATTTGACCAGAGGCTGATCACTTTCTTACAGACTGAATTTGGTCCAATACTTGCTCTGAGCCGAAATTCAGAACACCCCTAGTATTAAGTAAAGCATAATGCTTGCCTCAATCTCCAACAATGCACTAAATCTGGTCTGGGAATAGGTATTGTCAAAAACAGCACATTTTGCCAAAATGTGACTGTTTTGGAGTTTGAGAGGCTGGAAAGTTTAGTAGCCATAAGCTCAACAATTCTGAAGTAGAGGCAATCCCTCCAATCTCAACGCGAACAAGATATCCTCTTCCCTTTACTCCTTCGAACTTCTGTTGCAGTGATCACTGAATGGGTAAAGGGACAAAGGCTAATACTGTACTATTGTGATGATTTAATGTGGCTAGTGTAATTGTAAACTAGTTTCAAAAGGGATGGCAATTTTTTGAGTTACATAGCAATCTGACTTTATACAATCTGCATTATAATGTCAAAAAGAAAACATACTTACAAGAAACGAGCATGCGATTCCAGCTACAAAACATATGGCAAACCATTTTACCCTAGTGCCAAAACTTAGTGTTGTGGAATCCAAGACCTAAAAAGAACAAAATCAAGTTATTACAGAGGTTAATAACTCACAAAGTATGTGCAATTTTCACTAATTCCCTCCCTAAATTTGTATTACCAACATCAGAGTTACAGTCACCCCCCCCCCAAACCCCATTTCACTGGCTCCTTACTGGTGAGTACGCAAAAAAAAAAAAAAAGACATTTTAATAAAGGTTTATCATTTCACACAAATGTTTTTCAATTAAAAATCATCTTTCCACAAATTTAAATAATGCACAAGATAAATCAGCAATACAATAGACTATATATGAATATAGACCTAATCATTGTGTGTGAAGCGACAGCTGCATCCAATTGAGCTAAATGCCACCTTGTAGCAGAAAATATCCAGAAGCAGTCACAAAATAACAGGAAAAGTGCCAGCTAGAGAGTGCAGTTAGATGGTAAACCAGTGGTAGATGTGAGCAGCACATAGGTGTACTGCATGGTGGCAGAAACACAAATAAGGGGCAGCAAGGACATTTCCAGAGTACCTGGGGACAGAGAAATGGGCAGAAAGAGTAAGATAGAGACATTTAAATGAGGTCAGATACTTGGAAAAATGCCTCAGAAAGAGGCAAACTAATGTTAAAGAGGGCATTTGTAGAAGAAAGAATACATAAAGCCAACCTCGGGACCAGAGGAATCCCAAGAAGGATAAAGGAGCTGGCTCAAGTAAGTTTAGAGAAACAACTTGAAAAGTTGAGGAAACGGGGCATACGTTTTATGAGAATGCACTAAATCGGGGTAAGTAGGGCCACAGTTACGTTTTTGCAGGAGTGAGTATTTTAAGTTCTGTTTTTGGAAGGTGGGGGTAAATGGGATTTTTCTGAGTAAAAAACGAATTTTGCATTGTCGACTGGGTTAGAATTCTTTGGCAAGTTACAGATGTATTTTTTGGTTTTTAACAAATGGGCTTTGTGCGCTGTAATTGCCATAAACAAAAAAGTGTGTTTTGCTAATCCTAAAGAAACTCTACATATCAGATAAAACAATAGTAGAGCTCCCCTGTATAACGTCCTATGGACGACTCTGGTCTGGCCCCCCATAAAAACACTTTAGGTAGTAACAAGAAAAGCACATGTGCACATACTACAAAAAAATAATTCGCAGGAAATATTTGTCTAAATTTTAGTTGAACATACAGTTAAGCAGCTTGACAAGGGATGCTGAACGACGAAACTGAAAAGGGAAAGACAGTCACAAAGTGATGGTGATTGATCGACTCACATTTGCTATTCCATCACTACACAGAGATTGCTCTTTTCTAGTGTAGCTTTCTTTGCCTCTTCCTCAATGGCACCAGCACTACAGATGTTGGCGCAATTACAGCGTGAAACGCAAGAAGGGACACTTGTCAATTAATTGCTGATAAGAGTCTACATTCTCTGTGGTGCTCCATGCGAGTCCCCATACTGTGGCCTCTACCCCCTGCACTGAATCGCATCTCCTGCACTTTCCGTATTCACCCGAGAACTCCCCAACAAAGGTTCAGTCTCACTCAAACGCTGTTACGTTTCAGTTCGCGTGAGTTTAAAATGTTCCCTGCTCTGGCCTCTCAGTTCTCGGGGATCTCACCTCCACTGTCCCCCTGACTCTCCCAAAGCCATGGTCTTTGCAATGTCTTTCACACCAAAACAATCTGTGTGCCCAACAACTGCCGACCTAATGCAACACTGAACAGTCAACCTGCGCTCACTCGACTAACGCTTTGTCCTTTCTCAGGTTGGTAGCGGACCATCATTTTCACGGCTGGGATTCCCTCAGGTTTTTCCCTTTCACTTTTTAATCTCAAATCTAAGTTTCCTTTACTTGTACTTGGAACCTCAAATCTAGGTGTGCCTGCAGTGCTTTCCTGTGCATCCTATATTTTGTGCTGCATTTAAGTGCCTGCTGAAAATTCGAATTTAGGTGTGCTTCTGTGCATCCTCCTGCCTCCCTCTGCTGGTAGGCCGCCAGGTGAGTGTGCTTGTTCAGCCTCTTCATCTGTCCCTCCTTCCTCCACCTCTATGGCTCTGTCCATCTCCCCCATCTCTTCGAACTGTTACTCTATCACCTATCCCTCCTCTCTCATGAAGTATGGAAGAAAAAGTTTAAGAAAGATCTCTTGACCTCTAATCCATGCCTACCTATTGCTGACGCCTACGATAATGCTACTTCCAGACAGACCATCACTGATATCCTCTTCTCTGTCCCCTCTCCAGACCTCCCATCTGATCTCTACATTCTCCCCTTTTACCTTTTCTCCCATTAATGGCAGCACTAGATGGGAAGTACTCTTGGCACACTTCTTCTAGGTGCATCATTAATGTCTATCACAATGGCACTGTCATGATCCAGGGTCCTCAAGCCAATCTTTTTCTCTTAGACCTGCGCCTGCCAGCCCTCATCAACTCCCTACCTTCTCCAGCTACGCCTCCTTCCGCTTCCTCTGCAACTCCTTCACCACCTCAGACAGTTGTACCACCCTCCCTGTACCTCTCCTAAGAAAACCTTCAAAGGTGGCGACTAGCTTCACTTAACCACTCTGAGTGCTCGTTCTGCTGTCAAACATTCTTCTAACTTCTGCCTCCTTCTTGAAGACTTTGATGTCGACGCCCTCGCTCTCACCGAGATGTGGTTCAATGCCAGCTCCGTCACTGCTTTTGACTCCCTCCTCCCCGACGGCTACAAGTTCCCCTCCAAGCCTCTGCCCAACAGGTCTGGTGGTGGAGTAGCCCTGATCTTTCCCAAGTGGGTCTCTAACTGTGTGTGTGTGTGTGTGTGTGTGTGTGTGTGTGTGTGTGTGTGTGTGTGTGTGTGTGTGTGTGTGTGTGTGTGTGTGTGTGTGTGTGTGTGTGTGTGTGTGTGTGTGTGTGTGTGTGTGTGTGTGTGTGTGTGTGTGTGTGTGTGTGTGTGTGTGTGTGTGTGTGTGTGTGTGTGTGTGTGTGTGTGTGTGTGTGTGTGTGTGTGTGTGTGTGTGTGTGTGTGTGTGTGTGTGTGTGTGTGTGTGTGTGTGTGTGTGTGTGTGTGTGTGTGTGTGTGTGTGTGTGTGTGTGTGTGTGTGTGTGTGTGTGTGTGTGTGTGTGTGTGTGTGTGTGTGTGTGTGTGTGTGTGTGTGTGTGTGTGTGTGTGTGTGTGTGTGTGTGTGTGTGTGTGTGTGTGTGTGTGTGTGTGTGTGTGTGTGTGTGTGTGTGTGTGTGTGTGTGTGTGTGTGTGTGTGTGTGTGTGTGTGTGTGTGTGTGTGTGTGTGTGTGTGTGTGTGTGTTTCTCTTCTCTCGCTCGCTCTTCTCCTCCCACTCCCACCCCGCTCTCCCTATGGCCCTGTGTCAGTCTTCCTTTTGGAGTGGGCCGAATTTACTTCCTCTCTTCTAACTTCTACCTCTTGGTTACTTCAACATCCACCTTGACTCTACACTCTGATCTTTTTACCCCTCTCACTTTTACCATTCTGCCTTCCGGCCCTACCCACTCAGCCAGACACACTCGATGCCTTCATCTCTCCTCTCAGCCCCCTGACTGAGCCTCCACCAGCGCCGCCAGCCTCCTTCGCGGTCATCAGACCGGTGAAACGAGTGTCAGCTGCTGCAAAGTCCGCTTCCACCTTCATCCCTCTCCTTCCCCTCCTCCTGACTCTCCCACTGACTCCGTCCTTGCCAAGCTTCATCTTGCTATCACTAACACTCATGACATTCTTTCCCCGGTCATGAGGATCTGCCTTTAACCTGCCTCCAACCATAATAGTTGGTACGACTCCGATTTAGCCACTCTGAAACGCAAGTTCAGAGTTGCTGACCAGAAGTGGCAGAACTCTGGGTCATCCTCTGACAAACTGGCCTGCTGCCTACTCCAAAGGCAATACCGTCTCTCTACTTTCCAAGAAAAGGGCACATATCCAGGCCTATATCTCTGGAGCTTGTAACATGGCTGAACTCTTCAAAATCTGCAAGGAACTTGCCAATCCATCTGCAGTCTCCACCTCGCCTCTTCCCTCTGTTCTGCACTGGCCACCCATTTCACCTCTACTCCACCCCTACTCACTCTCTACTCCACCCATACCCACTCTCTCCTCCTCCTCCTCCTCCTCCTCCTCCTCCTCCCCCCCTACCATGAGGTCTCTAGAGTAGTCCGCTCTATGAAGTTCTCATCCAAACAAAAGAACATCTCCCTCATCCCAGTTCTTGCTGACTTCTGCAACCACTCTTTAGCCTCTGGCTCTTTCCCTTCCTCTCTCAAGCACTCCCTTGTGCACCCCCTTATAAAAAAAAAGCCTTCAGCCAACCCCTCCAACTACCACCCTCTCTCTATTACACCCTTGCCCGGGAAACTCCTGGAGACGTTGGTCTTCCTCCAACTGACCCGACACACTGAGCTTGTTGGTTGTTTACATGACCATCAATCTGGGTTCCAAGCATCCAGTGGCACGGAAACTGCTCTCCTGAACACCTGTGAAGTAGTAGTAGTTCTTCTTATTCCGACTGACTGCTAGTCAGTCAGTGTGCACCTCCAAGGGAGTAAAACCGAGGTTCTTCCCATCAGGACTCCTGCCCCCCCCCCCCTTTCCCTCCTGCACTCTAGCCACCCTCTATGGGGTCACCTCACTCCTTCCACTGAAGCCACAAACCTTGGGGTCATCTTCAACTCCGCTCGCTCTCCTTTACTCCTCACATCTTGGACCTTGCCAAGAAGGCCCACTTTCAACTTCACCTCCTTAGAGGCATTTGATCCCCTATGACCCCCATCATGCCTCCTAGGTAATGCTTTTGCATTAGAAACACACATCGCAAACCACTCTGCTAGTCATTTTCTTCCTCATAGAACACATCCACTTTATCAGATGAAGTGCCAGTTGTGGATGCCATTGCACCAGTTTGACTCAATAACAGTTGCAATTTACCTCAGATGCAAAGGGGCTGAAGCGTCCATATTGTATTCTGTATCAGCACACCAACAGACTTGACCATAGACAGAGCGCCTGCATTGAATGAGACATTTCATTGCAAGACAGTAATTAAGCTCTTTCCAGGGGTGATGCACAATAGGCTCTTGACCTGGTCCTGTGATTCCTACACACTGTTGGGAATCCAGTACGGTTTCAGGGAGGGTGTGGGATCAGATTGTGAATTTAATAGGAATAATTTCAAAGTTCAACGCCCGATATGTGTTTACAACATAGGAGGCATTCATGGACCTCAAGTGCTTTTGATTGCATGAATAGAAATGGGTCATGGGACCCGTTACAGAACCACAAATTTGCAAGGCCCATGTTAAAAATCCTGAAAGCCCTATACACAGATTTACAAAACTTAACACTCAGTATGGACGGTCAGGAGAATTATCTGAGAGATTGGAGAATGTTGAAGGGGAATATTGGCACCACTACAAGTGACAGTGATCGATAGTTAACATAAAATAAGCACCCATGTCAAACAAAAAAGGAGAGCAAGCCAAATGCTGTTCTGTCAAGCCTGGTCCATCTGGAATACTTTCCATTAAACTAATAGGGGAGGCAAAAGGTGCAAATAATGACAACCTGGCTTTCCTGCAGCCTCACACAGGCTCTTTCTCCCACCCTTCCGCTCTCACATCTTATATAAAATCTGCTGAAAAAATTACACAAATATAAGTTGTGTGCTTCCAAAACCTTTTTATGCTGCAAAATGTAAACTTTCATGCCATAATATCCAAAAGGGTTAGCAGCATGGCCTATGGAATTTGAGGGATTTTCCAGTAAGAAAGTACTTCAGAGGCTATATTGGTTAGCAAATATTGGCAGCATCTTCCGCTCCCCGATATTCAAGTGACTAGTCCCCCTGCCCAGTCCACTAGGAAGAGGCAGTCCACCTGTTGGGATGTCTTCATATTTCCCAAACATACTCCCCCTCCTACTTAATACACCAACAGAGCATAGTTATTTGGGCATGTCCCAAACAAACTGTCATGGCAGACAGGCAGACCCTTTATGTTCCCTCTGGCAGACTGGCAAGAGATTTCCCAGCATAGAGTTGGCGTGAAAGGCCTTTAGGTGCGGTCCAATCACTGCCTTGCATACAACTAGCTGAGCCCTTCTATTTTTTTACCACCTGTTGTGAATTGACCAGATTTCCTGTAGGAACAAACTATACTCTCCGCTCACTCACCACTTCTCTCCAGCATATTCAAACAAAAGCTATGGGTATCAAACCATTTTAGTTCCACTCCATTTTGCAATCTGTACTCCATATTTGCCTTGCAGAGTTTACATTGCACTCAACTGATAAGACAGAATTTGGCCAGAGCCAAATAGATTTTTGCAGCCGTAATTCAGCCAAATGATTACTTGAAGCCAAGGTTTGGTGCACCCCTAAATGGCATCAATAAAATGACACACTCAGACACACAGACATTTAATTAAACTGGTTTACATTTAATTAAAATGGTTTGGTCATAAAAATCCATAAGACTTATGTCATTCCGTCAATTTCAGGATCTAATTTCAATTGGCTCAAGAACGAAGCTCTGCCCAAATCCATGTGCACAAATTAACCAAATCACTTATTTCTTTTCCACTGTATTCAATCTTACCTTATCGCGACAAACACACAAATATGGAAAAAATACTTTAAAAAGCCAAAATCATTTTAACAGATTATGGAACTGGAAATTGAAAATGGTAGGAAACACCTTTTTATTAGGGTACTGATTCAATAGTATTGCATGCAGTATAAGGACCTTTGGGCAGATGACAAAATGCCTGCCTTTGATAACCTTAAGCAAACATTTTTGTTTGCAAACACACAATATTGCACATATATTTGATTGAAGGTTTGTATTGAGAAGGCAACATGGTGGGTCCATTAGGCGATGTTTCTGCACAAATTCCAATGCAAAGAATGGTTGGAAATGTGTGGTTTCCCCAAGTGTATAAATCTTCATAGAATTTAATTTACCACGATACAGCTTCCTTCTGTCTTCGATCCAAGTAGGATAAAGGATTGCACTGTCCGTTTACTATTACCCATTGAAATATTATACTTTCAAGCTATGCAAAGGGGCTCAGCAATTTGCAACAAAATGTGCATAATTTGAAATTATTTATGGTTGGCACTGGACACAAGAAATTTCAAAGAGCAGGTCCCCAAGTAATAAAGTCGAAAGAAGCGATCAGGGTTCGAAATTGAAGGAAGTTGGGAGCTACTTAGCTCCTGCTTGTAGTCTTGAAGAGCTTGGTTAGCTTATAAACTGCTACCAGGAGCTACCTTTGGCTCCCAAGGTCAACTGATGCCAATCAAGCACACTTATGTGATTTTAACTCTGCTGTGGACAAATCTATATGACATTTAAAACCCAAGGTCATAAATAATGAATACAAATCATATGTTTCCATCTTATTTGGAAATTAGATTTAGATTTACGGAACACTTAATCCTAGTTCCTTGTTCGCCATTGCTAGCTTCTGGTCACTGGGTAATCCTGGAAACCCAAAAGCTTCTTTTAAATTCGGCTCATCTAAACTGAATTCAAGACCTTGAGACCAGACGATCGTTTTTCAGGATAGGCCTCATCAATGTAAACCACTTCTCTGGTGGAGAAAATGAAGTGTTATCCGTAGCCAAGTTCTACATATACCTACAAGCCCTACCTGACAACAATGGATGAAGAACATGGCCAATCTAGCCCCCTTGAATGGATCTATAGGATACTTCCACATTTAAATATGGGTATCCATCTGAAAGACCAGATCTCAAATTTTGCCTTCGCCCTCTGTTATTTTCTTTATAGCCCTTGACCAATACTCTGTGGAGAAAATATTAGTTATCTAGTTTGACTTAAGTGTTAATTGCTATGTGCAATTTTGTTCCTTTTGATAATATTAATAGTTGGATTATACATAGCCAATTAACTTTCTGAAGATTTTTCTGTGTGTTGCTTCATTATTTACGTTATATGAATTGTTAATAGACCTTGGAAATAATGATCTACATACAATTTGTTGATTTTCAGGCATCCTGACTTTACAATATCCATTGTGATCATCATTTAGTCATAACTTAAGTGACTTCCTGATTGTAGTGTGTGCTAAATAAATAAATGTAAAAAATAATGTTACACTGAATTTGAAGCAAGCTAGTGCTCTAACCCAGACCTTGGTGGCAGCTGAAAGGCGGCCAGCCCAAAGCAAAGATTATTTTGAGAACCCAGGTAAATTGTGCCCCAAAGTAACCAGCGAAGTGGGCAAGAATACATGCCTGCATTGCAAAGAGGAAGGCAACCATCCAAGAGATTCTTACATCAAGAGGGAGTGAGGAAGGAGGATATAGAGCCTAGCCCAACAATGCCCAGAGCCCACCCCATCACCCACGAAGCAAGACATGGCTAACATGAAGACCCGTTTTCTGGGGACTTTAAACTTTCCTGCGATAGTAAGTGACTTGATGGATATTGTCTTTGGAGTGTGTGCTCCAGAAGTCTGGGATTTAGAATCGTAGAATGGAGAACTGGACATGGAACACTCAGTCCTTCAGAATAGTTTCTACTGCACTTTTTTCCATAGGAACCGCAAACCTTTATGAACTTTGGATTCAGTATATTTTTTTTGATCTAGCAGGCATTTGCCTCATCTTATCCAAAATCCTGAAGCATGCCCCGCCGCCCCCCCCACCTCATGTGGTAAATATCTAGAAATCGAAAGACTGTCCCTTTTGCCAAATGGGAGGCTAAGCATTTAAGACTTGGCTTTCATGCTGCTTTGACTTCATACAGCGTGAATGTTATCGAATTTGGTTCTGCACTGTACAACCACCCATTAATGAAGGGAGAAGGATATCAGATTAGCGGTATGAGCCACCATGCTGCTGAACTTTAAGTATAATTGTTTTTGCAGCCCCTTACTTAGTCTTCTGGATTACTCTACTATACTTCATTAAGTAGCATGACATGAATTATTGTCTTCCACCTGGATGTCCTCTTAAGGTCTACTTTGTGATCCTGCACCTCTCACTTGTGGGGCTAACGCAAGTCATCTGCTTTGTCGCTGTTGGCAAACCAGGTCTCCCTTGCCTGCTCCTTTCTGCTCTACTTTCCCCTCTGGTTAGCAATGATGGCTTCATCGGCCTTTCAGCAGTTTCTCCTGTTATCCGTAGAAATGACTGAATCAGAAAAAAACAAGGAAGAAAGGACCATTTTGGCAGATTGAAATTTTGGTACATTTTTAATAAAATATAGATGTGGGGTGGGGTAAGGTATTAGTTAAGGTAGGGTGGTGAAGGGGATGCAGGGAAAGTGCAAAAGTAAGTAGGAATGTTGGTTTTTCGAGCCAAAAAATTTGGTAATTTCTCCATTTGTTTTTTAAAATTCGGTTAATTCATGGACAACAATTTCTCCTTCTTGCCAGCATGGTCACAAAGGAACTCGTTCGATCTCCTCCAGATCTCACTGCTGGTCATATACTTCTAACTGTTTCGATTCCTCCCATCTTGATAACAAATAGGTCAAAGTAATGCAACCCCACCAGCAACTCTGGACATATGGCTGTTAGCTGTAATATAGACAGACTTGGGATATCCTGATCCGTGTGTGTGTGTGGTGGGCGGTGCATTACTTTCCTACAGCTTGTTAATTGGTTTAGATTCACATGGTATGCATAGTCGACCTGGTGGTTAGTCCAAAACAATAGGCATCAATGATGGGCGCTTTCTTTGTCAAATTGCCAACCTGCTAAGGTTAATCACAATGCTCCTCTGAACAAACTCCCTATGATGCCAGGAAACAAAAAACATCAAGGCTTGGAGAAGTTGAGGAAAGCCTAACCCTAGCAGAGAAGAGGAACACTTCTGTGCAGGAATGACAGTCCTGGGATTTGGTTATAGCGATAGGTCAAACAGAGAATTACTTTTTTTTAAATGAAGATTACCCAAGCTTACTTCCCTCCCAGTGAATACGTGCACTGTATTATTTGTTCATTTGTATGCAAATGTAAGCGTATTCCCCTCCCTAATTGACGATTCTCTCCTGTTACAGGTGAAGAGCAGCAGAACGGCTGAGCATGGACAGGGCTGGATGTGGCATCAGCTAGATCTGTACAGCCATACCATCGTGATAGCACTTCCCGGTCCGGTCAAATTGGGCAAAAACGTTATCACCTGCACTACAGGGGCAGAAACAGGATGAAAACCTTGCAGCTCGCACCACTTCTCCCAGGTGTATGTGACACCATGGCTCCTGGCAGTGGGTTGGGCTAAAAATACCTTGATGAACTCAACAGCTGTCTCTGAATCTTATTCCGGCATATTCCATCTGTGAGGGAAACCATGCACGCCATAAGATTGGGGCTCTACTCCTGCAGTAAGGGGTGTACTGCTCCAGACGGGTCGGTCAGCAGGTCCAGTTGACAGGGATTCCTCCGCGAGAAATCGGAGGAAAGTTCCATCAGAACTGGAAACCATGCTTGCGACTTCCATTCTGGTGTCATCATCACTGCCTCCGCCCTGTTTCTGAATCTTTGCTAGTACTGTTGCCAGCATCGCGAAGGGTGGAAACATGTAAGGAACACTCCCTGCCCAGTAATACAGGAACGCGTCTGACAATAAGACAGTCAGGCGGTGTTTTGAAGAAAGTAAAACTGGTCTTTATTCAGACTTACAACCGTTGCAAAAAATACAAAAAACATTTTAAGCAGAGTTCTTCACAGAAAGTATTCCTTTTCTTCTCCTCCTGTTTTTATGCAGTGTTCTTTTCTGGTTCTTTACAGGGAATGCAATAAGGACCTCTGGCAAGTCTTTCCAATCTAGTCTTCATACGCCCACAAGCTTCCCGCAGCTCCTACCTCCATGTCTGGTTGGTTCTGCAACAAAACCAAGAGTGAACACACCTTCTCCTCATGGCTACGGGTTTATATAGACAGAGCTTAATTGGCCAATCAGGACCCACTTCCTTCCCCACGTTATAAAAGCTCTCCCAAGCCCTGCCCCCTTTTTCCTGGGAGCATGACATCCTGTATCTCTCCCCAGTTTCTACTGTTTCCACCGCCCCGTTTGGGCCCCCGTTGAACAGGTAAGGGAATCTTTGTTTATGTGGCTTTGTCTCTGGTTGGGGTTTTTGGGAGTTTCCGTTTGGTTCCCCTGAACACAGGGACCTCTGAACGTTAGCGGGACTGCTGCCTTGCAGCAACGCAGCGTTTCGTTGGTCACGGTCCCGCGGCCCGGTTCCTCATCACTGCAGTAACCTCTGAATGCCCGCGTGGCTGCTGCCTTGCAGCAACGCGGCGTTCCGGTCCTTGCATACCCGTCTCGCAGATCCATATACCCATTAGAGTCCCTGGCCGGCGGCAGACCTTCCCCTCTGGTCTCGGCCGACAGGCAGTTATCAGCCCTATGTTCCCCTCTACAACCACGCACAGATCTTTCCTTGCAGTGCCGCACTTTGGGTGGATTTTCCCCTACTGCGTCTCTACATTCAGTTCGTTCCATGCCTGCCCGTGTACACAGTGTATTTTCTTTTCCCGTATCCTGGCCCCACCACTCCCCAAGCAGGTGTACTTCGGATTACTCTGGGTCGCTGGGTACCGCATTCTCCTCTGCCACTCTAAGGGATGTTTGACGTTCCAGGTCAGGTTCCTGACCGTTACAGCGTCCATCCCTAATGCCTCGGGATCTAGTCCCCAACAGAAGTATTTTGGAAGTTGTGTCTTCAGTCTGGAAGCGAAGAGGTCCGTATTGAACAGCCCCCACATGCTCACCAGTCTATCGCATATTGCCCTGTGCAACTTACAATTGCTCAAATCCCGCAAATAAGGAGAGTTCCAAACTGCTATTGTATACTGTGCTCCTTGCAGATGCTCTGCTTTGATGGAGATCCTCTGTGCCAGACAAAAATGCCAGAATTACTTTGTTAGCTCTACTAGCATCTTGGTTCTCTACAAATTCTAGGAAAAACCCTGCTATTGTCTGGAGCACCCATGCATCACTGGATAGCTTGAGACAATTTTCTGCAAATCGCTACATCCTGCGGTTATCCAGAATTGTGCACCTTTGTGTCGGTAGTAACATCTGCCCCTCGGTTGGGTAAGAATGCATCCTGCTCTCTCGTCTCCCAATACTGTGCTTTAAGCCCCCGGGCTCTTGCAAAAATAGCGCGACCGGACGAACAAATCCAGTAACAGCCTGTCCCTGAAAGAAAACTACTGGGAGAAACTTTCCTTATGGATGGTTGCGCCTTCTCCAGTGCGGTAAAGGTCCCCATGAACGTATTAATTTCTTTGACGAAGGCCTCGACAGAGCAGGCCTTTGACTCCTTCACCAGCGCTGTAAGAAGCTATGTCCCCTTAATTTGCTATCAATCTTCAAGAGCAAGCTTGTCAGTCTCACAGAAGAAATGGCACAATGTGCGTTTCCAAGCATGCGCACCGCACGTTGAGTCCAATTCGGCAGCACCTGTGCATACACCAGTTACGTGGTGTTCCTGGCTCAATTGGCGAGATCCACAATTTTAGCAATGAGCGCAGCGAAGTCTAGCATCTCGTCTTGGTAGGTCTTCCATGTCCGGTCGATGCCCTTCCGGACTTCCTTGGATGCCTTAGTAACGAAGGTGAGTATATTGGGATCCAGCTCTGGGGTCTCGGTTACCTTACCCCGGCAGCTCCGGTGTAGGGCATTCTGCCTTCAGCCGGAATATGGTGTCCTTCTCCAGTGTTTTGCACATTTTTTGCGACATGTAGAGCGCAACTCTGGGAGATGGTACCCAGGCTGTCTATCTAGGGTATCCGGCTCAAACATATCCAACATCTCTTTGGGGTCATCCTGTGGGGTATCCACTGCGCTGGCCTTAGGCTCAAGGGCATTTACTCTGTCCACCTGTGTCATTGGTGTGATTGTTCTCTGTGACAGCCTGTGTATCCCCTGTATTTCTCACCCCTGGCGCTGTGGGTATGAGACTGGGCAAAGCTGATTTCATTAAGAAAGCGTTTTCAAAACTGTTGAACGCATCAGCTGTCCCATGGGGCTTTTTTTTAATCCCCGAGTCTACGCTCACAGCCATAGAAGAGGCCTTTCTCTTCCAGGCTGGTTTATTCCCCTCATCAGTCTCTTTCTCAGGGTTACCTGTGGATGGCACCTCAGCCAGATCTTTTTCATCTTCGCCAGTGCTTTTATTCCAAATATTTTTGCTAAGAAGGTTCTCCAGGACCTGCAATCTGACCTGCAAGGATCTGTGATGAATCAGTAATGAACCCTCTCCTGCAAAAAAAATAAAAAATAAAAAAATCAACTCGCCCTGGATCCTGCCTCATGTGGCCTGGGGAAGGCAGATGCTTACTGATCCTGACCCTGGGGGTGCTGTTCTGCGGGAGTATCACATGGGGAAGGGAACCCGTCAGGAAAAAGGGGACATTCCCCTCATTAACTTCCGCCAAAACAATAGTCGTTTGATGGCTTAATGTAAAGTATAAAGGGTTAGAAAAACACATTTTGTTAAGTCCAACAATTCCGTCTTGCAACAAGGAAGAGGGATGCAGAGGAGCAATACTTTAGTGGTAAGCCAATTAACCAAATTGATCCTCACCTGCGGGAGACTGAGCGGCTTAAAAGGCCATCTCAGGTGCAGGCTCCAAAGATCCTGGAAAAGTCAGAGAAGCAGAAGTAGCAGTGTATGCTGTGTGAATCTTTGCAGTTTGAGATGGGCTGGAGAATCAAGAAGATGCAGGGATCACTGTGGGTCTTGAGAGAATATGTGCCTCTTGTTATCCCCTTGCAGATGTTGCGCAGTGGGAAGCGTGTGAGAAAAAGGTTTCACCCCAGACAGTGCTTTTTGCAGAGTTTGTGCAGCGGAAGGCAGAAGTGGGGAGAGCAGCCGAGACATCCCTGTTGGCTGCATTGCACCAGGGGTGCTCAGAGTTGAAGGTGGCTCTAATCTGGCATGCCGGAAGCAACAGCGACCTAAGCGAGGTCTGATGCCTGGTCAGGAGAAGCCACTAGTGTCGAGGCTCTGCAAAAACCAAAAGGAGTACAGAGAATTGACTTACCTAGTGAGTCTGAGGCAAGCGAGTGACTCCGGGACGCTCCGTTGCTGTCTGCGCGTGCCGCACAGAATGTTTCACTTGTGTATGAGTGAAAGAAGTGCAGCCAAATCTAATGAGTGGTGATCTGTCAGAAACCAGTACAAGTGGCAAGATATAAATTTACAAGACTCCGACCCTGGAACCGTAAAGTTTTGGAAATTCCAACCACTCAGTGGGGAAACCTCCAAGGCTCGGAAGGATAGCTCAGGGGCAACATGCTCACCTTGGAAGCAAGACGTTACAGAGCACCACAGGTTCGATCCCCAGGTCCGCCTCTGGGTATTAAGCGTGTTATAAATAACTTATGATATCATATCTTAACTCTGAAAGGCCCAACCAATACCCAAGCCAAAAGAGTTGGAACAGGCAATAGGAGTCTACCTAGTATTGCCAGAAGGGAACAGCACAAGGTTCGAAGATTCTAAAGTTGGTTTCTCATGCTTTGGGAGATTTATAAAATGTGGTTGAAACAAACACACATTGCTAAAGCCAAAAGAAAGGCAAAGTGAAACCTTATGCATGTCGCGGTTTGGTTGTTGAAGTATAAGGGGAAAGAAGGCGGTAAACAGGCTGAAGTTATTCAGAGCGAGATAAGCATAGTTTGTAGAAAAATCCTGATCTGGGCCAATGTGAATGTCCTATTCCCTGAAAGATATTACCATTTTGATATCAAAGAAGAAAATTGCAGTTATTCTCCGATTTGAAAGTTACCATTATAGCACTTTTCTGTTCTGGTGTTGAAGTAGATTGACAGGCAAGTAGATCCGTAGGGCAATAAGTGGTTGCCCAGAAGAAACCTGGTGAAAGAATACGCCAGGTAGTAGAAGGTGCAAATGCTAAAGTGTGGTACTAATAGAAATCCTTTGGTGACTTTTGTGGAAGAATTATGGAAGCGGGTTGAAGAGAAGAACAAGTTACTTACCAACTGTAACCTTCTTTCGACTGGATGTTCCTCCCACATATTCCTCATCTTTATATATGTTGTCTCCAGCTCTGCTGTTTCAGAAACATTTTTCACCAGAGGGCGCTGTGTTCGAGGCCGCAGAGTCGTAGTCCCTCGAGGGCCACCATAGAACGTATACGTCATCTGCTGTATAAAGGGTATCAGGTAATATTATCCCCATATATATGGTCGCCGTAAATCATATTGGCAGGAAAAAATGGACAAAAAAAAAAACGTTTAGGGGTTGCGGGGGTGTCCCCTGCATGTTCCATGCAATAATGTCGCCACATAAAACGGCAATTTTTCGGCAATATTTTTGCATGGCGAGATTTTTGTGGCAACATTACATGGAACCTGTATAAAGGGCTCCAGCAGCGCCCGTTACCTCAGTTCTGTTTTTACGGTGTTCACGGTCGCATCAGCTGATCAGGCTTTAAATCCTTAGGCTCTTGAGGAAGTTCGAGTGCAACTGGCGTAAACTGTACGGAGGGGTAGGTTGGGAGGGTCAATGAGGAATATGTGGGAGGAACAACCAATCGAAAGAACGTTACAGTTGGTAAGTAACTTGTTCTTCGAATGGATTGTGTCCTCCCACATATTCCTCATCTTTAGATAGGCTCCCAAAGCACTAAGAATTCGGAGGAGGGAGTACCAGAAATTTCAATTATGGACTGATTGAAGGACAGCTTTTGCAAAGAGTCCTCCTTGATATGAAGTAGAGTCCAAGCAGTAATGCTTCACAAAGGTGTGCATTGACGACCAGGTGGCCGCCGCACAAATATCCTGCACCGGGACACCCCTTTGAAGAGCCGTGGAAGTTGCCATGCCTCTGGGTGAATGAGCCCTTAATCCATCTAGAGGCTCTTTTCCAGCCAATTTATAGCACTCCGAGATAGCTCGAACTATCCATCTGGATAGAGTTTGTTTAGACACTCCAAGGCCCAATTCGTGTCCAGTATACCCAACAAATAGTTGGTCACATTGTCGAAGATTTGCCAATCAGCAAATGAAGAAAGAGCCCTTTTTGGGTCCAGTCTATGCAACCTTTCCTCTTCCTTAATAGCGTGAGGAGGAAGATAAAAAGAAGGTCATTTTCTGTGACAGATGGAAATCAGAAATTATTTTAGGCAAGAAAGATAGTTTGACTTTTTTAATAACTTTGTCTCTATCGAAAATGGTGTGAGGAAGTTTACAAGAAAGTGCCCTCAACTCACTAACCCTGCGGGCTGATATAGCCACCAACAAAATTCTTTTAAGAGTGAGAAGTCTTAATGGGCAAGAATGTAAAGGTTCGAAAGGGGCACACATGAGAAATTTTAAGACTAAATTCAAATCCCAGATGGGCACCTGAAAAGGTGTCGGGGGGGGGGGGGGGGGGGAGGCACACATTTGTTAGCCCTTTAAAGAATTGAATTACTGAGGGCATTTTAAAATAGGACACCTCTTCCGAGGAACGTTTAAAGATAGATAGCTCTGCCAGATATCCTTTTTATAGTGCCAATTTGGAGCCCCAAATTGGCCAAGTGTAAGAGGAAAGAAAATACTTTTGGAGTATTACAAAGAAATGGATCCACATTCTTATCCCTGCACCAGTTACTGAACTTATTCCAATGACACCGGTACAGGGATTTTGTTGCTGGCCTTCTGGCCGAAAGCAAAATCTCCATTACGTCATCCGGGAGGTCCCAATCCTTATATCTCAGCCTCTCAGAAACCATGCCTGAAGACTGAGTGTCTTGCCCTCTGGATGGAGAACCCGACCTTCCTCTTGCAAGAGAAGATCCTCTCTTTGTGGAAGACGCATTGGAGGGCAGATGGACATGTCCAGAAGGTCCGGGTACCACGATCTCCTGGCCAAATCCAGGGCAATTAGGATCATGGTTTTCCTGAACTTTCTCAACCTCCTGATTACCTAAGGAATCACGGGGATTGGAGGAAACGCGTAGAGAAGTGGAAATTCCTAGTCCACCACAAGCACGTCCCCTAGAGCTCCTCTTGGAGGAAATTCCCTTGAGCAGTACAGAACGCACTTTCGGTTGGCACCGGTCGCGAACAGATCCACTTGAGGGGTTCCCCAAAGGGTGAAGATCTCTTGAAGGACTTCCTGAGCTAGCTCTCATTCGTGGGAGACTGCTCTGCCTGCTCAGAGCATCCGCCGCTATGTTCAGCTCTCCAGCTAGGTTAACTGCCGATTGAGAGATTCCTTCTTGCATTGCCCAGAACCAGAGCTGCATTGCCTCTCTGCACAGTGGAAGTGATCCCAATCCTCCTCTTTTTTTTGAGGTAGTACATGGCCACTGTGTTGTCCGCCATTATCAGGACATTCTTTCCCTGTACAGAGGGCAGAAAAGCCTTCCGCGCTTGTCCGATTGCTCTCAGCTCCAAAAGGTTGATGTGTAGTTTGGACTCCGATGGAGACCAACGACCGCTGATTGTCAGATCATTGGTGTGGGCTCCCCACCCCGTGAGTGAGGAGTCTGTCACTACCGTTATCTCTGGCCATGGTTGCCAAAAAGGTTCCCCCTTGAGGATATTCTCCTTGCAAGCCCACCATAGGAGATCCTGAGCCCCTTTGGCTGGGACTTGCAGAAGATCCGACCTCTCCCCTGAAAATTGGGACCATTGAGTCCTGAGGGCCCATTGAAGGGATCTCATCCTCAATCTGGCCTCTGGCACCAGAAAAATGCAGTATGCCATGAGGCCTAGCAACCTTAGAAAGTCGAATGCCGGTAGATGTTGGGCATTTTGAAACTTTGTTACCATCTGCAGAATGTGGTGAGCTCTCTCCTCCGGAGGCGAGGCTTTCCCCTGAGGAAGTATCCAGGACTGCTCCGATGAATTGGAGTCTTTGTCATGACCCTTGCCCCTGGCCCTCACTGGCAAGTCAGCCTTCCAGTTAGGACCAGGTCAAAGGCCTTAAAACCTCATCCAAGACTCTCTTGGAGTCAGTCATGGTGCCTTTGGCGCCAGGCTCATAACCATCAAGAAGACCAACATTAGAATGGGACTATTTACTTGGGTCTATTTAACTTGGGGGGCGGGGGGAGGGGTTCAGCCGACATGGAGGCACACACACATAGTTCAGTTACAAGGAACTGAGCTATGCGGTCTAGTCTTTTGGGTGTGGCAGGACTGGGACTACTTTACCTGGACTACTCTACCTGAGACTATTTAAACCGCACCCAAACAGCAGAACATGCTTTGCGTTATTCTGCTGTGGGCAGCGTAACGCTCCCCGTGTCCAGTTCTTTGATGCCACCTTACCTGAAACCAAGGACCTGCAGAGAGAGAATGAACACTACGAAACTTACCTGGAACAGTATCCTGTCTTCAATCCATCGCAGACTTCATTTCCACTCACTTGAAGGTACAAACTCAATCATCCGGCGCCGCATGCATCCTGGAATACCATAACCTGGAAAGAGGAGAAAGACAGACAGCATTAGTAAGTGTTTACTCATGTTTCCTCCCGAAGGAAGAAAGCCACACAATTCTTACCTGGGAAGTCATCTCCTGGTCAGTATCATTGCTGGAACATTACGGCGCTCGGCGAGGAACATCACAACCTGCAAGGAGAGACAAGACACAGGTTAGCAATATAAAAGGCGAAACAGTGCAGTGCATCGCGCATTACTCACCGGACAGCATTGTGCACACCGCGCTTTTGCCTACCGGCCCATGCTCATCTTCAAACTGCATGACAACACCAAAATACCTTTCCATACCTAAAAAGGAAAGAAGACAGACATTATTATTTGAACTAAGAGGAACATAAGAACTGCATATAATGACTAAAGTTGCAAACCTACGGAGTCGCAGCAGGCCTGGATTCCCACAGGGGGGTTTGCACCAGTGAAGTAGCTTGGTCGCTGTTGGCCCCCCACATCTACGCGCCCCTGCCATGAGGAGCAGGACGGAGAATCCAGCTTTTACAATATTAAGGCGAGGAGAGAGCCCAAGGGGGAAGAAGGTGTTGAGGCCAAGGGAGGTAGGAAAACAGACAGACAATCTGGTATTGAATCCAGCTCTCCTATATTGCAGACCCCTCTTTAACCAGAGAAGCCTTACCAAGGGTTCGAGAGTGCAAATCATCCAACCAGGGCTGGGTGGCGTCCCTGTGGATACCAGGTGAGCGTAACAGTCTTTGGCTTGGAATCATTTGCGACTTCTTGTAATTGAGGGAGAAGCCCAGTCTGTGTAAGAAGTGGCAGGTCAAGGCCAGATGTTCCTGGGCTCGTTCGGGTGCACTTGCCCTGATTAGCCAATCGTCCAGATAAGGGTAGACGTGAATCCCTCTTCTCCCGATACTCGCTGCCACCACCGCCATCAGTTTGGTGAAAACCCTTGGGCGGAGGTCAGCCCAAATGGTAGAACCCGAAACTGATCATGAGAACCAATTGCAAACCTCAGGTACTTTCTGTGCTTGAGATGGATTGGCACATGAAAGTAAGCATCCTGAAGGTCCAATGAAACCAGCCAGTCCTGAAGCTGAAGAGCCTGAAGGATCTGAGAAAGGGTCACCATCTTCAACTTGAGGAAGTTTAATCTTGAACCTGAGGAATAGGTTCAAATTTCTTAAGTCCAAGATGGGTCTTAATCCTCTGTCCTTTTTGGGGATGAGAAAATAAGGGGAGTACCAACCCTTGTTCCTTTCCGCTACAGGCACATGTTCTATTGCACCTTTCTCTAGCAGGGTTAAACTCTCCTGCACAAGGAGCGGGTCTGGAATTTTTACAAAGTTGACTCCCGGTGGATGATGTTGAGGTCTTTGATGAAAAGGAAGGCAGTAACCATGGGTCACTATCTCTAGTGCCCAGGCATCTGACGTAATGCCCCGCCATTCGTCCAGATACCAAGTGATTCTGCCTCCCACCGGGGTCTTGTCGGGGAAGAACTCAAAGTGGCTTTGCAGTGGCTGCAGCAGTGGCCGAGGAGGTAGAAGCCGCTGCTGTGGCTGATCTAGCACCTCTCCCTTTTCCAAAACGGAAGAGTTTTCTCCGTTGGCCTCTTTGACTGGCCTGCCCCCTCCCTTTTCCAAAAGAGGAGTAAAAACGAAAGGGGCGACTCTTCCAGAAAGATGAGCCTGCATACAAGTGTTGTTGAGGCTGTCTTATAACGGTGCTAAGTGATTTTGCTGCCGCTTTTGAGGTCTGCAGCTTCTCCAAGCTCTTGTCCGCCTTGCTGCCAAACAACCTCAAGCCGTCAAAGGGTATATGAAGTAATCTAGATTGCACATCAGGTGCAAAGCCAGATATCCTTAGCCATGCAAATCTGCGTAGGACCGTGCCAGATGCCATGGACCTGCTTACGTTATCAGCAGTGTCCAGTCCTCACTGAAGGCATTCCTCCATAGCCTCTTTACCATCTTTTACTACAGCCAGGAAACCATGCAGTTCCTCACCTTTCGGTATGCGATCAGCCGCTGATGTCATGCAGTCCCATAGGGTAGACGTAAATAGTGCTAATGTACAAGTTACATTAGTCGATTTAAGAGCCGTGCTGGCCGAAGGGGAAAAAAAAAAAAACTTTCCGGGACCAAGCATCAACTTTATCATCCCCGTCTGGTTGTATTGTGGGGGTAAGCCGATTGCCTAGTGGAGGTTGCAGCTTGAACCACTAGACTTTCATGGGAGGGATGTTTAGATAGATATTTTGGATCTGATAAAGATGACCTGTATCTTGGTACACATTTCTTGTTTACTGCTGAAATAGAATCAGGAGTATTCCAATTTACCATCACCCTCTTCTGAAATGCTTTAAGGAATGGAAGAACAGGATCTTTTAGAGGACCTTCACTCAGGATGTCCGTCATGTCATCCTGGTCGAAATTTGGGGAAGCTGCCTTCCAACCCATAAAATCAATGACCCTTCCCATGAGATTTCTATAACCAGGATCAGCATGATCTGTAGGGTCTGGTCCCTTAAATTCCACTTCAGGTGAAGTGTCTAGGCCACTGGCCTTTTGTAGACAGTCAAAGATCTGTTATCTTGGAATTCGGGTGCACTAACTCTTCAGGGACCTCTCTGGCTCCAAACCTAACTCCAGATGAAGTGACATCCTCTTCAGAGGAGTGTTCTTCAAAAATGGATGACATGGATTTGAAAAATTCCTGTCTGGTTTGAGGATGGAAAGCTTTTTCAGGTAAAGAGGGCGGTATCGACTTAGGCATGGGCAATGGCGTCAACTTGGGCATCGGGATTAAAGAGTGCCTCGATAAAGGCGTCGATAAAGAAGACGCTGGCTTCAACGTTTTCAAAAAAGGCTTTGATACAGTCAAAGGTGTCGATGGCATTTTCGTCGGCGGTTTCGACGCAGTAGTCGACTGTGTTGAGTAGAGTTTCGAGTTCGATGCCGATATCGAATCTGCTACCACTGATTTATGCACCGGAGGTTTTGTCTAAGTACGAGGCGTCTGGGAACTTTCCCTTGATGACGCTCAACTCTTTTTCGGCTCTCGGTGTTTATTTTGATTTCCCTCTGTCACTTAAAGTGGGTAGAGGCATGATCTCCAAACGGCATCTTCGAGGGGGTCTGGGCTGCTTTCTCGAATATTTTAAGCATCAAAGCCTTAAAGGCCTCCCATTTTTCAGGGGAATCTTGCTTGGATGGATAAGTCACTCCTCTCAGAGGAGAAAGAAGACCTGTGAACGTCGCTTTTTTGACTTCTTAGTCGAAGACAAGGAGGATTACCTCGAGCGACTCTTCGATCTCGACCTCCTCGACCCATGTCGAGATTTTTGACTAGATTCATCTGAATCTTTTTGTCTTTTAGAAGACTTGTACGTTTCCTCCCCCACCGCCAGTTTACCTCTACGTTCCCTAAGAACCTTATTGGACGTGGCCTGGCACGAACCGCACTCGTCAACCTGATGGTCTGGGCTGAGACACCAGAGGCAATTCCAATGGGGGTCGGTTATTGACATTTTCCTACCACACTTCTGATTTTTTTTTAACCCTGTCTTGCGTGTGATGGGAGTAGATGACAAGGACATAGTCGAGAAAAAACCTGATGCCGTTCGTGACATGAAGCAGTTGCTCGAAAAAACAGAAATGAGGTAACGGGCGCTGCTCGAGCCCTTTATACAGCGGATGACGTTGACGCTAGACGGCGGCCCTCGAGGGACTACGACTCCGCGGCACCAAAGAGCTAGCTGGTGAAAAAAAATTCCAAAGCGGCAGAGCTGGGAGACAACATATCTAAAGATGAGGAATACGTGGGAGGACACAATCCATTCGAAGTTGCACTTCTTTCTGCAGTTGAAATTGTGGAGAACCATCCGGAACAAACTATTTGTTGTTACCAAAAATACAAGACTGTTCTTATTTCATGGCAAGTGAGAGTTTATGACTTTTCTTTTCAGGGAACTTTATTGAAGCAACTGAACTTTGTGGTAAAGGGATTTACTAGAGTCTCCTTTTTGTGGCGAAAACACTTGTTTGGATCTGGGGAAGTAGTGTTCGCCCAGACCACGACAAGAGTCATTTATCAGACAGTGAAGCAAGTCATAGGTTATATATGGTTGTTAATTTGAATTGCCATATATTTCCTTTGTGCTCTGCTTTTTGTATAATTGTGAGGGATAGATATCTCTTGGTTAGAGTGTTCCTTTTAGTTTATGCTAGGCAGGGAAATCCTCGTTAGGGTAGTCCAGTGAGGCATTTAACTCGACCAGTTTTGGTTGAATAAAAAAGGAAAAAGTTAAAAACTTTCTACAAAGTGGCCTGCCTCACTTTCCTGACCCCTCACAGATCTCACTCCTAGTGCCACTGCCGGGGAATCAAAAGAGAGGTCTGAATCTTCATGTCCACTCACTCCATGTGAGGTCATTGAGGCTCTCAGCGATGCATGGCTTGTATGCTGCTGTACAACAATTGTCCTGAGTAAATGCAGGCAGCAGAAATAAGGTTTTTAAGTGCACTCCATTTGGCTCCTTAAAGGCACTGGGCACTTTGCTCTCATCTAAAAGCCCTGAAAGCACAGGGAACAATGCACTCACTATTGCAATTCTGCTTCACGTACAAGGAGTGATCAGGCTCATAGCTGTCTGAGAATCTCTGCTCTTGTGCCTTCGTTTCCTCTGCTCGTGTGAGTGTAGTTAGCTATGTCCTACACCTGCCCTTTCCTCCAAGGTCGTGTGCGACGAAATGAGCCCCGGCGCAGGAAGTCTTGGAATGTGTAGTCTCTATTGGCACGGGGGACGTGAGCCAGTGCTCTGCAGTAAGCGAATCCGCCCACGGGCTCGGCTGCCCGCTCGTAAAATCAAGGAAAACTAAAAAGGCAAAGGAAACATGCTGCCAGGAACGCGGCGGTATCAGAATTGGTGTCGGCCCAGGAGTCTGCTTTCTACGGGCGCACAGAATGCGACTGAGTGTCAGCATGCGATACAGGGCCACCCCTGGTGAGCGCACATAAGCTTACTCTGTAACTAACTCACTGTAATAGAGCAATCTCCCCAACACAGGCCATACTTTAACTGGCAACTTAATCAGGCAATTAATGCATACTTGTTCTGCCTTTCACATTCTTAAATGTACATTTGTAACATACACACAACAGATGCTACAGCTATAACACCAATCCCATTATGATAGAGATAAATGGTTTGAGGAATATTGATTTTATTTCTATCGCGCTCGTACACAACAGCGATCTTACTAGGTCCAGTGACATTGAGAACGCGCAAATGCATGGGAGAGGGGGAGGGGAAAAGTGCATGGAAGGGGGAGAAATGGAAAGTGCGAAGCAGAGGAGAAACAGAAAAATAAATAAATAATAAAGGCAACAAACAGTGGTAGTGCAGCCAGCAATGTGCAAGTGCTAGGTTTAAGGCAGCAGACAGGGTAGGTCTGATAAGTGCAGGGAGAAAAAGGGAGGGAGCTGTAAGGGTACAGATACAGACCCCAGTGCAAGGGGTGGCCCGGAGGCACTGCGGGAGGGTGGCAGGGTGAGTAGGTACCTGGGCCCGGAGGACAGAGGGTGGCCAGGTGCACGGTGCCAAGAGAGAACAGATCAGCAGGGGAGAGGTAGAGCGAAGACAGAAGAGAAGCCGGAAGGCAGAAGAAAAGGTGCTTCCAGAACCGGAGATGGTTCTCCTCAGTTTTAGAGTGGCAGGGAGGCTGTTCCAGAGGGAGGCCCCAGCCGAAGACAGAGAGCTACCCCCAGCTCGTTTCTTTGAAAAACAACTGACCCTGTGGGAGTTGGAGGTAGAGGCGGGAAGAGCTTGAGAGGGGAGGTATTTGTGGAGGGATAGCTGAAGGTATTTTGGACCCAGGCCCCCAGAAAGCCTTGTGGACAATGCAGAGGGTTTTGAATTTAATCCTTGCATCCACTGGGAGCCAATGGAGAGATTTCACAGCTGCAGTGATACGATCCCAGGGCTTGAGGCCAAGGACAAGTCTCGCAGTCCTGTTCTGGATGAGTTGCAGACGGCGGAGAGTAGAGGAAGGTAGATTTAGAAAGAGGCTGTTACAATAGTCCAATATAGAGAGAACCAGAGCTTGGGATACCATGAGCATCTGGGGGAAGGAGAGGAAAGGCAGAGTACCTCTGAGGAGGTGCAGTAGGAAGCTTGACTTTTTAGAGACCTCAGAGATGAGGGCAGAGAAGGAAAGGGTGGAGTCAAAGATGACCCCGAGGTTCTTAGCCTCGCAGGTGGGGGTAGGAGGAGGGCCAAGGGAAGCCGGCCAGAGAGTGAGGGGAAAGGATGGTGAAGGTGTGCTGATGAGGAGGATCTCAGTCTTGCTGGTATTCAGACAAAGATCATTGGCGGCACACCAATCTTGAACGGCAGTTAGGCAATCCGAGATGAGAGAGGGAGACGAGGTGGCCGAGAGCAGCCTGAAAATGAGTCGAGTGTCGTCAGCGTAGTAGTGGAAATTTGAGCAGAAAATGGCAATGCAGTGGGCGTGAGCTGCCAGGTATTGGTTGAAAAGCCTGGGCGAGAGGTTAGACCCCTGGGGAACACCACAGGTAGAGAGAAAGATAGATGATAGGAAGGACCCAAGTTGGACCTGGGAGAGGAAAGAGGTCAGCCAGGCCAGAGCCTGATCAATTATACCCAGGTTTTCACAGAGCCGGTTGAGCAGGATGGTATAGTTGACCGTGTCGAAGGCAGAAGAGAGATCGAGGAGGAGGAGGACAGAGGGAATGTTAAGAGTTAAGGTTGGAGAGCAGATCTTCACGGATGTTCAAGAGAGCAGTTTCCATTCTTCTGGCAACTCTGAAGCCAGACTGGTGGTCATGGAGACAGCCAACAGAATTGGAATGAAGGTTAAGCTGAGAGATGGCCAACTTTTCCAGGAGTTTGCCCAGAAAGGGAGTAATGCAAATTGGGCGATAGTTAGCTGGGCAAGAAGGATCAGCTGTGGGTTTTTTGAGACGAGGATGCACAAGGGAGTGCTTCAGAAGGGAGGGGAAGCATCCTGAGGCAAAGGAGTGGTTGCAAAAATCAGCAAGGGCCACATCAAGGGTGTCAATGTGGTCCTTGATGGTTTTAGAGGAACAGGGATGAACCTGTTTTGACAAGGCTTTCATAGATCAGACTTGTCTAGCGACCACGTCAGGGGAGAAAAGAGGAAAGGACGAGACGGATGGTGGAGGGGTGGCTAAGGAGGGTCAGCAAGCACAGATGGAGAGGTGAGATGAGGGGTGGGGGTGCAGAGGGTGGACAAGATGTTCTGGGTTTTTTAAATGATGTGAGAGGCAATGGTATTGCGAAGAGCCTGGGAGGCAACCGGAGGGGTAGAGACTGCAACCGAGTTGGTCAGCTCGTTGCAGATTTTAAAGAGTTCGGCCGAGTTGTTAGATGCCACAGAGACACGAGCTTGAATGTGGACTCTCTTCTTGGTGAGAACAGAGTCGGTATTGCCTTGTAGCAGGCGACAGGCCAGTTTGTCAGAGGATGAACAGCAAGCCCTCCATTTCCTCTCAGCCACCCTACACTTACGTTTAAGTGTAGCTAGGTCAGAGTCATACCAGGAATTACACTTGGCTTTGGACTTCAAACGGAGCCTCATGGCAGGGGCAAGAGCATCAAGAGTATCAGAAATTGAAGAGCAGAGACAGGGCTGTGTCAGGATGTGAGACAGCCAGAGGTGGCGCGCAGGGGGAGGAAGTGGCAGCAAAAGCCTCAACTGACACACGCTTCATGGGCCAAATGTCCGAGAAGGTAGGTGACGTTGTTGGGGTAGGCTTGGCGGGAAGAGAGGGAGAGATGAGAGGAGGGAGTGATCGACCCAGGAGAGAGGCATGGGGAGAGTGATGGAGAGGGGGAGGTCAGAGGAGATCAAGACATCGAGCGTGTGCCCTGGAGAGTGAGTCGGGCCAGAGGGGAGGATGGACAGGGAGAGGCTGTTGCAGAGGTCACGGAAGAGTTCAGAGGAGGAACAAGGAGGGTCTAAATGCCAGAGGTGGCGCGCAGGGGGAGGAAGTGGCAGCAAAAGCCTCAACTGACACACGCTTCATGGGCCAAATGTCCGAGAAGGTAGGTGACGTTGTTGGGGTAGGCTTGGCGGGAAGAGAGGGAGAGATGAGAGGAGGGAGTGATCGACCCAGGAGAGAGGCATGGGGAGAGTGATGGAGAGGGGGAGGTCAGAGGAGATCAAGACATCGAGCGTGTGCCCTGGAGAGTGAGTCGGGCCAGAGGGGAGGATGGACAGGGAGAGGCTGTTGCAGAGGTCACGGAAGAGTTCAGAGGAGGAACAAGGAGGGTCTAAATGTATATTGAGATCATCGAGGAGGATTTGAGTGGTAGAGGCCAGGAGGGAGGAGGAGAGGTCCGCCCACTCGGAGAGAAATGAGCTGATTTGACCAGAAGGCTGGCAGATGGTTGCCACAGTAAGAGAATGGGTAGGCGAGAGAGAAAGCCTACAGACAAGGCATTCAAAAGAGGAGTAGGTCTGAGTGGGAATGATAGAGGCAGGACTCCACTCAGAAAAGATCAGGCTACCCCCCCACCAGACCGGGAGGATCTGGGTGCGGAGAGGATCTTGTAGCCATCAGGGAGGAGAGTGTCAATATACACTGAATATGTTGGAGGAACATCCAATCGAAAGAACGTTACCATGGGTAAGTAACTGATTCTTCAAATGGATTGTGTCCTCCCACGTAGTCCTCATCTTATAATAGACTCCCAAAGCAGTAATAATTTAGTGGTGGGAGTGCGAATTATAATTTTGTTTTAACTGTTGTCATTGACTGAATGACGGACCGCTTTTGCAAATTGTCCTTCCTGACTAGAAGATGAATCCAGGCAGCAATGTCTCACAAATGTGTGAATGGACAACCAACTGGCGGCTGAACAAATATGAGACACCTCTCTCAACAGCAGCAGAGGTTTCCATGCCCCTTGTGGAATGTGCTCTCAAGCCTTCCAGCGGGTCTTTGCCCGCTAACCTGTAACAGTCCCCAATAGCCAAGATGATCTATCTGGATAGGGTTTGTTTTTTAACAGCTAAGCCCAATTTAGGGCCTGTACAGCCAATGAATAATTGGTCATTTTGACAAAATGTGGACACTCTTGATATTTAAAAACAGACCTTTTTTTTGTCCAGCCTATGTAATCTTTTCTCCTCCTTTCCAGGTTGAGATGGATAGAAAGCTGGCAAAATGATCTTTTGTGACAAGTACAAGTCAGAGACTACTTTAGGTACAAAAGGGTTCCACCCCGAGAACAACCTTGTCTTTAGAGAAAACTGTATGCGGGTTGTTACAAGAAAGTGCCTGAAACTCGCGTGCGGACGTTATTGCAATTAGCAAAAGAGTTTTCAAGGTTAGCAGTCTTAATGGGCATGATGGTATAGGACCAAAAGGAATGCATGTTAGAAATGTTAACACCAGGTTAAGATCCCATACAGGGACTTTGAATAGAACTGGTGGAAATACATTAGTATGACCCTTTAGGAATTGAACATCAGAGGGATTTTACAATATGAATCTTCCTCCGAAGAGCGCTTGGAAAATAGATAGCGCTCCCAGGTAACCTTTAATTGTTCCAATAGGAGCCCCAGATCCACCAAATGTAACAAAAAAGAAAGCACCATAGGAGTGTCACATAGAAAGGGATCCACATTCTATCCCTTGCACCAGTTGCTGAACGTGTTCCAACTGCAGCGGTACAAAGATTTCGTTGCTGGCCTTCTGGCCGAGAGCAAGATCTCCATTACGTCATCCGGGAGGTCCCAATCCTTGTATCTCAACCTCTCAGAAACGATGCGTGGAGGTTGATGGTCTGGATGGAGAACCTGATCCTCCTCTTGGGAGAGAAAGTCCTCTCTTTGTGCAAGATGTATTGGAGGGATGTCCAGAAGGTCCGGGTATGATGTCCTCCTGGCCCAATCCGGGGCAATTGGGATCATAGATTTTCCGAACTTCCTCAACCTCCTGATCACATTATGAATAACAGGGACTGGGGGAAATGCATACAGGAGTGGAAATTCCCAATCCACTATGAATGCATCCCCTAGAACTACAATTTGCACTTCCGGTTGACACTTGTCGCAAACAGATTCACTTGAGGGGTTCCCCAAAGGGTGAAGATCTCTTGAAGGACTTACTGAGCTAGTTCCCACTTGTGGAAGACTGTTCTGCCTGCCAAGAGCATCCACCGCTGCGTTATCCTCTTTGGCTAGGTGAACTCCGATTGAGAGAGATTCCTTCTTGAATTGCCCAGAACCAGCGCAGCATTGCTTCTATGCACAGTGGTGGTGACCCTACACCTCCTCCCTTGTTCAGGTAGTACATGGCCACTGTGTTGTCGATCATTATCAGGATGTTTTTTTCGCCATACGGAGGGCCGGAGGCTTTCAGCGCTAGTCTGATTGCCCTCAGCTCCAAAAGGTTGATGTGTAGTTTGGATTCAGATGGAGAACAACGACCGTCAATTTTCAGGTTGTTGGCGTGGGTTCCCCACCCATAAAGTGAGGCGTCCGTCACTACAGTTATCTCCGGCCATGGCTGCCAAAAAGATTCTCCCTTGAGAATGTCGTCCTTGCAAGCCCACCATAGAAGGTCCTGAGAGAGACTGTTCTGAACTTTGAGGTGCTCCGACATTCTGCCTAAGCATTGGGACCATTGAGTCCTGGGAGCCCATTGGATGGATCTCATTCTCTGGCACCAGAAAAATGCAAGATGCCATAAAACCGAGCAACCTCAAACAATCGAATGCCGGAAGATGCTAGGCACTCGAATTTGGTGACCATCTGCAAAATATGTTGAGCTCTCACCTCGGGTGGCGAGGCTTTCCCAGAGGAAGCATCCAGGACTGCTCCAATAAATTGGAGTCTATTTGACAGAACTCAAAAAGGATAATGAGACCCGCCAACCGATAACCTCAGGTACTTTCTCTGTGCTTGTGATGGATAGGCACATGAAAGTAAGCATCCTGAAAGTCCAATGACACCATCCAGTCATGGAGTTGTAGAGCCTGAAGGATTTGGGAAAGGGTAACCATCTTGAACTTGACCTTCCAGAGGAACTTGTTAAAGTTTAAGACCAAGATGGGTCTCAATCCTCCATCCTTTTTGGGAATTAGAAAGTATGGGGAGCACCAACCCTTGTTCCTTTCCATCACAGGTACTTGTGCTATAGCACCTTTCTCTAGCAGGTGCTACGTTTCCTACACAAGGAGCGGATCCAGAACTTTAAGAGAGTTGTTCCTCAGTGGATGATCCAGAGGACTTTTTCGAAAAGGAAGGCAGTAACCCAAGGCTACATTTCCCAGTGTCCAAGCCTCTGAAGTGATGCCCCGCCATGCTTTCAGATGCTGAGTAAATCTGCCTCCCACCGGGGTCTTGTGAGTCAAGGTCAGAGTGGTTTTGAGGTGGTTGAAGTGGCGGCTGAGGGTAAAACTGTGGCTGCTTGGGTTGGCTTAGCACCTCTCCCTGGCCATCACGAGAGAATCTTCTCTGACCTCTTTACTGGCTTGTCCTCTTCCAATTGAGGAGTAGAATCGAAAGGACTTACTCCTCCAAGACCCGCAGTAGGGGTGTTGAAGCTGTCTAATGGCCGCGCAAAGGGATTTAGCCGTCGCTTTTGGGGTCTGCACCTTTTCCAAACTCATCAGCCTTGCTGCCAAACAGCCTTGAGCCGTCAAAGGGCAGATCTAGACTGCACATCTGGTGCAAATCTGGACTTCCTCAACCACGCAGATCTGCGCAACACTGCTAGTTGCCATGGATCTGCTGATGCTGTCTGCAGTATCCAGACCTGACTGCAGACATTCACCCATTGCCTCCATACCATCCTTGATTGCCAGAAAGCCATCTTTCGTCACCTTCCGGGAAATGGTCAGCCACCATAGCTACGCAGTCCCACAGGGTAAACGTAAACCTTGACAAGGTACAAGTTGTGTTAGTTGACTAATGCCATGCTACGATCAGTAAATATTTCTCACCCAGGCATCCCCTCTCCATCATCCCTATCAGGAGGGATAGCGGTGTATGCCGATTGCTTGGTAGATGTAGCAACCTGAACCACCAACTCTTCTGGTGTTGGATGTTTTGTCAAATACTGTGGGTCGCTGTTGTCTGGCCTATATTTTCTAGCAAAATGTGTATTCACTGCCGCAATGTCTGGTGTCTCCCAATTTGCTCACACCCTTTTCTGTAGTGCAGTGTGAAATGGCAAACTTTGATCTTTTTGGGGACCCTGGTCCAAAATATCGGTCAGGTCATCCTGCTCAAAAGAAGGCGTAGGCCTGCTTCAACCTAAGAACTCATCACTTTGTTCATTAGCTTCCTATATGAGGAATCAGTGTGGTCAGCAGGATCTGGTTTGCAAAATTCCAGTTCGGGCGAGGTATCTAAATCACTGGCTGACTGAAGGTTGTCATACAAGTCTTTTAATCTAGACTATTCTGAGATTAATTCATCTGGCACATTAGGGGTGCCATATTGTAACCCAATGGTGGTGTATTATCTGACGGTTCATTATTTTCATAGATACGAGGTTAAAGACTTAAAAAGTCTTTCTTTGGCAAGGGTTTCAAAATCTTTTCCTGAATTATTGTTGGCTTCGATAATTTATCGTTGACAACTACTTTGAAGTCGGAGTTGATTTTGTCAGAGTCGACTTCTACACTGGTGTAGACTGCTCTGACACCGACGTCGTTAGCAAAGGAGTCAGCGATGTCGACTTATGTTTTTCGAAGGAACCCTCAATGGACTGGATTCCTGACTTGTCAAAGCCCTTGACGATTTCTCGTTGTATCGAGATTTTTTTCGATGCTGCTCCGGTTTATGGCTCAGTTTTGAAGATTTTGTTTTCGACAACACTTTAGTCGTCACAGGGGTATGGGCTTTCTGGTTGTCCTTCGAGGGGGTCGGGCCGCATTCTCAAAGATTAAGCATTTCATTACAAAATGCATCCCATTTTGCTGGGGAGTCCGATTTAGTTGGACATTTGATTACCTCAGCCGAGGAATCACTAGAGGTCAAAGGTGATCCGTGATGCTGTTTCTTGGCCTTCTTTGAAGAAGATAAAGAATGGCGTGATCGATTTCTCTATCGAAACCTATTAGATTTTTTCCGTCGAGGAGAATCTCTCGACTCGTCAGTCTTTCTCCTTGAGCTCTTCGAAGGAGACTTCGAAGCGAACCTCCCCACTGCCAATTTACCTTTACAGTCCCTTAGAGCCTTTTCGGTCATCACCCGACAGAAGTTACAGCCGGAGGTACTGTGACCGGTATCAAGACAACGCAGACATATGGAGTGGGGGGTGGTGGGGTCGGTGATCGACATCTTCGATCCACAGTCTTGGCACTTCTTGAAGCCCATCTTAGGCATTGATGGAGCCGACGGGGGGTGGGGGGGAAGACATTTTTCGATTATCGTAACTAACAAAGTTCACTGAAAAACCAAGCTCACTGTAAATTCTTCAAAGGGTTAGCTCGGAAAAATAGAACTGAAGCCAATGGGCACTGCGTGTGCTACTTATATTGATGATGACGTAGACAGTGGACTGGAGACCTTCGAGGGACATCGACTCGATGAGACAACACAGCACCCCTGTCTAAAATAAATCTGCAGCAGCTGGAGGGATAATTATCATAAGATGAGGAAAATGTGGGAGGACATAATCCATTTGAAATATATATTTGCATATCAGTCTCATTCCACCCAGGTCTTCCAAGTTTGACCTATGGTGGAAGGAGTCTCCTCTTTAAAAACAGTAGGCAGATGGTATTCACACAACTCGGGTATATTCTCTACTTGGGTCCTGCAGGAATGTTCAGAAACCATTTATGCATGTCGATTTGACCCAGCAAGGTAAGCTCAAAACAAACTTTACCTCGAAGCTATTCAGCAACTCGCAAGAGATTGCAACATAGACATTTTGTTAATTGAAACCTGGCACTTTACTGCATTCATAAAGGCTGCGACCTTGAGTACTACAGTGTTTTGTATGTGCAACATCCTTCCCTGCTTTTTCATTTGCATGTTATTTTATGGCTTATATGCTTTAAGCAAGGATGGTATGCCGATTGAAATAGACAGTGCTTTAATTTTGATACGATTTTGACTAGATATTCCCACTGAAAAGTTAAGAACTTAAGAACTGTCTTAGATGTATTTAATCTTTTATTACTCCAAAGAAAAAGTAATTATTTCCTCATGGTCACTGCGTAGCCGCTTATGAACAAATACCACTTCAAATGTTTGCATTAGGGAGTGAACATATGTTTGCAACCGGGTGGCTAAAACGTTAGCATACATTTTATTCTCTGAAATGAAGTAAAGTAATCGAATGTAAATTGGCACAAGTTGTGGGATCTTTAACTGGTTTACGGACGACCGTGATAAAGGCTCTTTTAAATTACTATAGCAATATCCATATCCCTCTTATTCCAAGTAACCAATAGTCAGTAAGTGGCTGACGTGTTCTGGGATATAAAGAGGAACTGCTATCACCCCCATTAAAGTCATGAGATTTGTTTCAAAGCATATGGAGATGGTACTCCAAAGTAAATTGTATTAAGTAATCCCTTATGTCTCACTGACAAAGTTGGTTTCTCCTTCTGAAGCTTGCATTACTCTAAGATTAAATGCTTCAGGTAAATGAAAGGATGCACACTCGGGTGAAATGAGAGCCCTCAAGAGTTTGCTTTTGCGTGTCCATCCCATTTTACAAAACCTTTTAAGCAGATGGAGAAAAGGTTTGCATCAGAAAATATAAATTGCTTTATCCTGAATATCAGGATGTAAGAAAGAACTTCTTAGAGCAGGTCTGTGCATGTAAAGAGGCATTGATAGTCATAGCGGACATCTCCCAGGGGGTCTATATTTACTACAAGCTTTTCAAGAGGAGAGTCCTTGCCCTCTGCTATTCATCATATCCATTTATGAAGAAAAAAACCTAGCAAAAACAATGGCTGAATTCAAATGCCACAAGGAAAAGAAAGCATTCAAAAAGGGGTTTTTTTCTTGTGTCCCCCACGCTTCAAGCTCCTTGATTAGGAATACACTGAATTTGACTCCCGTTTTCTCAAGGTAGTGAAACGGCCATCGAAGGAGCAGGACTCATCCTTCGGGGTTTGTCATTTTTTATGTAGAACATTGAGGGATGAGGCCTCCTTCTGAACCCTGATCTAGGTTAAGGTAATCTGTTCCATCATGAAAGTTTCACTTCAAAGAAGAGGGTGGTTGCGAGATGGTAAAGGGTTTCGAAAATAAGCCAGTAGAAGAGCCCTCATGTATCCCCTTACCATGCGTGAAAGTCTTTTTGTTTTGTTTTATCTTTCGAACAGTGGGACTTCGTTTTTAATTTAATTTAAAAAAAATAGGAAAAACTAGGAGACCAAGAACAAAAAACTGCTATTGATGATTTGCGCATGGCTTTGGGAAAACTCGAGAGCTCTGCATTAGACGTTGTTTCTGTAGATATCAAGTCCAATGCTAGCATTACTTTATGAAGCACCACACAGAATTGTTCACCTGGTTGTACATGTTCCAAAACCTCATCTAAGGCAGCAGTAGAAGTATCTGACAACACCTGCACTCTTGGTTTCTTAGGTGTAACTTAATCTGAAGAGGAAGCCATAGGAGGCGGATGGAGCACGTTTTCAATAATGGTAAAACTTAATGTCTGTCCAGACATTTTTATGCAAAATCCTTCTTCCATCAAATGAAGGGATAAAGTGAGGCACAAACTCACATTCGTGAGAAATTAGAGAACTTTGGGCATGAAGGAAATAGGAAAGAAGGGTACAGGTATCCCTGTAATAAACGGTGAAGGTTTCCACAGGAGTGTGCGCTTTTAGTGTCCCTCAAGATCGTAGCTTCCAGCCACTGCTCCCTCCTTAAAACCCACGGACCACCACCCGCTTTTACATTTCTTCACTGGGCAGACTTATTGCCTCCTTCGGTTTCACCAATTTGCAGATGACCTCCTAATCGTCTCCTTTTCCTCAATCTCTGAACTATTTCCCAGATTGTTGCACATATTGGACTATGTCTGCTGACCACCACTGGATGGCTCTGAGTGTTAAAGGAATTGAGCAGAAGGCACTGAAATAAAGCACCTCCCTGCTTAAACTTTTCTACCCCTCATTTCAGCCCCCATTTCCTCATGCCTTACGACAAGGCTCACTATCCCAAGCTCCAGCCATTCATCAATTGTCACAGTGGATAGACTGAACCTGCTAAAGATCTGCCAAATAAATATGCATCTTACGGATCACTCCAACATCACCTGAACCTCTATTCTTATTCTCATTTTCATTCGATTGGGATACGGCTTTAGTATCAAAGCCTACCCATTCTACTTCTTTGGGGCTCTGAACGAAGTAGAAAAACAGCTTGCAACACCCTCTATGACCTCTCTAAAGTATTACTTTATTACTACATATAATAGAACTATAGACTACTGTCACTATTAGACGTGACAGGGAAGATCGTTTTGTCTTTTATACTTGAGGGTCGAGGAATCCAAGATCCTACATCTCACCCAAACAGGCTTTCGGGCTGGCTCAGGTATGAGCCAAAATCTAAGGGTATTAGACCTTATATGCGACACCCTGGATTCTGGTACCCAGACACTATATATAATTTTTGTTGACTTTAAAGCCACGTTCAACACAGTAGATCGGCCCAGACTTTGGGATAAACTTACTAAGGTGGGATGCCCTGCGTAGCTCATCAGTATACTGCAGGGTTTGCACCTATCTACCAAGGCGGCAGTCAGACTCACTGACGATTGTGTGATTACGGATATGGTAGAAACCTGGAAAGGAGTTAAACAGGGCTGTACCCTGGCGCTGACCCTGTATAATCTGTATATGCGCGATGTCCCGGATTTGTTGCACACTGAGAGATGCTGTCCTAGGGTAGGGGTTGGCCCCCTGCCCTTTCTATTGTACTCGAACGATCTTGTCCTCTTAAATTACACCTTCTTGGGTATCGAAGCAATGTTATTATGCAGATTTAAATAAGTGTACCATAAACATGGTTAAGACCAACATTTTTGCTGTTTCTGCAAAGCAGGTGAAAAGACCTATACTTAAGTGTGACCTGGGAATAATTGAATATGTGGATGTGTATACATACTTGGGGTTGGATATTGACAGTACTTTATCTTATAAGAATCATTGAGAGAAAAAAAGGTTACAGCCCGTAGGATGATTGGCTCTATCTGGAAATTTGTCAGGATACGGCGGGGTACTCACTAGAGGGAATCATATCCCTGTACATACAAAGTTTCTGTCCAACAGTCCTCTATGGGTTGGAAGCCTTGGACCTGGCTGATTTATCGTGGTTAGACACCCTTGAGGGCAGTTTTTGGAAGCAAATGCTGAGACCCAAGCCATCGGCAATAATACAGTATATAAGACTTGAATTTGGCTTGACCTCCCTTAAAGGAGAACTGTTGAGAAGACATGGTTTGTTATATATCAAAACTCATACAAATCCTAGATGTCAATTGTTCAGTATCCTGGCTGTCCTGTACAGGGCAAAGATCATTTTGGTATGTTGGTGAATGACCCGTTTAATGACCTAGGGTGGTTTCCGGATTTTCCCTGGGATACACCCTATGTTACACTGAATAGGGTTTTTTTCCAAATAAGGTAAGACAGTGGGATTGAGTGGCAAATTACAGACATGTAGAGTCCCTTCAAAGTTAAACCTGTACGACTCATGTTGTGCATAGTTACCTGCAGCCTCAAGCCTATCTTAGACAATGCCCAAATAGGGGTATGCAGGCATTTAGGCTGAGGATAAATCAGTTACAGATACTTCGGTAATGGGGCCACAGCTGGGCCTCCTTAAAAAAGACATATTGTCGTTTGTGTCACAATACTCTATACCCAGAGACAGCTAAGCATATTTTCACTGAATGTAGGACATTGGGTCCAGAATATATGAATTGGTTGGGACCATTTGTATATAACTTTCACTACTTTAGGAGTGATCATTTCTGGGCATATTGTCGCAACACGGACAGCCAAAAAGTTCATATTGCTTATGTATCATCTGTGGTTAATAAAAACGCCTAGATAGTGTTAGAAGAACTAATGTATAGTGAGAATGAAATTGTTTTAATAAAATACATTTATTTTAGTTGGATATTTGAAGCCCTGGCAAATGTATGATGTTTTTATGTACGACAGTGTGCTTGTTTTAACAGTATAATGGATTTGATATACTGTGTTCTATTGTTTTTTGTGTTTTGTAAAGTTTCTTTGAAACTAAACAAATAAAGCTTTTTTTAAAAATGTATTACTACATTATAATTCTACAACCTTGGTACTGCCAGGTAGGAAATTAACCCAGAAACAATGTATAGAGACAATATAATCGAAACACACATTAAGGTTGCTAAAGTTGATACATATATTCTGTAGTTTACAGAAAAAAACAATATATAAAAGGTATTTAATTGAAATGAAGACAAATCTAGTTACCCTATAGAGCAAATGTTGACAAACCTACAAACACATGTTCATCCAATTTAAATCATACAACACATTCATAGAAACAATATGCAAGAGTGCACACATCCAAGCTATAAACCAGTGAGCTCCATATGGATGAAGACGCGGCCCTACATGTTTCAATGTTTCAGGTGTGGAATTCTCGTCAGAGGAAAAGAGGTTTAAGAGGGATTTCAAAAAATGAGCCAACAAGTACCTAGTTCGATGGTGGTTCGGTAGGCTTATTTGATTTTATTTGTTTTCCGCACTCGCCCTATCCAGAGGTTCTCAGAGTATCTTACACATTTCAGAAGTTCTAGGTGGGAGGTATAAAACAGTTTCAAAATGTTTTTAAGCAAGTTGCTAGGTAGGGGAAAGGCTGGATTATGTGTGGGGATTTACATCAGGAGCAAAGAAGTTGGAGGGTAATCTAAAAAAATAATTATCAGCCTCAGACTTTGACAATGACAGAAATCCCACACCAGAAATGGATTTAAACATGTAGGGCCACATTGTCATCCATATGAAACTCATGGTCTTGGATGGGTACGCTTTTGAGTTGTTTTTCAACTTTGTTGTGTCTGTTTAAATTGCAGTAACAAATGCATTCATACTTGGGTGTTTTTTTCAACATTTGTTGTATAGGGCAACTATCTTTGTCTTGCTTTCAATTAAATAATATAGACTGAGGTGGGATTTTTCAGAGGCTTTCTCTAAGATACATATCTTGAGGCAGATTTTGATTTGGTTCCGGAAAAGCCTCAAGACCTTTCTCTTTTTTTCCTCCTCCTCCTCTCTTCCTTGCTAATCTTACAGCAGCGTGACTGATGTGCAAGGCCCTTATGTGTCCTCTGGGCCCTAACCCCCCCCTTCCCTACCCATCTCCACATCTCCCATCCCAGCCTCTGTCTTTCAACTGCACTTACTGCGCTCACCCACTCAATCTGTGATTGCACTTAGGTTAGTCTTCTCCTCTTAGCACGTACCCTGAGCACTTCATGAGCATCCAAGCACCTTATCCTTCACCCCTCCCCCTGTGCACTAAGTTCTGAACACTCACAAGGCATAGTAGATGCACCCCCCGTCTTTATTCTCATAATTTCTTGTATAATTAATGCACATATTTATCATTGCTGTAATTCATTGTCCCCTGTCCCCATCCTGTTTGCCCTGTGTGGCGCTTTTAAACAGTTTTACTAATTGTATAAAGGCCCAATACGTGACCAATAAAATACAGGGGTTTTATTCTGTCTCCCTAATCCACTGGCACCTTCTCTATTCTGGATGGTTGTCAATGTACTATTTTTCAAATTTCTCTTAAGATCTATGTACTGCTCCCCTACACCAATAGGTGGCTAATTAGATCTACATCTAGTACCACACAGGTGGCACTATCCCCATGGTGCAGCATCAATTCCAACATTACCCCTCCTTTAGAATTGTAACCAGCTCTAATAGATCTTTCTGGGGGAGCATAGGGGGCGCAGGGGGTGGGGCAGACCTTTTCAAAGTCTACCAAGTCCAGGTGAGGCGGGCTATGTTGACAAGCTCCTCCCAATTGCCTCTAGGAGCTGCTCTTTGCACAACTGCAACTTCAAGGATGATGTGCCATTGCCACATACACCAAAGCTGTGTCTGTGACAGGATGCATCTTCCCAAACTGGAAAGCGCAATATCATGCATCAATCTATTTACTGACGGAAAAGAGCAAGATTTCAGATCTTTGTGGCTTCCTTGAAGAGTGCATAGGATACCCTTGTAAGCCACATGCCACTTACTGTCCCGTCAGCCTGAAGAACAGAGGCCAAAACATTGTTGTCTGGGTCATGGAGTTTCTTAGGCGTCCTGTCGGTGAACATTTGTGAAAGGTTGTGGCTGAAGAGGGGAGGTAATTGACTGACTAGTAAATATCCATATTAGGGAAGTGCAATATTGAACTAAACAGGTTGATGGAGGGGCCATTTAGAGGACTGTGGCTTTGAATAAAAACAGGGAAAGTAAAACGTTCTGCGTACTGGGTGGTAATACTAATGCTTTAGTTTTGAGGAACTTTTTGTGCAGATATAGATTTGTACCTTCGCAACCTGTTTTTTCAATTGCTCCTTATAGTTTTCAATTTATTCTTATTGTATTTCTTTATTATTTACTGTTTGTCGCATGAGTGTAGGCTAATACGGAGACAATGAGTTACTCTACGCCGTCTGTAATCCTTGGAAGAAACCACACTTGCGCCTGCACTACTGTGCACCAACATTGGTGAAAGAACGATTCTCATTCAAGATTGTTGGTTTTATCCGTTTTTATTTTGTTTGGAAGTTTTAGCCCTTTTTGGATGACACGCGTTTCGGCGTTTACACTCCGCCTTTTTCAAATCCAGGCTGTTCACAGTCATAGAAAATGAAAAAATACAAAAACACAAAAGCCCAAAGTGAGGTTCATGAGAATCATAACCTCCTGTTATTTGACACTTAAAGAATTGTGACTTTTTCGTGCTGAAAACACACACCATAACTTTCTGAAAAGCAACTTTTAGAAAAATATCACACCTCGTGCATCTTAAGTGATCCTTAGTGTGAACATATTTATAGTGGTCATGAGCAGAGAGGAGGGGCAGAGGAGGGGATTTTCTCTTGTCAAGTAATTAATCACAAACCTATATGTCTTGTACATAAATTAAATATGTCGCCATTCGTGAATAGCAAAGGATTGAAACTCTCTTGCTTAGTGCCCATAGTGAAATTTCTTGAGATGTCTTACCCTTTACAAGTTTGCGATTCACCCTCTAATGGGTATAGTTCTGAAATCCTGGGTTCAATCCCAACTACACAAAGAAAAACATGTACGTTTCAGTGATTGCATAATTACCAGGTTACTCACCGTAGTGACCACCTTACTCCTAGTCCATAGTCCCCTTTCCTCCATACTTGTGGGACATCTCTCCGTCCTGTGGGACGGGACCGGAGCACTTTGTAAAAAGCATCCACATTTTTCCAAAAATGTGTCCTTCCTCTCTTTCCTGCGCGGGGCCCGGCGCGGGGCCCAGCACGCGGCCGTATCCCCGCCCACCTTAGCTCCACCCGCGCATCGCCCCTCAGTCCTTTTCTTTGCCAGGTCAGAGACCCATTACCAATAACAGAGGAACCTTATTAGAGGGGACGGCAGGCGGGCGTATGGAGGAAAGGGAACTATGGACTAGCAGTAAGGTGGTCACTACGGTGAGTAAACTGGTAATACTCCTACGTCCCGTCCCCTTTCCTCCATACTTGTGGGAGATTCCCAAGCACTCCTTACAGGAACTACGGGTGGATGGAAATACCCCTTACTGAAAAAGGTTCTTCAGCACAGTCTGACCAAACTGAGCATCAGCTCTAGAACTCATCATCGAGGCAGTAATGCTTACAGAAGAGATGGAGAGGCCCAAGTAGCTGCCCTAGCGATGGACTCCCAGGGAGCATACTTCTGAAAAGCAACCGCGGCTGCCTTGCCCCGCACCAGGTGTGCATGAATACCTTTAGGAGGTTTCAGCTTTTGGATAGTGAAAGACTCCCTGATGCAGGCGGCAAGCCCCCTAGAAATAGTTGCCTTAGACGCCTGCTTGCCTTGAGGGTTGCCGAAAGTCACAAAAAGTTGAGAAGAACTTCTAAGCTCGGAATTCCTATCCAGGTAGAACTTAAGAGCTCTTCGGACATCAAGACAGTGTAGAACCCTCTCCGCCTCAGAGGCGGGGTTCGGAAAAAAGACCGGTAGGGAGATCGATTGATTCAAATGGAATTCGGTCACTACCTTCGGCAGAAAAGCCGGATTAGTTCGAAGGACTACCCTGTCCTTGTGAAAGACCAAGAAAGGGTGCTCCACCGACAATGCCTGGAGCTCACTCACTCTCCTTGCCGATGTGACGGTGACCAAAAATGACACTTTCCAAGACAAGTAGTTGAGGTCCACAGTAGCCATTGGCTCAAAGGGTTTATGGCACAGCGCCGTCAGGACAACATTCAGGTCCCATGGCGGGTGCCGATTACGAACTGGAGGGTAAAGGCGTGTTAAACCAGCAAAATGCCTCTTTACCACTGGGTTAGTCAGAGAAAACGAACACTGATCCGTAGAAAGATAAGCGGAGACCGCTGAAAGGTAAGTCCTGCATGACAGAACATGAACCCCTGACTCCGCTAGGGAGGACACGAAGGACAACACCGTGTCAACCGTGGCCCCCCCTTGGATCCAATTTCTTCTCTAGACAATAGTGACAGAACCTGAGCCATTTACTCTTGTAATGAGATCTGGTCGCATGTTATCCACAGACAAATTTAGATGCTCTAAAGACCTGAACTCAGGCACCAGGCCGCCAAGCTGAGCGATTGTGGGGAGGGGCGCCACAGCTGCTGCTCCCCCTGGTGGAGAAGATCGGGAGTTACCGGTAACCTGATTGGCGGATAAACCTACAGGTGTTGGAGTTCTGAAAACCAAAACCTGGCCAGTCACAGAGTTCAACTTCCAAATTGCCCGGTGAACAAGAGGCAGAGGCGGGAAGGCGTAAGCTCTCGTGTTGTGCCATGGAATCTCTAGAGCATCCCCCAGAGAGGAGGCTCCCAGCCCCCCTCTGGAGGAATACAGAGGAAGCTTCTTGTTCGCCACCGTCGCAAAGAGGTCCACCTGCGGTGTGCCCTAGCGTGAGAAAATCCCTGAGAGGACCTCCGCCTTCAACTCCCACTCGCAGCTGACCACTGTCCGCCGGCTGAGGGCATATGCTGTGACATTCAGCTGGCCCGGGATGTGCATTGCAAGCAGCCAGAGACCATGAAGCACGGCCCACTCCCAAATCTGGATGGACAGGTCCACGGGGGAGGGGTGAGGGGGGAGACTTTGTTCCCCCCTGCTTGTTGATGTAATACATGGACACCACATTGTCCGTTCTTATGTGGACCACCTTGTTGACAATGACCGGTCTGAACGCCCTGAGCGCCAAGAAAATCGCCAGAAGCTCCAAATGATTTATGTGCAGGAGCTTGTCCTGAAGCGACCAGAGGTCCGAGACCTGAAGGAGATCTAACGTCGCACCCCACCCGAGGAGGGAGGAGTCCGTTGTGATCGTCACCATAGGGACCGGGTCCTGAAACCCCGCGCCCCCAGACAGATTGCTGAGAGAGGACCACCAGTCCAGGTCCACTCTCATGGAATCCGGAATCATTATCCGCATGGAGTCTGGGTCCACTGCCCGACGCCATGAAGTCCGAAGGACCATCTGGGTCCGTCTCATTTTGAGACGAGCAAGAGGAAGAGCCAGCACACACGAGGCCATGAGGCCCAGAAGCCTCTGGAACCACCAGGCCGACATACTCTCCGACTGCGCAAACATCTGACACGTGGCCAACAGATCCGCCATTCTGTCTTCGGTCAGGTATACTCTGCAGTCGATCGTGTTCCAACGAAAACCCAGAAAAATCATGTCCTGAGACCGTCATGGAGGATTTCCGGCAGTTCACCGACAGCCCAAGATGGAACAGGAGCTGAAGGAGAGACTGGAGGTTGCCCGCTGCCGCCAGCGGACAGGGGCTGTGTAAAAGCCAATCGTCCAAATAAGGATACATATGGACACCCTGAAGACGAAGATAGGCCGCAATCACCGACATCTTCGTGAAGACACGCAGCGCCGAGCTGAGGCGAAAAGGAAGCACCCGAAAATGGAAGTGCTCCTCTACCAAAGAGAAACGGAGGTACCTCTTGTGTGGAGCCCAAATCAGGATATGCATGTACGCGTCCTGAAGATCCACTACGCTGAGCCAGTCGCCCATCTGCAAAGAGGAGCGTATCTGGCTGGGCATGATCATCTTGAATTTCTCTTGGGGTAGAAAGAGGTTGAACTGGGAAAGGTCTAGGATGGTGCGCAGGCCAGCCTGGTTGGGTTTGGGCACCGTAAACAGCCGGGAGTAGAAGCCCTCCCCTCGCTCCCCAAAGGCAACGGGTTCCACAGCCCTTAGGTCCTGGAGTTTCTGAACCTCGGCGTTGAGGGAGGGCGTGCCCAACTGCTGAAAAGGACGGTTGAGGGGTGGGGTAGCGGGTAAAGTAAGCGGAAGCCCGTCCGAGCGACTGACCAGACCCATCTGTCTTCTGTGATGGTCTGCCACGCCTCCCAATGAGACGCAATGCGCCCTCCCACCGGGGTCTCGTGTGAGCGCGGAAAACCCTCATTTGGCAGGTTTATCGGTGCCACCTGAACCTGATGAGGAGGTTGAGGAGCAGGAGAAATACCGCGTACGCTGTTGTCTACGGCGGTTATTCCCCGCAGGAGTATCCACTCTGCGATTTTTGCGGTCGAGGAAGGTCGCCCTTGCGACAACGGCCTTTGAGTCTTGAAGGGAGGTTTAACCAGAACAGAAAGATTTAGCCATCTGAGTGCTATCCTTGGTTTTGGTGAGCTCTAACATCAGTAGAAGAATGAAAAAGCTCCTTACCATTGAATGGAAGGTCCAACACTTTGTCTTGCACTTCCTTTGAAAACTTAGTGGCATGCAACCACGCTTGCCTCGAGGTATCAACCCAGAGCATCATGCCCCGAGCCGAGGTGTCTACGTGATGAGCCGCAGCCTCCAGGAGATCCTGGGCCAAGACCCTGGCATCGGAAAGGCCTCCTCTGAAATCTTCCAACTTCTCGACCGGAATGTGCTCCTCAAACTCTGACAGACCTTTCCACATCCGCATGTTAGCTCTCGCCAAAATCAATTCGGCATTGGCCTGCCTGAGCTGCAAGGCCAAATTGGCAAAGATTTTCCTCCCTAAGGAGTCCAGGAGCTTGTCCTCCTTTCCCAAGACCTGAGTAGTCATCGCGGAAGAGGATGCTGCAGGTCTGGACTGCAACGTGGCCGCAGGCACCACTGTAGAGGAGGGAGGCGGACAAGACGACAAGGCCACTTCCTCCGAAGAGTGCAGCCTGTACCTTGCGTCAATCTTTTTATTGACAAAAAGTCCTGAGTGTGGCTTCTCCCAGACTCTTCGGACCTCGGCCAAAACATCCTTCTGCAGGAAAAGGCCGGTACGCTCCAAAGGAGACAGGGTGAACGCCCCAGAAAGCACGCCCTCCTGTGGAGCAGGTGCCTCGGGAACCGGAACATCTAAGAAATTCATCATGTCCAGTACCCGGTCATGAAAAGCTCTCACAGAGCTGGGAAGGTCCTCGTTGTCCTGCTCACCTTGAGGGTCATCTGAAAGGTCAGGATCCTGCTGAACCATGTCAGGCACTGCCTTGTCCACTGGGCACAACGGTGGCAAAGGCGGAAGAGCAGGGGCAGGCACCATGAGCAAAGGAGACGCCGGCGGAACCACCAGAGGAACTGGTGGAGCAGGGGGCGCTGGTGGACACATTTCCTTAAAAAGCCCTTTGAAATACTCCCTCATGGGGTCGGTGCGCATAAGCGCTTGAAATTTACCGAAAAAAGCGTCCTCAGGAGATTGCTTCGGAACCGGAGGAGGCCAAATCCAGGGACGTAACGGAGAAGGGTGCCACGCCGGTCCCTCCGCCGACGTATGCACATAAATCAAAGGGGCCGCCCCTGCAGGCAACGAAACATTGTGCGGAAGAGGCATCCGGGTGTTCCAATCATAAACGGGCCAGTAAGGATACGCACATGTGACCTTAGGTTCACCCAAAGGACCGAACCCTACACCAGGGGCCGATGGTGTAGTTGTAGGGGTAGTACCTAAAATGGCCACCGTGGTCGTGGCGGGAACGGCCGCCATTTTGTCTTCATCTGAGGGGAACTGCGGCACGTGAGGAGGTGAGGCAGGGGTCCCCGTCGATGGATCAGGGGTCTTAATTTTAGCCTTAACATAAGGCACCTCGGCAGAGCCGGTACTATGAGGCCTGGAATGTTTCTGCGACATACCAACCGCCAACTGAGCCTTCGAAGGAAGGACCTCGGCACTGCCGGTAAAAGAAGAACCTTGCTTCTTTGCCCCCTCAACAGATCTGGCATCACCACAAGAGCGGGAACGGTGAGAAACCGCTTTCACCGACAGGGCCCTGCCCGGCCCCTCAGAACTGTTGGTAGCCTTAGCCTCTGTACAAGGGACCTCGGGCCTAGGCCCGGTAATAGCCTTATTGGCACGGGCCTCGAACATCCGTTCGGTAAACACAAGCCCAGCCAAGGCCTCGGGCGCACCCGGTCTTGTTTTTGAGGGAAGCCGAAAGAGGCCTCAGAGTAAGCTCCGGTACCCTGTGACTCAGCAGAACAGGGTCTACACACAGCCCCCCCAGGAGGGGCCTCGGAAGTTACTCCGGTGTACACAGGCCCCTTACGGAGACCCTCGGAGAAAACTCTGGTAGAATTATTTGGCCCGACAGGCACCTCAGGGCGAACCCCGGTGGCAGAGCGATTAACGCCCCTCCCGGCTCGAGAGGAACCCGGGAAGGTATCCCCCGGCCGGGGTGCTCCGGAAAGTAAAGAACTTACCAGGCGTTTCTTCTTCTCGTCGATGAACGCCAGAAAATGAGATGGGGAGTGCGTCGGAACACCACCTCCCACCGTTCCAACCAACGTTGAAGAGCCCAGACTGAAAGGGAGTCGCAGTAAAAACAGGAGTCCCAACAGTGTTCCGGACCCAAAGACTAAGAGGATGGGGATCCGCCCTCGCGAAGCGACAATGACACGAAGAACAGTCTGGAAAGTCCAATTTAAAAGACAGACAGACTAGAAGACTAACGCTAGCGAGAGCCAGAGAGGAAAACAGGGAAGAAAATCTTCCGAGGATGCAAGTGCGTCCGGCCCCGATCGAGCGGAGAAAAGGACTGCAGGGCGATGCACGGGGTGGAGCCAAGGTGGGCGGGGTTACGGCTGCGTGCCGGGCCCCGCGCAGGAAAGAGGAAGGACACATTTTTGGACAAATTTGGATGCTTTTTACAAAGTGCTCCGGTCCCGTCCCACAGGACGGAGAGCTGTCCCACAAGTATGGAGGAAAGGGGACGGGACGTAGGAGTAGTAGTATTTCGGTTTTAGTTAGTTCACACATAGAAAATGGTTAAGCACTTAATTCGTATGCTTTTTTTTTATAAGATGGGCTGATTATGTTTATATTCCATGGCAAACTGATTTGCATTCTCCAATATCCCGTCCCTTTGGTATGGTGCATTTAAGACAGTGCGTGTGTATTTACCCTGTTTATCCGTTTACTCCTTCCTTATTCCGCAAAACAAGACCCTTTATTTTGGAGACATTTCTCAATGCCCTAGTGGCAGCTAATTGTTGCCACTATGGTAATCATAAAGTTCCCCAAATGTCAAGCACTGCGAGCATTTCTTTCCTGTCCTGAAACCAACCCTTGTCACACGTGCAGCACGATTTTTAAAAGTGTCTGCGGTCGGTGGTCGGCTTCCCACCTAAATCCCAGGGCTCACCTGCAAATTATATTGTTCCTGCTTCACGCGTCGTGGTCGTCCTCTCCCGAGGGTCCCTGAATTGTTATCAGCCCTCATTTTTCCATTAGTCCCTCTTCAGTTTTTGCATCCTTGACGGTGGCGGCCATATTTTGGGACATAAGTTCCATATTCTTCTTGGTAACAGATTGTCTTTTTTCCTTTATTTACTCGTTTTTACTATGTCAGTCAAAAATAGTTTGTATCACATTAACAAATTTTATATGGATGTTGAGCACATCTGACAATTATTTAAGTGGAATTCTCACACAGTTAGGAAGGTGATTTATTTTGTCGTGTGCAGTCTGATGTGAACTACAATCCGTTGCACCGAATTATGGGTAACGTAGTTCAATCCTAAAAGTTACTATTCTGGATTTTATTTCCAGTTATGCTATCAATAAATGGAGTTTGATTTAACATTAGTTGTTTAAGTGGAAATTCTCCCACATTCAGGCCGAAAGGGATTTGTTTTTTCATGTACAGTCTGATGTGAACTATGATTCGTCGCATGGAATTCTGGGCAACGTAGTTCCATCCTGAAATTTACTGTTTTTATTATATTTCCGGTCATGTCATAAATAAATGGTGTTTCATTTAGCATTAGTTCTTTGTGTGGAAATTCTCCCACATTCGGTTGGAAATGGGTTTGCTTTTTCATGTGCAGTCTGATGTGAACTATGATCTGTTGCACGGAATTCTGGGCAACGTAGTTCCATCCTGAAAGTTACTATTTGGAATTTTAACTTTCGGTCATATGGTAATTAAATAGTGTTTTATTCCCTACATAATAATAATTCTAAACGGTCTCTACATGGGTCGGTCTCTGCTTTAGCCATTAAATATCCTTCAAATGAGAAAAACCATTTGACGCATTCGCATATTATATATTGTTCTGTTGTGTTATGATGAATCATGGCTATTCTGTTGCATTGTGATGAACCATGGCTCTTATGGTATATAGTGAAGCCTGTTTCTCTGATAGGTACTCTATATATTTTAGTTTATACATACAAGGCATAGCCTAATGAATACTTTGGCATTTAGCAAAACACTTAACTTCATGGTAGGGTACAAGTAATCCATTTGTACATTTGTTCGTATAATACATGTACAAGGTATTTTTTTAAAATAAAGAGTATTCACACTTATTGTTACGTTTTTACAGAAAGTGAATCATCTCGTTGTCTGAATTCAAACCATGTTCCACAGTTTGAAAACGGCAAATGAGTCTGGCTTCCTCCTGCCGTAGGCGTAGTTCTTGGTCCCCTCCACGTTTGCCCATCTTTATTTTCTTCAAGCCCACAAATCTAATGTCTTTCTTGTTCTGTAGTTGGTGATGGTTTTGCCAATGGTGCGACAGTGGAAGGTTTTTCTCTTGACTCCCAATTATAGATAGATGTTCCCTGATTCTTGTTCTAAGCTCCCGAATGGTACTTCTAATGTATATTAAGTTACAGACACATATTATTGCATAAATAACATATTTGGATCTGCAGTTTATTTGTTCATTAATCCGAGTTTTCATCCCATCTTGGTTAGAGAAGACATCTGTGTCTGATACTGCGTACTGGCACATTGTGCAGAAGCCAAATTTTCTAAAACCGGACACTGGTTGATGTAACCATGTCTGTGGTCTCGTCTCTTCTCTTTCTGGCAGCAATGATGGACTAAACATCATTTTCAGGGTTTTTGTCCTTCTGTAGACTATCGCTGGATAATCTTGAATGTATTTGCTTAGATGTGGATCCAGTTTCAATAAATACCAATTACGTTTGAGAATTCTTTTAATCTCCTTATTGTTTGCGCAGTACATGGTGATAAATTGGGTCATGTTGTCTGGTTGTGTTTGTCTGGTTCTTTGTATCAATGTAGATTCTCTCGTCATCCTTTGTGCTTTTTTCCTAGCCATTGTGATTGCCTTTCGAGGGTACCCTCTGGTCGTAAAATGGCCTGTTAGTAGTTCACATTCTTTGTCAAAGTTTGATGGTTCAGTACAGTTTCTTCTTGCACGTATAAATTCCCCTTTGGGAATGTTCAAAATAACTGGTTGATGGTGGCAACTAGTCGCAAACAGTGCCAAATTTACTTCCGTTTCTTTCCTGTAAGTTCCTGTGCTCATGACCACTATAAATATGTTCACACTAAGGATCACTTAAGATGCACGAGGTGTGATGTTTTTCTAAAAATTGCTTTTCAGAAAGTTATGGTGTGTGTTTTCAGCACAAAAAAGTCACAATTCTTTAACAAGTGTCAAATAACAGGAGGTTATGATTCTCATGAACCTCACTTTGATCTTTTGTATTTTTTCATTTTCTATGACTGTGAACAGCCCGGATTTCAAAAAGGCGGAGTGTAAACGCCGAAACACGTGTCATCCAAAAAGGGCTAAAACTTGCAAACAAAATAAAAACGGATAAAACCAACAATCTTGAATGAGAATCGTTCTTTCACCAACGTTGGCGCAAAGTAGTGCAGGCGCAAGTGTGCTTTCTTCCTGGTAATACTAATGGTATGGAATCCACAGCTGGAGCCTGAGCAGCAAACAATAGTTGTTGCATCTGTCAGAGGCCCTCTCCATTTACCAGTTTAAGGAGCAGTAGAAACGAGGCATACCAAAGTAGGAATTTGGGTGGGTGGTAAAAGTACTTGCATCATTGGTTGCTGGAAGACCTGTAATACAAGCACAATCATCACTGCAAAGCAGAGGGTCAGCAGCCTTTAGCTTGCCAGATGTTCTGGACTACAAATCCCATCAGCCAGAGCCAATGGTGAAAGATCATTGAAGTTTTAGTCTGAAACATCTCGAGCTCTGCAGGTTGCAGACCCAAGTGGTGGTTTGTTTTACCAGATTAAATATACAAGCAACACACTAGTTTCACCAAAAATACTATGAATATACATTGACGGTACATGCATTAAAGTGCACAAGGGATGCAGTCTACAAATTGACTAATTATTTGAAGACTGAGCTGCTTTTATTTCATCCAGATCTCATATGTAAACATTAATATGTAAATTCCTATGCGTGAGAAATGTTGAAATGCGTTGCAAAGCACGATTGAACAAACATCTTCATACTGCTTTCAATTAATTTTGGCAAAGGAGAACAAGAGAAGACTAATTTTTTTCGTCGACTTAATCAAAAATGCCTTTGTAACATGTGGTAGGACTGACGTTCACGAAATGTCAGGGTTTCAGGTCCATGTCGCATACAAGAACATTACAAAAGAATAAAAAAGGACAAAAGTTTAAAGATTTAAGAAAATAGATTGTTTCTTACCTTCTAAATTTCCACTGTTTTTCCTTTTGGTAAGCATGAAGTAAATAAGGCAAACATAGTAACTGACCACATACAACAATACATTTTATTACAACACTTGATTGAGAGAATGTTTTACAGACTACCCAGAATGGGACATGCCAAGATAAACGCTTAAATCACCATAATAAAATGGGCAATAGGGAAAACTCTACAGGGTGGTATCTGGTATGGTGCAGCCATGGGAAGTGTTGCAGTAATTGGTTTATGCTGCTAAAGGAGACACATTAAAAGTTTAAATCAAGCCCACAGACGCCTACTGTCAACGTATTTAAATTAGCCATTCTCGTCTTTACTAGCCTCACCTATACTTTTAATTATAGCCACTTTTCCTTCCTTTTTGCATGAGATATTGGGAGTTGAAAACCAGTCTAGTAAGTTATGTAAATGTTATGCTTTCATAATGCACCAAACCACCACCATAGCAATATCATAGCACCTAAACGTGTCCGTTGAGCACAATCTAGAAAATAGTCCACATACAAGAAAAGTGGAGAAGCTGTGCATGGGGCGGGGAGGTAGGGGCAGAAAACATGGGTCCACGTGCTTTTGGTTGATTTGTCCCAACTATTGAACAGTTATAGAGGAGACAAAAGAGCTTCATGAGATGTCCAAGATATTATGAACAAACCCTTGAGCCACATCCACCAAGAAACCACTGCATAAGTAGCTTGATTGTGCAAGGTTTTGAGAGCAAGTAAGCTGAAATTGGCAGCAGAAGCACCAGTGAACAAAGTTAAACAGCCCAAATGATGATATCAGATTCATGTGGGAACAGATCAATCGGTTACCCTGCCACCACCCTAATACTCTGTATTAAATTGTACTTCTACCAATAACTATCAAATACAAAAGCCACTATAACTCAGGAGAGTAACATGGTAACCCATCACACAGCCAATGGCCTGCAAACTTTGTCTCTTCATAGAATTTGGATTACACATTCCAACAGCCCCAGCCATCATAGTCAATGGCGAGGGATCCTGGGAATTAAAGAACAAAATATCTGTAGAGATGCGTTACAGGCCTCAGAGGACCCTGACCATTAACAGGTCTTACAAAGCAAGGTCAACACTTATACTGAAACATATCAGGGATGGATAGTAACATTTGCATTATATTCCTCAACACAAACTCCTGATGTACAAGAATTCCTGCACCTGGTTACCAGGCCCCCTCAGTTACCATTTTGTCCTACTGGCCTCTCTAGGGAATTGTAGGTGGAGACCGCTTATGGGAAACACACAAAGAACTGACCCAAGCTTCAGTAAGCACGTCTGTCAGTTTATTGAGATGCACTTTAACTAAGTTTCCCATCTCATTACTCTTTGGTCGCTTAAATAATAGTTTAAAATTGTCAATGTTTTGTACTGGGAAAGTCAATGGTAAATATTTAGTAAGAAGACAATAATGACACATTTATTCATTGTGAGCAGTAAAAAAAAGTTTAAAAAGAAGAACAGACTACTTTCAGCGAGACACTGTATTGCATTTCCTTCCATGGAATGGAGTCCATTTTCTTTAACCCAACAACCATAAAAAGAACCTTTAACAAGATAAAATACAAGCTATCCAAAATTCAATAATGCATCATCTCCATCATTGGCATAAGATATGGATATTTACAGGGGAAATTAACCTATTGCTCTTGAAGTACTTCACAATTGTACACTATTCCCCTGGAACTGTACTTGCATAGCTTCACTGAGGAGGTTGAGAAACAGTGTTGTGGGACACAAATAGCATAACAAATGCTTTGTATTGTGAATGCACCATGAAGCAAGACACAGACAACAGATTCAAAGTTCAAACAAAAATTATTTATTAAATCAAATGTCAGGATGGTAGAAGGTCTAAACTTACCCAATGCTAAGGTGGGATTTCCCTACCTGAATGAAACTAAGGAAGTCTGAGTCAAAGAGTTGAACTTAAAAGTCTGTCTGTGTCCAAAACCTATTCTTGCCCTCACAACTAAAGCTAAACAATGTGTAGGGATGTTGGTAATCAAAGGAACAGTGATAAAAATAAAGTTAAAACCTTCTTCCAGCTCTTGGGGAAGGGGAGCTGAAAAAGCCAAGTTCAAGAAAGTCCCACAAAAGGGGTCAAGATTGCCTTTCCAAAGTTCAAAGTAATACAGCCACACACAATCCTCAGGGTTCCCTCCCCCAAGTTCAGGGCAAAACAGTTAAAATGTTCTCAAGACAGCATCTGCAATTCCTCTGATCTGAGGGTCCCCCACCCTCCAAGACTTCAACGCAGCAATTTATACTGGTCTCTGGTTTCCATAAGTTCAACACAACTCGAGGTCTGCTTGACCATTCCTCTGAATTGTATCAACAGTTCACGTATAGTGTTCTTTCTTGGGGCATTTCACAATGTTTTTGGTTTTCACATTTTTGGGTTCCCTGAATTAGGCGCAGTTGCCAGACCGCTTGGTTCACCAATCAAAGGTTGCGGCACCAGGAACGCTAGGCTCTTCAACCCCCTCCCCCACCATACACAGTATGTGCCACTTTACACTCTAGGCTTTTCCACAAAGAGGTTTCACACTTTATATCAGTCTTTGTCCTTGCCACACTGTCTTCATTTATGTAATTCACTTTGCAGTGGTCTTATCAATTTCCCATCTGTCGCATTCTTGCACACGTGTGCCTTTTTTCGCCGGTTATTTTTAAATGGGCACTTTCCCATTTGACTTTAATCAGTGAACCGCTTTGTCCTCAAAGATTCACTCAATTCGGTATTCAATCCATGTGATTCAGCTTTCTTGTTAATTTTCATTTAGTTCAGTATTCAATAAACGTCTTTATGAGCGTTTCTCTTCTTCCCTTCATTTTGCCAAAAAAACACATTCATTGGACAGGGATACAAAGACTGTCTCCCACTTCTGAAAGTCCTCACACACAAATTGCCTTTTTATTTGTTGTGTGAAGTAAACGCTCACGGAAGGATCCGTTACTTAGTTTTAGCATGCATGTCAGTTCAAATAATGGGAATCGCTGTAACCATACTGCAGCATTACTTTTCCACGTTTGCGGGAATAGCAGTCTGCAGTTTCGGGACTCTAATAAACTCACCGGCCTCTACGAAGTGAATGAGTTGCATGCTGAACCTCACGGCAAACTGCTGCTGCTTCTGGCTTCCCTCCAGGACTTAAAACAGCTCCTTTCCACATTTCAGTGCTTCCGCTGAGTGACATCTTCCACACAGAGTATGAGCCTCCTGGCTACTCACGGGATAGGATTTGTACATCCAGGAATCCTCCTTCCCGGCACACTGCTCCCGACAGCTTGCTCAGTCCGCCATGGCCCTCATGGCTATCACACCTCTGCTTCAGATGGTTCACACCTGTTGATGAAAGTAGCCACCTTCACTCAGCCCTTACACAGGCTTACCGGTCTCTACCTTGTTGCTCCTTTGGTCTCCTTTTGTACACCTGAAACCACAACAGGTTGGAGGTAGAAGCTCCTAATTGAACTTGCCTGACAATAGTTAAAGGGACATGCCTGATCTTCATAGTCCTTTGCAGGCATCTTCCGCATCCCAGTACTAGAGTGGTGAAAGGAGCTAGTGTTAACTACTCCAAGTTGCCTCTTCTTCGTCCCAGTACTGCCATAGGGAAAGTGTGGCAAAGTGAGGGGAGATGTTGCACAATAGCCTATAAAGGCTGGGGGAAGATTAAGTTTGATCTTCAAAAGGAAAAGGGAGATACCATATCTTGTCGGTGGGTACCCCACTCTCAATACAAGGACCCTCCACCCAGGTGAACTACCCTCGCTTCTCTACCCCCAGTGTCAGGATCTAAAAGCGATAGCATTTCCCTGGCCACCTCAGAAGAGGATCCAGAGAGAGTAGGAGTGAGGATACCCTATATGCATCCCTGAGTAATCCAAGCCACAAAAATGTAAAATATTTGTTGGCTACTGGTAATCTTCATTTCTCAAATGCTCTAAACCACATTAAAGTGCTTCCTTTATTTAGTGGACCCTCAAGCTGACAGGTACCCTGCTCGCAAAGCCACAAATGAGAACTGTAGCCCTCCCATTCTCTGCGAGGGGCATAAAGGGAAACCTCAACCACAATTCCTCCAGTGCTACTAGCCACGATCATACGGATTGAAGATTAAGCAACCTTCTGTGGTGCGGGAGAGAGGAGGTTAAAGAGTGCCAAGGGAAAATATGAGAAATTTAATTACAAGTAATCAAAGCACTGGCTACTCATCCCAGTTTTTAATTAAATCAGGCTATAGCAAATCAATAGGAATTTGTTTTGATACCGTGGTTTGCTTGAGACCCAGACTGAAAGCAAACAAAGAACAGATGACAGATACAAACTTTTTATATAGGAGGGGCGAAAGGTCCAGTCAGCACAGACGGTTGAACAGAATAAAACCTCAGTAGCCAGGCAGGCTTACCACAACAAGTGATCTGTCTAGCTTCCGTTTACTGAATGCAGATTTGAGAAGTGAAAGACAGAAAAGGGCAACGATCGTGCAAATGAGGACAAGGTTCAGACTGTAACAAGTGTCATGCAGACGGTTGAAAACGACTGAATGTGAAAGAAAATGATGCCAGGTGTGTCTTTATGGCAAATGGTGCGATATGAATGTTTAACTGATTAAAGAACAGTAAGAAGAAACTGAAGAGAACGGAACACCTGGTGTGAAAGAGGAAAACGGAACATTAGCCAAAGAAACAAAAAAACAAAAAATCGAAATTAATACATTTTGGTTACATCTCAGCCAGAGCTTTAAGCATATTTCAACCACATTCGAGACCAACGATGTTGACATCATTTCTGTTTGATCATGTACTACAAAGAGACTTCATATGTATAAAGTGCGTAATAGCCCTCCTTTACTCCAAAAGCAGGCAAATACCCAAACAACAAAAAATAGGAAACAATGGGCACATAGAAGCAGACCTCACGTTTTCAAAAACACGGATCCATGGATATGTTTGGATCATTGATTATCAGCAGAGCAGTGGCACAAGGAGCTCCAATGTTACTGCTTCCTGTTCTTATGGAGGCATGTAGTGTCGGACTACGGGCATAGCATTGAGTCGGGCACCAATGAAAAAGTGGGCCACAGTTGCAAATGGCAATTCATTCCTTTTGTGAGAGACCGTTTGAGTAGTACGCAAGGGCGAGGTTTTTGATGAAATGAGATGCAAATTATGCATTTTAAAGAATATTCAGTAACACTGGTCAAAACTACTAGTCGCAAGGTGAAGCAACTTATCAAACTGACGCACATTGGCCAAAAAAGTGGCCCACTGTGACCCCCCCTCCCCCCGCACTAGCATTTTGTGTTTTTGGTTCGGGCTTTGCCCTATTGCTATAAGCCAGTCTGACCTTGGAGGCACACAAGGGTAAAAATATGCACCCTTTACAAAACCAGCATGAATCACTAGCTGAAAACAAGTGCAGATTTCAGAAAGCTGTTTTAGAGTTACACATATTTCTCACCAAAAGATTTGTTTTTTTTTTTAAATTACAAAATCATTTTACACTCAAATTAAAGGATTTGTAGTAAAATGCTACCACCAAAAGCATTACCTGGAGCACTCCCAGCAAGATTCCTACTCAGTAAATATTTAATGAAAAGAAAACCTCCTTGGGAAGATGAACTGTCATGAAGTCAGCCCATGACTACTTGATAAGTGTTGTGGGCCTCTTGTGTTGCTTCATAATACTGACTGAAGTGGTCTCATCCGCTTTCAAAATATTACTGTTGGGGTTTGAGCACTTTAATTTTTAATGGCATGTGACAACCTGAAAATATCAAGTCTATCACTAATTGTGTCTAAATTATGTTTGTAATCGTTCTGACTCTCGTAGTCATTGCAAAGACTTTTGGATGGAGAACCGATACACACAGAGGACTGCAACTAATGCTTATAGGTTTGACATGGTTGCCCGTTTTAATAATTGCAAGTAAAAGCTAGTTTTATAGCCCCTTTTCATAGGCGCAAGGAAACAAGAAACATGGCTGCACTAACTCGCTGCAGGATTCGTCACTCGAAATCGACTTCAATCATGCAGTCTTTAAATTTGTCTAAGGCGCATGACCTTTGATTGAATACTACTTGCTGCAGGCGCTGTCATTAGCTTTGCAATATCTCTTCAATTGCTATGAACGAAGTTCCAGTGATTATTTTATTGCATCAATGAAATTTTAATTATTTCTAAGTCCAGTGTTTCAAACTCAAAATGCCAACCTATTTGTAGAAGCAGACATGGAGCTTATAAATAGAACCATCCCTCTGCAGTCAGGTTTTTCACCTGAAGGCACAATTCTGTGACGTAGGTTCCAGTTGACTATTTCCAAATGGCTTTTACTGGATTCAACCGAGATCAAATGGGTTTCTGACGTGTCCTAGTGCAGCGCACCACCCTCGCTCTCCCCGGCCACATATGCTCACATTGCCCTGCACTAGTATTCAACCCTTTCTTATATCTTAAACTTACTACACAACCACGAGAGGTGGCTCATCACACCCAAGAAACGCAGCAGGGCCAACATTGAGCGTTCAGTCTCCTGCATTTTGCCGCCATGCCCCATTTGATATTGCCGTCTTTCTCTCATGCAGGATTGTGTGAATTATACACCGCTCGGTCAGCAGGCACTGAAATGCTGGCATATCAGGCCAGAAGATTAGCAAATGGACATGCTTAAAACTTGCCCGTTCTTAGTTGACTGAAAATGAAGATTTCCGGTTGACATTCACACTTCTTGTACATTTGGAAATTCTTTTGCTTTTTGACAAAGTAACAGTAAAACGTATAAGAAGTTTGAGAATACTTCTGCATTTTTTTTCCAGTCTAAACACTAAGCTGGTCAGGAGATCGGGTGTGATGCACATTGCATTTATTTTGATAAGCTTAGCGTCGTAGATGGCTCCTTTTAGCACTTCCTGTCAAATGATGTGCGTCCCCAATCCATGGGTGCCAACTTGTGTTTCTGGGGCGTGGGGAGGAGGAGGAAAAAGGGTAGGAAGGCAGAGGGGCGGGGGGCAGGGTTGTAGCGTTTAAGGTAACAATGAAGATTCCCCCTGCTAACAGCGCAGGGAGCTCTTGATTCTATTAAAGACAAGGAGGCGAGCATTAAGCTTTCTCTTCTCTTTAATTCACTCTCCAGCAGTTTCAACAATTACATCATAATTCGTGAAAATATTAAAACTTTTTTTTTTAAAAAACTTCAAGTCCCATCATCCTCTGCGGTTCTAGTCTCTAGTCTCTAGTCTCTGTGCCTTAGCCCTTCCTGTTCCTGTGTTCCTCCTCTTCTTTGACTGCTTAACTGAAATCCTCTGTAACTTTAACCGGCCAACGGGCCCACAACTACACTCTTCCAGCAGATTTCGATCTCCTGCTTCGGAACTTGCAATTTGATCGGAACCATCCAAACTCTTCGAATACGGTCATCAGTTCTTTTGATCATCTCCTAGAGTCAGGAAATAAACAATACAGATATGTTAGGGCTGGGGATACACACCCTATTTTGAGGAGAAAACGGTCATCATGGTTATTCACAATTCCCGATTCCTTCTTTACAATACTCATCCCGTTTTCTGTGTATCTGGGTCGGGAATTTAATGCTCGCCTCCTTGTCTTTAATAGAATCAAAAGCTCCCTGCGCTATTAGCAGGGGGAATCTTCATTCTATGTCAAGACGGAGGCGAGCATTAAGCTTGTTCAAAGCTTCTCGCTACTGCACCTGCTATCGTGTTGATTGGTGTAAAATAAAACATCCTAAAAGTTTTATCACTAGCCCAATCTGCTGCCTTCATGATATCTTGTAAGGTCGCGCCTTGTCCCAATGCTTTAGATGCCATCGCTCCTCTGACAAGAGTGTGCTCCAAATGCAGATACATCAATGCCCGCTAAGCTCATAACCTCTCTGACCCATCTCGCTATTGTGGCTGATGCTACGCCTTTGTGAGGTTTTCTGCGCGCTATAAGCAGTTGAGTTGTACCTACTGGTCTCATTTCCGCTGTCCTACTCTCATATTCCTTAATACATGAGGCCACACACCATTTTGAATAGTCCTGCATGTATGGATATGTGATTTTAGATGAATCCGTTTTAGTTCTCTTTGCTAGGTAGAAGGTTACTCCTTCCGGTCCATATGTTTTCCTATCTATTTCAAGAGGCTTCACGTCTGCGACTCTCCTGCACGATACCATACACAGTAACATGGCTAGTTTCCCTGATAGTTGTTCTAACGACAGATACCTGTTGCTGGGCCAATCTGATAGCAGTTTAAGTACCACTGCTAAGTCCCATAATACTTTGTACTTAGGCTGAGGTGGCTTTCTGAATCTTATTCCTTTCAATAGTCTAATCACAGCTATGTTTTCCCCTACTGGCGTACCATCCAGTGGCACATGCCCTGCTGAGATTGCAGATCTGTAGACTCTTATGGTTCTATATGCTTTGCCGTCCTGCAGCAGTTCCGCCAGAAAGTTCAGTATTTCAACTAAAGGTGCAGAAACGGGATGAAAATCTCTCCTTCTGCACCATGATGACCACTTGTTCCAAGCTGCATCGTAGCTCCTTCTTGTTGAGGGAGCCCAGGACTTGGCGATGAGACTTGCAGCCTGCGCCGAAATGCCTGGGAGGTTCCAGCGTCTCCTGCTATCCTGCACGCCATCAATGGCAGTGTCCCCTTCACTCTCAGAGGGTGAAATGACCCAACTGGGTCCGTGAGCAGGTTGATTCCTTGTGGTAATATTCTCGGATAGTCTACTAGCATTTTTATGAGAGTTGGGAACCAAACTTGTGATTTCCAAATCGGAGCTATTAGTATCAGATTCGCCGCTTCTCTGCGAGCTTTTGCTAGCACTCTGTTCAACATTAAGAACGGCGGGACGGCATATAGCGTCTGTTCCCTCCAGTCCTGCAGGAAGGCATCTACTCCAGCTGCTGCTTGGTCTAATCACCAACTGAAGAACCTCGTCGTCTGTGCGTTCAGTCTGGACGCAAACAGATCTGTATGTACCGGCCCCCAACGTTCTGCCAGCTGTTGAAAAACTACTCGGTCCAGCTTCCAGTCGCTGGAGTCCGAGAGGTACCTGGAGTTCCAGTCCGCTATCACGTTCTGTGATCCTGGCAGGTATTCCGCTACTACTGAAATCCCTGATGCCAGGCAGGAGTGCCAGAAATCCTTGGCTATCTCTGCCAGAAGTTTGGACCTCGTTCCACCTAGATGATTGATATATTTCACTGCTGAAATGTTGTCCATTTTCAACAGAATACAGGAGTTCACTTTCCCTTTCGTAAACGCTTTGATCGCAAATGACCCTGCTAGTAATTCTAGACAGTTGATGTGAAGTTTGAGTTCTTCCGAGCTCCACTTCCCTCCTGTCTGAAGGTCTCCGCAACGGGCTCCCCAGCCTGCTCTGCTGGCGTCCGACTCTATGATCAGGTCTGGGCGATCGCCGAAAATGGCTCTCCCGTTCCATGCTTCCATATTTGCTAGCCACCACTCCAGCTCTGTTCTGGCCTCCTGGTCGATGTGGACCAGCTGATGATACTGCAGACCCTGCTGATGGTGTCTTATCTTTAGTCTCTGAAGGGCTCGATAGTGCAGGGGCCCTGGGAATATTGCTTGTATGGAGGCTGCTAGGAGGCCCACCACTCGAGCTAGCATAGTGATATAACTGGTCTGCTGAGGCATGTCTTTATCTCTCTTTTTATGTCTCAAATTTTTCTGTTCGGAAGCTCTAGTGTCGCTGATCAGGTGTCTATCACGAAACCTAGAAATTCTATTCTCTTGGCTGGTCTCATTTCCGATTTTTCTCGGTTCACTAAAAATCCCAGCGACGTCAGGAGATTCACTACCCAGTCGGTCTGATAGTGGAGCGTCTCCTTGCAGCTGGCCATCAGTAGGATATCGTCCAGATATATAATCATACGAATCCCTTTCTCTCTGATCGCTGCGCTACTGGTTTCATAATTTTTGTGAAGGCCCAAGGTGCTGATGCCAGGCCAAACGGCATGGTAGCAAACTGCCATAATTGCTCGCCCCAGTAAAATGCTAGGAATGGTCGGTACTCTTTTCGAACTGGTATTGTCAAATAAGCGTCTTTGAGGTCTATCCTCACTAACCAATCGTCTTGTCGGAGTGTGTCCCTGAGTTGATGAGTACCTTCCATTTTTAAATGGTTGTAAATTACCCATCTGTTCATGTCTTTTAGATTTATTACGGGTCTCACTTTGTCCTTTCGATGGACTAAGAACATGTTGCTCACAAATTTTGGAGATGTCACGCAAGGCTCTATCGCTTGTTTCTCCGCTAACTGCAGCAGTTCTGCGTGCAGAAGATCTATCTCTTTTCTTGTTTTTGCTAGAGGGCGTGGTGCCTGACCCTGGTAGGGAGTCTCTATAAAATCTATGAGCATGCCTTTTGCTGTCTGTAACACCCATGCATCGCCAGAAAGCGCTTGCCAGTTCTCCCAGAATATTGCTGTTCTCCCCCCAACTGGTGGATAATTTGAGACTCTCACCTGCGGAAGAATTGTGTCCTCTCCCTTGTCCTCTGCTATGTCTTCCTCTCGGGAAGCGACCTCTTGGAGGGAAGAAGGCGTCTGGCTGTCTGTTTTCCCAGTAATTACGCCTGTTTCCTTGAGGCCTTCTGAATGTTTGGTAGCGACCGGCCGCTCAGCCTCTAGACCGACCGGTCCCTCCAAAATTTCGTGTCGGGAAAATCTTTTTCATGGATGCCTGGGCCTTTTCTAGGGATGTGTATGTTCCAACGAACCTCCCCATTTCTTTTCCGAAGGTTTCTCTGAATAGAAGACCTTGAGCGGCTTCGCCCGCTTCATAGGATGACAGGTCTCCTAACTTCTGATCAATCTTTAGCAGGAGCCCTTTCCTGCGTTCAGAAGAAATTGCGCAGTTCGCATTGCCTAGCAGACATACTGCTCTCTGGGCCCAGTTTGCCAGAACTCCTGGGTCCACTTCTTCCCCCGTGTCCTTCGCACGTTCTGCTAGATCCATGATCTTCGCTAATGGTCCCGCTATGTCAAGAAGCTTCTCCTGACAGCTTTTCCAAGAGCGGTCAATGCCCTTTCTTGGATCTTTATTCGCCTTTGATACAAATGACAGCATTTTCGGATCAAGCTCCGGCGCCTCCGCTACCTTCCCCGGTAATTCTGGTTTCGGGCACTCTGCCCTCATCCTCTGCCTCACTTCTTTTTCTAAGGCCTTTCGCAATCTCTGGGTCAAGTATTTCGCCACTCTTGGCGACGGTACCCATTCTGATGATCTTGGGTTACTGATGTCCTCGGGGTTAAACATATCGGAGGTCTCCTCCTCCTAATTGTTCAGCTTTCTGAGCCTCTTCGTCGGCGGAGGTTGGCTGCTCTCGTCCCCCTCGTTGTCCGCCTCTTCTTGCGAGGAGGTAGGGTATTCTGGGATTTCCTCTTCGGGAAAAACTCCCTCTGTATTGCCCATATTATCGTCCCCTGGGTAGGGGGTCTCGAGGCTCAGCACCTGTGTTTTCTTTATGAACGCTTCTCTTAGCTTACTAAAAGCGTCTACAGCCTCCGGGGCCTCAGTATTAGCCCCCTCAGTTTGGCCCGGGGGGTCAGAAGAGTCCTTGCTCTTCCGGGCCTTGATACACCCCTTGGGGTCCTTTGCAGCGACCCTGGTGGACGTGCTGTCTCCGGTGCATGTACCTCGAGTACTCAGGTATAGTTCTATGGTATGTAGCCTGTCTTGCAGGGGTCTCTCACCCTGTGCTACTGCCTCTGTGAGTGAGTCTCCCAGCACTTCTTTAAAGCTGTAGGCTTAATCCTCTGGGTAGGTAGCCTCCTCCTCATCACTCCACTCAAAGTTGGACATGATTGTGCTGTATAGGTGCCTTCCAATACCTTTTCAGGTGTAGGTGCACGTCCACTGCTCCACTCTATGAGGCTGCACCTGTCTGTTCTTTTTCTGCTGTGCAGTGTTTTTCAGATATGGGCTTTCTGCTTTAAAGTTTAAAGTATATGCTTTGCAGCTACTTTGCAATAAATCTCCCTTCACATTAAATCCTAGAGCTTATCAGTGCTCTGTGACACGAACGCAGCGAAATTCCTACAAAATCCGGAATCTCACCGTGTCGTGTGTGTTGCTCCTCCTCCCCAAGGGTGGGGGCCCTCAGGAGCCGAGCGCTCTCACTCTCATAGGCTCATTTGCACACGTGATTGTGCACTCTCGCGGAAAGGAGGGGCTCTCCCTCGCTCCGAGCGCGAGCTTCCGGATGCTCGCGCTCTGCCCCCACAAAGGTGGGGGCTAGATTCCTCTGTAGCACGAGCGGGAAGGGAAAACCTTGTCGCTGACTCCGCCCCCTCAAAGGTGGGGGCCGCTAGCCTCGAACGCGCTGACGAGCGCTGCAGGCTGCACTGAAGGGATCGGCAGGCCCTTAATGTGTCGAGTAATGCGGCACGGGGCCGCCGAATCCCCTCAACAAATCTAATCTGTCATGCTGCGCGCTGCGCTCTGCGCTCTGGTCCTACAATAAAACTCATAATATTTCCTTAAACAGCACCAACCTATGATAACTTGCATATAAAAATACACAAACTTCACGGAGCTCTACAAAAACGATGTTACTTATCTGGCGAGCAGGAAAAGAAGAGGAGGAACACAGGAACAGGAAGGGCTAAGGCACAGAGACTAGAGACTAGAACCGCAGAGGATGATGGGACTTGAAGTTTAAAAAAAAATATATATATATTTTCACGAATTATGATGTAATTGTTGAAACTGCTGGAGAGTGAATTAAAGAGAAGAGAAAGCTTAATGCTCGCCTCCGTCTTGACATAGAATCTTTGACCTAGCCGGTATCTCAGGAAGTGCCCTTTCCGCTCAGTGGACGAACAGGGCGGGAACAAGATGGCACACAACTCAGGCAATTTTGTCTTGCGAGAGTGCTATTCTGTGAAGGCCCTCCCCTGACCAGGCTACTAGACCAACAGTCCAGGATCTGCTCCTGAGCCTGGGCTCCCTCTTCCACCAGAGTTTAAGGAGATTCTCAGTGAGTGGGAATGAAGACTGAGTGGGAATGAAGACTGAATTGCGGAGCTCTATGGGAAACAGCCAAAGCCTCACATCCATGAAGAGGCACTGTCCAAATGAGTATATGCATCTTGTGTTTTACAGGCAATTTTCCGTTAGGGAGACTGGTGTCAAATGAAATTAACAAAGAGCCCAATTTGCATTACATGCTGAGAAAGGTTTGTGCTTGAATCACTATTGCAGACATCTGAAATTTAAAATTGTGTTCAATCATCGCTCCTTTCCTGGGCAAACTCTTGGAAAAGCAGGCCATCTCCCAGCTTAATCTACATACTGAATGTGTCAGTTGCCTCCATGACCACCAGTCTGGCTTCAGAGCTGCCAGAAGCACAGAAACTGCTCTCCTGAACACCAGTGATGACTTGCTCTCCAATCTTGACTAATTTCCCTTCTGTCCTCATTCTCCTTTATCTATCCTCTGCTTTTGACACAGTCAACCATGCCATCCTGCTCAATAATCTCCGGGACAACATTGGTATTACTGATCAGGCCCTGGCTTGGTTGACCTCCTTTCTCACAGACCCTCAGGTCCAATTGTGGTATTTCCTCTCTTCTTTATCTCTCTCTACTTGTAGTGTTCCCCAGGGGTCTACACTTTCTCCCTAGCTCTTCAACCACTAGCTGGCACTTCTTGCCCACTGCATCAGTACTTTCTGCTCCAATTTTCAGTGTTATGCGGATGACACTCAGCTGTCTTTCAGACTACCCTCAGCCAACTCTGCTTCTTCTCTCAAGCCAGACTGTCTGGCCGCAAATCAGGAATGGTGTGCCGCCAATGAGCTCAGCCTTAATGACAGTAAGACTGAGATCCTCCTCATTGGGACACCCACTCCCTCCTCTTCCTCTATGGCCTCTCACTCTGGGCCCTCCTCCTGCTCCTTCCTGTGAGGCTAAGAACCTTGGTGTCCTCTTTAACTCCACCCTCAAAACTATCAGCTGCACCTCCTCAGAGGTATTGTTCCTTTTCTCACTTTCCGCCAGAAGCTCAGTCTCCAGAGCACTGGTCCTCTCTAGGCTGGACTATTGCAACAACCTCTTTCAAAATCTTCCTGCCTCTACTCTTCGACCTTTACAACTTATCCAGAACAGGACTGCAAGACTTGTCCTTGGTCTCAGGCCCAGGAATCGTATCTCTCCTGCCCTGAAATCTCTTCACTGGCTCCCCGTCGCTGCAAGGATAAACTTCAAGACCCTCTACATTGTCCACAAGGCTTTCTTGGGCCTCGGACCACTCTACTCCCAACTTTTGCTTCCAAAACATCTGAGGCTCTCTGCTTATCCAGCTCCAACTCAGACGCTTCTCCAAGCAGAGAGTTTGGGGCAGATCTAGCTCCTCGGCTGGGGCCTTACTCTGGAACAGCTTCCCTGCCTCTCTCAAACTTGAGCCGAACCAACACAAGTTCCAGAAGCAACTCAAGACCTTCCTTTTTGCTTCCCCTGCTGATGTACCCGACTGCTTCGCACACTGGTCTCCTGGTGTCCCTCTGAACTCGTGCCCAACCTCTTGTATGTCTTGTATGTCCAGTTGCCCTCTAACTGCCTCCGGGCTGCACAGCACTTAACGGTCTATCTGCAACCCTACAGTCCCTTCTCTCTGCACCACCGTGTGGATGCACTTGCGAGTTAACCGCACTCTCCTGTCCCTTCCCCCCAGGCACTCTCCCCTTCCTTCTTCCCTGCACTTGCGTGATCTGAATGACAATGACTAGTAAGATCGTTATTTTGCCCTCACTTGTTCCGCCTCCTTGTGTACAGGCGCGTTATAAAATGCCACATATCATCCATAGGTTCCCAAAATACTCTCTGCAAATCCCCAGGACTCTGTCCCTGCTGCAAGTGCCCACTAGTGACACTATTTGCTTCCGTGAGAAGTTCGGGCGGAGGTAGAACTGGTCTGAGACTTTGCCCCCGAATGCCACCCACATTACCGACTACTCGCCTGCTCACCTCTGAAAACTATTTGTCTACCCCTCCCTTTTGTAAGAGTACATTTGGTCCATTTCCAGCACTGCCTCCCTGAAAGCAATTGTGCGTTTTAGTTGAGGGAAAGGGAGTTGGGGTGCTAGTGACCTGCATCCTTGAAAGAGATTGTGCCCCATGTAATTCCTGGAAGAGGAAATCTATGCTGCTTACTGAAAGTATGAAGGTCCTCCTGAGACAGCAGCATGCTCCTCCTCTCCATCTTTCCAACCCCACAGCATAAATGTGTGACATACAGTCTCAAATAATTTCCAGGCCTGGGTGATCACAAAAGCAATATAGCTGGCCAGCATTCCATTGAATGGAGTCTGTTTAAAACCAGAATCCCTCACCTGAAAAAATTCCAATGGACAGTTTCCCAGTGTCTTTCTGGGATCACCTTTTCAGCTGCTCCTCTCCTACTGGGATACAATTGCGATACACAGCAAGACTACCAATCCGAGCACTCACAACATTCGGATATGTCAAGATCCTGGAACGTATCTTTAGTTGTGGATGTGGTGAGACATGTGGCGTTTCGGGTGCAGATGTGTCCCCTCCCACCCCTGCCCCCAGCTGTCTTCCCCAGCAAGTGTGATCTGATAAATGTCACAGAGGCAAAATATTCCACACTGGGATTCAATTCATTAATGTTTGGAATAAGGATGGTGGGGGCCCTGGTGCAGATGAGCCAATGAGAGGTCTTACTCTTTCCTCACAACAGTCAGCTATGGCATCTCGCAGGGCTACAGTGTCTGGGCAGCAAGAGAAGGAACAAGAGGCCTGCTAAGCAGTTCCATCACAGTATACACAAAGAATAATTGTGGTGTTCCGGCAGGTAAGCCTTCTTATTTTGATAGTTTGCCCCTGGTAGAGCAGTAGAACAGACTCAAGTAGAGTGCACAAGACCTTTAGATCACAACTTCTTCAAAGAAGTTGGAGGCACAGAATCTGGCATGGAATGAAGATATTTCTTCAACAGACTTTACTGCTTTGTCAGGACCACACCCAGCACATTAAAGGCCTGCTAGTGTCAATTCTGCCACACTCAAATTTGCCCCATCAAATAAATCACATAAAATGATCAATGCACAACACAAAGCAAAGAAGGTGAAATTGATAATTTCCCACGCAGTGAGATGATGCACTTCTCTCGCCTCCTCACATGAGGACCAAGGCTGGAAGGCAGCGAATGCCTGCCAACCCTAAACACTTTAGTTCCCACAGGGTTTTTGTTTCGTTCTTTTTATTATTATTTTTTTTACTAGAACAAGTTTGTCTATCTCCAGGTACTTGCAAAACTTGATTGCCTTCTGATCTGCGGGCATCCAGCCAAGGAAACTGCACCATCATGAGATTGGCGTTGTGTGTGGAAAAGTGCGAGGAATGTGTCCATCTGCACGTCGGGTGTACACTCGCCTGGGCTTTTTTGAAATTGAATGCTGCTATATCAACCTCCAGAAAATGTGAGGGGCTAATCCACACACATTTTTCCTATGCTCACCGCATGACATCCGCATAGACCTGTGCACTTTGGTTGGATACAGCCAACATGCGCAGTCCTCCCCCCACCCCTGGTCCTATTTAGTTGGGATCTGACAGGTGAAGTACACAATGCCTCTCCAGAAGGTGCAGGGCCAAATCCTTCCTCCTACCATGGCCAGCCCAACAAAGGCTACATGGATCAGACCCGTCCTTTGCTGAGACATGTAGCAGCATTCATATACTAATCTGAGTTAAATTCAAACAGGCCCACTTGGTGCCAGCTGCTCAGGCTAACAAAGGAGACAGGAAACCTCAAACTTGCGTATGCACTGTGTCAACCTGAAGCCAGCTCCCATCCTTGGCATCAATGGACAGTGATATATCATGTCTGGGACTGCGTGCTTACAGTAGTCATCCCTGCAGGGGCACCCCATTCAGCAGCTACGAGAAGGTTTGGCGGAGCCAGAAAGTCTGGTCCCGCTGCAGCTTCAAGGGAGACCTACTGCTTTAATCAGGTACCACAGAGAGCTCCATTAACCAGAGGGGCCCTTTGATTCACAACAGACAGGAAGATGGGTGGGACTTGGTATTCTAGGTTTTCACTGCTTTGCCTTTTCTGTTGCAAAGCACTGTGGTTCTGACCTCTGGTATACAGGAGCTTGTTGGAGAGGACCCAGGATTGGTTCATTCAAGTTGCCTTAGCCTACACCAATCCCTGTGGTCCAAGAGGGCCGAGACCCTCTTTTTGGCAGATCTGAAGGCTTCTCCGGAAGCAGAAGGAAGGACTCATCATTGGACCCTGGCTGAAGTTAAAGTCTACCTTCCATCTTCCGCCAGTGAAAGAAGGCCAGGACCTCTCGGAGGGAAGCAAGATCCCTACCCTAAACATCTCACAGGGAACAGAGGGAGATAATGAATCCAGAAGACTCTCCAGCAGCTCCAGAAATAGTACCCAGCCAGCACACAGAATGCCCTGGTAGGCTCTGCTGCAAGCTTCCTAGGTGGGAATTGCCAGAGTCTCTGAACCAAACCAAGGACAAGGCAGCTGCCTGCAACACTCCAGCTTTGGGCCGTCTGCCTTAAAGGACGTCACAAGCCTAGTGAAGAAGCTAGAAGAAATGAATCATCAAGCATCTACCAACATCCACCTTAAAAGGACATTTTTCAGCCAGTCAAGCCCCTCAAGCTGCAACCGACTGCAACGCTAACTGTTACGCCACAGTTGCTAAAGCGGTCGAAGCCGCCTCAACCAGCACTGCAACAACGATTCCTGGCCCAGAGCCAACATGTAGGCCAGCCTGCAGCCATTTGTCCAGATTCACTAGCTGAACTGCGTGCCGCCTGATACCCGCAGTTGTCTCGCGTCTTGAACTCTGTCACAGAACTTGCAAAGTGCCCTGAAACCGACTTGACCCTGTCGAGCACCAAGAACATCTCCAGCACAAGGTACACTCTGGTTCTGTCCCCCTGGTTGCTGAAATCAACTTTTGCGATTTTTTACTACACTGACTACCGTCCTGTCAGTATCCAGAGTGCATCCCTTTCCCTACTTTGAAACGGTCTGTCCTCTCCATTCCTTTACAGGGTGGGTTGTATTTTGCAGTGTGCTAGAACTGTCTGCTGTAATAATAATAATAATAATATAGATGTTTTTATACAACCTTGACTGGACAGTACCTTTTATCATTGTGTAATATTTTCGCTGTGTAGCAACTAACCAACGATCCATGAACTTTCGGAAATCAGCCTGCTATTCCGTCCACATTACCAAAATTGGACAAGAATGTGCTTTTATTTCCAATCTATTCGGATCCCTTCTGGTGTACTAGAGGTGTGGGGCTGATTATCAGTTTCGAATCTCGATATTCATGCCTGGACCACTGGTGCCCCCGGAAGTTGATTTGTCACAATTAGTGTATGCCTGTCATGGGACAGACTAGGATGAGTTGAATAAATGCCTCTGCCTAGGAATGTGAGTGGATTCTGCCTTAGGGTACTAAACATTTTTAGTAAAAAATAATTTGCCACTATATATTTGATATTTTTTCTCCAAATCTTTTCTGCTCTTCAGCTCCAATAGGGTGCATTCCCATCTGGTCACTGGGATTTTGACTGGCTGTGCTCTTTCTGTGCACTTCAGAGGATCTCATGTTTTTCTAAAAGCCATCACTTGGCAAAGGGGCGTGCAACATTAGTGCCTCCAGATGTTTTGGACTAGAAATCTGATCAGCCCTAACCAGCATAGTCAATGGCAGGACAGGATGGGAGGTGTAGTCCAAAACATCTGGAGATACACGTTGCAGACATCTGCTGTGGTAAGCCATTTGTTTGATGTGTGTAGTATGTGCTGCTAGAGCACGCCATTAAAAATGTTGACACAAGGACACCAACTACAGTTGCATCAAAAAGCACAGTTCAGTAAAAGCCTAACTCAACCCTTGCGTATCTAAAAGGAACACAAGTACAACTAATCTTGCAGTCCCATAAATTGTCATATGTTCGAGAGGCAATTGACCTGTTTAATTAGGTCTGTGTGACTATGATTGGAAACCTATTTTCATTCAATATTGTTTTTTGCCATCGTGAGATCCATCTTGTAGTCCAGTAAAACCCAAAACCTGCTTGGGCAGTAAACAAGAAAATGTTGACCTGCAAAGCACGATCAATAGCAAACCATTTACTTCTTTGGTTTGTGAGTAAACTTGACTCACATGAGGGTTTCTAATTTTCTCAAACAGTACTTTTAGGTGATCATAATTTTAGCATTGCTGGGCAGACTGCATTGGTAGGATTGGAAGCAGTGGTGTATGTGAACATCAGTTCTTTGGTTCTCCTCTGCTAGGTTGTAAACAAGTCTGTGCTCTCGTACACCTTTTTACCCCTACATTTACTGAGCCACCAACTAGAATTCCTGTGCATCAATAATATAAAATATCTTTCAGACTTCCCATTTCATTCTGTAATGGCAATTCAGCATCTGTGGCAATTATCTAAAGTTGTCTTTATAAGAGTAGGTTCTGCAGCCTTAAAATCTAGATGTTTTGACACCTCCCATTAACCTGAGCCAACAGTCAACGGGACGAGATCATGAGAGTTTCAGCCTAAAACATTTGAAGATCCGGAGGTTAAAAACCCCTTTTTGGAGAACCTTCCTTTATATCTAGACATCCAACTATTTCCTCACATTAAAATTGATAAATACCACTACGTTGGCATGATGTGGCCACTTTGCATTTCCATGAAAGGACCACCTTTAATTAAATAATTCTATAGAAGAAGCGAATGAACATTTCTGTTTCCAATTTACAAATATTGCAGAAAAGCACTATTTAGAATTTCAAATCTATCATCATAGTAAGTATAACCCACAATCCCAATTCCTTGGGAATAAATTGTGCTTTAGACTTCAAGTTAGTTCATGAAGATCCTTTAAATGAATCAATTTAGATTTTCCTGCATGGATTATCCGACAGTTGGTTTTAATGTATTTTTAATTTCTCTTCCAGAGCAGTGATGAATTGCCTATGATAAAAATATGTTTTTATATTAGGTACAGATTTCATCTGGTTCAGGGAATAACTTTTGCTGGGTTGCTTGAGGTGCACCAATGAGACAAGTGACCAACCCCAAAGCTAATAGCAATCCATCTCTGCAGTAGGTCAGTTGTTCCATAGGTCTCAGCGTGGTTGGGAGCAGCATTGCTTCACCACCATCGCCCCTTTGGTATTCAAATGTAGCTTTAGTCTGCTCATTTCTGTAGAAGGTGCTACTCATTGTCATAAACTCACTCTTCCAATCCTTGACATCTTTTCTATGCCGGATGGCTGCATACCTGTACTTTAAGTTTACCTTGCAGTATGTACAACCAATTATTTCCAAAGATGGCTTTATTTAGTAGACGTGATCAAACAGCAAAGGTGACTTGTTGAGTAAGCCCTTGACTTAATTTCGTGAAGAAAAAGAGGACCATCTGCTCAGGTGATACTAAAATGGTATGCTAGCTTAACGCAATACAACTGCCCAACGTGTGAAGCCGTTCTCACATCAGCCAATAGAACCATATACAAATATACATGCTCTTTTTGGCACATAATTGACAAAGGGTCAATATATTTTCCTTTAGGTTATTCAGGAAACAGATATATGCTTCAACAAGATCTCAAAAGTGTGTTTCTTTTGGTGATACAAATTACCTCTTATACCATTCCTCCAAGTTAGACTTCTTTGTGAAGCAAGAAAGTGGAATATTTCTGCAATCCTCTTTTTTTCAGAAGGAGACTGCTTTTTGCGATTAGCAACAGGAGTTGCCAATCCTTAATATAATGGTTTTGAAATGCACCTCGTGATTAAGAACCTGGGTTGTGGCAACATTTAATACATTTCTTCATATTAAAAAGTAGAGAGAAGACAACATCTTTGGCATCGTGTGACCACCTTGCAGTTCCATTTTTTAACTTGCAGCAAGTTGTATAATGCATTTCTTATGCACATTCTGACACACTCTTACGAAAGCACAAGGTCAAAGAGCCATGCTCCTTCAGGAAACCGGTTTCATCTGTTTTAGTACGGCCTCAAAACTAGTACTCAACACCAGTGAGTAAATTCTTACTTGCCCAGGCAAAATTGAGTTAGCTTATAAAAAAAGACGTTCTCCAGAGCAACTGTTCATTTGTCCATACTGCTAAAGGAATACCACAATCTCTGTAATGTAAGTGGAGAAAAGCAGACGCCCCTAGGCTTAAGTAAATGTTTAAAAGGGTGTTTAAAAGGGTGTTTGACTGTGCCTCATCACCAGGCAATATTATTTTCATGGTTGTGTCCGAGTCAGTCTGGTAAAATTATAAAAGCCTCAAACTAGGACAACATTCCAGTACAAAAATGATGCCCATTTCCAATATCCAACATGGTCTGGGAATGGGCAGGTCATTCAGAACTGCAATGTCAAAATCATAGTTGATTAATATTAAATCTCCATATTATCTTGATTTTGAAGTGCTCAAAGCCCCCCGCCCCCATGCTGGTTTTCTTCCACTTCTTAAAGGCTGAGTCTTCCATGTCCGTGTTACAACGTGCACAAAGATCTCACAGGAGAAGAGAGAGCTTAAAACTGAACTTTCCAGCAAAATGGTCACCTAGTAGTTTGACAGTCCGTTCACCAATTATGTGTAGAAAGGTATCAAATGTACCTTAATATTCCCATAAGCTTTATTAAATAAATGTGGGCTGAATTATAAGCGTCTGACCTTCATGTTAGAAACCGTGAATAATAGGTGTAACCAACACTGTTGGTCGGCAAATCTACTATACATCTCTGATACAACCACAAAGCATACAATAAGAAGTGTTGTATAGCAATTTGCTATGCAATTCTGTAGGTTTGCTAATTAAATTGATACTTGTGTAGCAAAAATAACTATTTATTTGTCCATTACAATGAAAGCACAGCTCACCCTGCATTCCTCTTTTGCCCTCTGGCCTCTCGCCACCCCTTTTTTATCTGTTCACTGCAGTTATCATCTCCACCACTCTTAAGTGCCAAAAGCCTGCGTTGGGGTGCTAGTCAGGAATTTATTTTCTTCAATTAATTGCAAGCCAGAAGTAATCTGCATGATACTTTTTATTAAGCCAACTATATCCTGGCTGGCAAAGACCAGTATGTGTTAACTTTGTATTTTATTTAGAAGAGAGTCATGCAATTCCATTCCTTACATAACGCACAATTTCTACTGTAAAACACTACAGTGTCTCCATGCTTTACATTAAAGTTTAGGTTAGTACATCTAAATCTCAGTGTCAACTAAATTTCATTTTATTGGGGAAGATGTATCATATAGACGAATGAAAACTTCTGAAAAATGTACATGATCACACCGCCAAATACATTTGATGGCAACACTACATCTGTTACCTACCAGCTGCAAACATCTGCAACTGGTTCTCAGCCCATACTTCTGTACAGTCCCATCTCATCACCCTGTTGCTTTATACCAGCTACCCTGAAAGGGAGATGGACACAAACTACAATTTTCCACCTAGTTTGTCCAGTTCTCTGCCTGCTATACCATCCACTCTGCTTAGTCTTTTACTTTCTTTACTCTTACATAATAAATACACAAATCGAACTACATATGTACGCAAAGTTGCAATCAATAGTTCCATTCCGTCTGTACATCTACCTGCTGCAATACCATCTACCCTATTTAGCCTCCAGAGATCACTTTGCTCTACGATTAGGATTGCTTTGTATAACAGCATAAACATGGGAGGAGGCAAAACTATTTTCAGAGCCTTTTTATTGTAGGTATGTGTGTCCATTCATGGAGCTAACCTTTTACAGACACTCAAAGTTTACTTGCCCACTCGCATAGTCGAGTAGATTTTATGAAGGGCCAGTACCATTTGCAGGGGAGGTTTCAAACCTTTATTTAAATATTTTCTTTGTTTGCAATAAATGTCAAATAAAACCTTCACTGTGCATGGCTGGCAGCAGCGTGCTAAACATAAAGTGGGTTTTGGGTAACATGCACCATTTTATGGAAAGCGCATTTACATTCTTTGTCATCAGTCGCTAAGGGTCAAGTGCATTTCTCTTTAGGTCGAGTAGGTGACCTGCAGGTCTAGCGTAATTTTAAAGAATTTGCAAGGCCTGACTCTTTTTCACTAATCTCTTACTTAAGTGGTACACAATAATGCTGGATTGTTGCTTGTTGTATGTCTTGGGTACAAACAACTTCTGGTAACATTAAAAATATTCAATCGATTGATTACAAATATGAGTACACCATTGCTAATCAAATATGTTTGTTGACTAATCTTTAATTAGCAAACTCTGCTAAGCAATTTTTGAAAACGAATGTATGCCTTGAACCACATTGAACAATTCTTTAACAATGAAAACATTTAAAAACCATGAATGAAAAAAATACAAATAAAATAAAAGGTTTATGCCCAGTAGCTGGTCAATACTTTATACGTCCAACTTTTTTAAAGCCACAGAGGTCAAGTATTATATAGAGCTCAAGAACTGAAATCCAATTAACATGCCTTTATAATAAATCATCTTGCAGTATTGATATTTATATCCCTTGCATAGCACATTTTGTTCACCGTCATAGGGGATCAGTACTTTATGACAAGCTGGCTTTCAAAACAACCGAATGTCAAAGCATTTTGAGAAATCAATGCCTCTTCTTCAGGGCAGACTTCGAGTTCATTAACTTTTGTGGCAGAGTATTTTTAGTGCCAAACATCGAATCTTCTGTCAGAGCATGTATGCGTGGCCACAACATTTCTCAAACTAGCTGGACAAGCCTCAAAAGCTATCTGCACAATGCAGTGAACATTTTTGTAGCGTTCTAAAATGTTTACGTTCTATATGGAATCGCTACTGTAATTTTTAAAAGATACTGCTAATAAGTGAGGAGTTAAAAACCAAATGGAAGAGACACAGTTCCTTTACAAGGTCAAGGAACTCTTGAAATAATAGTCATTGATTGTGGAGCTTTTACTTTAAACTTGAAATAACCTTTTACATACAGTGGGTGCATTTTATTGCTTATAATACAATGCCACACAGTGCCATCCCCTTTAATAACGGGCCTCTTGTTAACCTAAGGTAAGTAAAGTTGCAGATGTGAAGATGAGGTCTAGATTTAAAAATAAAATAAAAACGAATGTGCAACTACTAAGATATTGAAGAAAAACTGTTTTTGCAGTTTAAAAAAAACGCATCTTAAAACATGTTCTGCTAGTGCCAAGGACAAGTATGCACGTCCTTTTTGCATAAACTTGAATAGCCTGGCACTTAAGGGGTTAAACTAAATAACACGCAGATAGATACTTTGTCCCCATGTGTAAAACTTAAGCAGTGCATAAAATAGAATATACTACCATAAACAGTACTTCATCAATTAATGTCGGTTTAGGGTCATTTGTTCGAATCAAATGATTCGAATAGTCAAACTTTCGAAACAAAAGTTTCGAAATCAAAAAAGGTACGACATGCTATCTTTAACATGGAAAGTGCATTTCGTTCGAAACCAATCCATCGACAATAGTCATGGATTGGTTTCAACTGAAATGCACTTTTACATGTTAAAAGTAGCATTTCACTGCCTTTTTGTTTGTAATGTTGAAACTTTACATGGAGCTGTCCAGTGCTGAAATTACAGGTCTGGACAGCTCCATCTAACGTTTCAAAGTGTTGTGTATTTTGCCATTTAAATGCCTTTTTTTAAACTTTGAAACGTTACATGGAGCCCATTCGGTCCTGTAATTTCAGCACTGGACAGCTCCATGCAACGTTGCAAGGTTTTGCAAGCCACCCTTCCAGCCCCCACGCCACCCTCCCACCCCCCCAACCCTAACCCAAGCCCCAACCCTAACCCCATTTTCAAATTGTCATTCAAAACTTTTGTATTTCGAAAAAAAGATTCGAAAGTTTTCCTTTCGAAACTTTTGTAATCAAACAAATGACTGGACACCATTAATGTCTGTAAAGTGACACAGAAAGCAGTTTTATGAGAAAGAAATAGTAGGACATTTCAATGGGCATGATTATCTCATTTGTGTACATAATGAGGGCTAACTTGGTGTGGTTTACCCAGCACTGGAAGGTTTTCAGACAGGTATGAAGAGCTTTATGGAGGAGAATGGGTGTTCACAGTCACCAGTGGCACTATGACTCTCCCCAATAGATGCAGGTCACGTGCATACACATGCAATTCAATATTTAAACTCTTTACAACTTCATCTAGTGGAGGCATACATATGTGAAAGGTCACAAAGAGCGAGTTCGGAACAGGAGATTAAGATTTCAGCTGGGATAGGGTCAATGTACCAATTTAAAAAAACAGACGTCCGAGGAGAATCTCACATTGAAATCATATCAAAACACCACAGGCAAATCTAACAATTTGCTGGCATGTTGAAGACGGTGGTCTTGCAAGAGGCATTCTCTGATAAGGCAGATTCTGTCTCCAGAATGGGACGGACGCCCTAACGGCAAGTAGTTGATCAACTTCATGATTTTTAGTTTGGGCTATTAGCTGGCGCTTAAGAGAAATTATTGCATTGGAGTAAAGGTAGGCAGGCGATGACATGTGAGGAGGGACACAGCTTGCGAGCATTCAGTTATTTACCCACCCACTGACTGCCCCTGGCCATGTAATACCCACAGCTATTCCAACCCACTACCTCCCACTCCGCACCCAAAACAAATCCTTTAGGGATCTCTTTGACCTCGGTCTATCCATCAAACATTAGCCCGTCAGGGTTTTTCTATGCAGTTTGCTAAGAGTTAATCGCTTAATTGCACCTATTAATGGCTTCTGGTGCAATATAAATGTCTTAGCAAAGTGTGCCTTCAGCCACTTGATCTATAGCTTATCCATGCACTGAAATCCTGTAAAAAATAAGCAAAGACAAAACCAACAGTTTTGGTGTGAGGTATTAGACAGGCATTTGCCAGCTACTGACATTATATGCTCATGTAAATCACTTAATTTTCCACTTGTTATTAATTTATTTATTCGTATTTGTATAGCGCACAGCAGCCCTGAGGCATTGTGGCACTTGTTACAGAGAGTGAACAATCTTAGTTACAGATTTATACAATTATCCTTTGCATTTTTTGACATTTTCATTATAGTAGACAATTACTTTTTTTTTACATATTTACATTACAATATACAGTAACAGTTGGAGGCAGTATAAGCATGAGTGAGAATGGTAAGGGGTGGAGGAAGGTTAGTTCTGGAAGGAGGATTTGAGATTTTTCCGGAAGGCATGGAGGGAAGTTTCCGCTCTGAGGGTGGTGGGGAGCGAGTTCCCACAGTTTAGGTGCAATGTATGAGAAACCTATCCCTCCTGCTTGAACTCTACAGATATGAGGGATGTGTAATTGGTTGGTATAATGTGTTCTTGGGGGCGCGCTGAGGAGGTTCTGCATATAGGTTCCGATAGGTATGTAGGTGCTGTGTGGTTGAGGCATTTGTGCGTGATGGTGAGGATTTTGAGTGTAATGCAGTCTTTGACCGGGAGCCACTAAGATAGTTGTCTGGCTTGTGAGATATGGTCCGTTCTAGGGATTGTTCTGTGTAGTTTGAAGTCTGTAGGTTTTTGGTGGAGGTGTCTGCTAGGAGAGAATATTATGGCCATGCCTCACAAACGTCTATGCCACGTTGACACAAAAGCACAAACCGTTGGCTCTGCCATTGCTTGTTTGCAATGCAGGCATCTCCACAATTGTGCCTTTTCGACGGTGGGACACTGGGAACTAGTTGGCAGGGATTCCAGATTTCTTTCATGATGGTAAGAGCTAGTGTAACAGCTTTGGCCAGGAGCACAGAGGTAGACAGATGCAAGGTTGGACTCAATGTGGGTCCAATTGACATACACAAATGATGGATGTCAAGGATGGTGAATGAAGCCAAATTGGTGAAAGCCTGCAGAAATGCAACAAGGGGGTCGATTTTTGTTGGAAGTTAGCAAAACACCCCATTTTGGATCAGTGGTTACAAATTACTGGTGTATAGCTTGGTTGTGGAGAAGCAGTTTGCTTTATGGTGCAATTAATTTTTCATTGAGTGCTAGGTTTTAAAAAGATAAATTGTATTTGGGACTTTCTGTATGACCCGGTGCACTGTAATCCGTTTTAATTGGTTTCACTGATGGCTCATTTGACGCCTTTTTTTAAAAGTCTAAAACCCAGTTTAAGAGGTGAATATAAGCTAGTTAATTCCATTGGCGATTTAGCTTGCCGCAGATGTTTGTGTCTTCAGATAGGATTGTTAGAGGAGTGGTGCATTTTGGGAGAGTGGGGGGTGTGGGGGAGACAGTGGGATGAAGGCAAACTTCGTGCAGGTGAGCATTTAGTTGGTAGAACTTCATTTTGAGGATAGATGTATTTGAAGCAGTCGGCAAATGAGTTATTCTAGAGGTCTGAAGAGTCAAAAGGTAGACAAGGATTTTTTTTTTGGGTGAGCGAGGAAAAGCAAGGTCATTATTTGGGGGGGGGGGGGTCAGACCTGGACATTTTCCAGGAAACTATGTTGATCTCCATGTTGCTTGAGATGGGGTCTATGGAATGGAGATGTCAGATTGGAGAGTGGTGAAAGTTAAGGTTGTTAAGGAAGGGTTAAGACTTTCTCAGCAAACAGATTGTCAGACTTGCAGCCTAAATGTTAAAGTCAGCGTGTCAGATAGCACAGCGAGTAGAGCGCTCGCTTGGACATCCATGCAGAGCCTGCCAACACAGGTTTGAATCCCGGCAGAGCCAAACTCCACCTTTCATCCTTCCAAGGTCGATAAATGAGCACGATGGGGAATAATAAGCAGCACTCAGATGCCTGAGGGTTTGTAGCGCTATGTAAATGCAAGATGATTAAAAACCAGTGTTGTGTGATCTCCTGTTGCTCAGCATAGAAACGGCACGAAGTGATAGAGGGGAAAGAGGGTGGGGTCTATACATTTATGTTCCAACTGTTACATCAATGCTTTATCTTAAAAACATGTAGACCATATCCAGAAGTCGTATAAAATGCAGTCTTTATATTTCTTCAACAAGTAGCTACAAACAAGGTTTATGGGTTCCATTCTCATCCACCAGAGCAAACTCTCCTCAGCTGGACTCCCACCAACTGTCACTCACGAAACACTGCTCCAGTGTGCGATGCTGGCATGACATGATCAACCAGTCGCACAAACATTATCAACCCACTCACACCATTTACAAACAATGGGACATCAACCCACTGCTATTAGTTTATCATTCTGCACAGGAAACCTCTTAACATGCACTACAGGACATCTACTGATAGCTCATTTAATGTATATCCCTTATTCAAAATCAGTATTAATAGGAATGTGCATCAAGAAACCTTTTGCAACTGGTACTGAAGTGTCCTTCACATAAATTGAAACAAGCTAATTTGAGCTGCACACAAATACAAATCTGATTTACATATAAACGATTTGTTGCAACACTGCATACGTTATTCACTCATAAATCGTTACTTTAGTTTAACATTCAGCTATGAGCATGTGCATTTACTTCTGCTTTAAAATGTACAAAATAGTACATTTACCCCACCTTTTTGTAAAGGTTATGAATATTTATTTTACAACTATACAATAAATGCTTCTGGTTGCCATTAGCAGGTAACAATACCAAGGCGGGTTGGAACATATAAGCGCACTTGACCGTCTGTGGACTGCAATCCGAGGAAAGGGGTTCATTGGTTTTAAATATTAAAAAAGTACATGTAAGCACTCTATGGCGATAGGCTGTTGTTGCTACTACACCTTTCCAACAAAACAATGCTGCTCTTCTCAAAATAAAAGAATATAGCACCTTCGGTGGATACAAAACTAATTGGTCCAAATAAAAAACTTGACACTCAAGAACCCTTTTAGTAGAAGGAACTACTGGCAAGCAGAATGCACCTTAAATGTGATATAAATATATCGATATTTAATCATTCTAGTAAATCTTTACAAGACATCCAACAGAAACAAATAGCTTAGTAAAAGAACAAGCTAAGCCAATGCCTACTTTAAAAAAATAAGTACAATTAACTCCTCAGTTCTTCCAAAATCCTAAATACTTTAACTTGATTGTGAATTGCCCTGTACAATATACTATGATATAAAGAGAGCTTTCCGTCCCTTTGATGGGGAAACACTGAAACAGAAACAATTTTTTGGATTCACAATTTTTCAACAGTTGGCTTTGGCTCCTGGGAGGGGTAGACCAATGGGGGGTTTGCTGGTGGCCTCTAGTAACGAGATGTTTAAATCCTTGGTAATTGTCTCAAATAGTATCCAGGGGATCCTCATGGTGAGTATCTTTGAGAAACTCCAATGAACGCTTAAGCTGGATTGTGGTAAACCTTTACAGGAACTCCGGCGTTTATCTACTTAGTGAGTTTCTGTGTGCTCTCGGAGGGTTTACTTGATTGCTCTATCCGTTACCCGGGGGATGAAATTCTTATTGCCGGGGACTTTAATTCGCAATGCATCTCTACTGTGGATCTCAGATCAGGCAAGTGTAAGCAGAAGTCTACGAATGGAAAAATATGGTTAAGGTTTATGCAGGATTGGAATCTATCTATGTTGAATGGAAATATAAGGGGGGATATTCCTAATTCCCCCCACTTGGCGCAGAGGTATTTCATTCTTCACGGTAGATTATTTCTTTGTCTCTAACAATATTTTTGAAAATTGTAACAGTTTGATAGTTGGAGAAGGGAATCCTGATGACCATGCTATGATGAAGGTGACTATCGTATGATTGTGCTCCAGTAACTTTTAGTTATGATCATGAGCTCCTTGTTAAGAACTCAGGTAATGCCATTAGAAAATTTCAAAAAGGAGGTCAGTTATTAAATAGTGAGCTTCGCCTCAGGACGAGCGATTTATCTAATCAGTCTTTGTCGGACTTCTGTATTCCTAGTGTTTTCCTGAATTTTCTGTCTGCACAGGCAGTAGTGGAGCCCCACGCGCGGAAAACTCACAAGTTACATAAACACTCTTTTAATGCTCAAATTATAAATCGTAAAAAGGAATTGAGGTCCCAGATATCGATCCTAAGGAGAGCGGGCTTGTGTGAGAAGGCCTATGGGGAGGGGTTGGTAAAGCTGAAAAATAACTACAGGAATTGGATTCGTGCACATCATCATCTGATAGTACAGCAAGATGCTGAGAGAATGTTATATGTCCTGTCTCTTAAGAATTCCTGAAATTTCTGGTCTTTAGTCAAAATGAATGAGGCTACTCCACATCAGAAACAAGATTCTATTATTCAAGAGGGGGTGTGGATTGAACATTTTTCGAAGGTGTATGGTTCTGATGCCTCATTATGCTCGGTTGCTGACGTAATCCAAAGTTGGGTGCTTGAGTTTAACGTTCTAGATATAGAACTGTTAATTAAAAAATCTTCAGCGTCCAGAGCTTCTGGACCGAATGGCTTAAGTAACTCGATCTTTAAATCGGATCCAGAAACATGGGCAAAGGTCCTTAAAGCCCTTTTTGATAATATTATCGCCCGGAGGAGAATCCCTGATTCGTGGAGACTCTCAATAGTCATTCCTATTTATAAGAAGGGAGATAGGCTATTGGCTTCGAATTATCGCCCCATCTCTCTCCTAGACGCCGATAGTAAAACATTTTCGGGTATTGTTCTAGGGGAGTTGGAACTCTGGGCAAAAACGAAGGGAATTATTCTGAAGCAGCAATCTGGATTTAGAAAGGGTCTGTCGACGTCACTGAATGGGTTAGTCTTGAGCTGCTTAGCTGCGAAGTCCTTCACCAAGGGAGGCCCTCCTCTTTTTGGAGTCTGGATTGACTTATCACAGGCCTTTGATATGGTTGATAGAAATCTATTATGGGGAAAATTAGTGGCCTGGGATATACCCGCCGGCTTACTCTCTATCCTAATAGAGTTGCATTCTAACAATCACATGCGGGTTAGACTGGGTAGGTCCGGTTTCCTCTCTGACCTAATCAGGATAACTAGAGGGGTTCGCCAAGGTTGTTTATTGGCTCCCTTGCTTTTCATCCTTTTTATGGCGGACCTAGCTGATTGGCTACAGAACATTGGGTTGATATCTCTCTCCATCGGTAATGCCAAAATTAATTGGCTAGCTTATGCCGATGATATAGTAGTGTTGGACTACTCACAAGTGGGGCTGCAGCGCCTGCTAAGTGCTTTAGAATCTTATGCCAGGATTAATACATTAAGAAGAAATCCCTCAAAATCTAAGATTCTTGTATTCAGGAGGCCTAATAAAATAGTGAGGAATTTGAGTTGTAAGTTAGACCACTCTCAGGTAGAGGTTGTCTCTGAATTAACCTATTTGGGAGCAGAATTAAGATCCTTCCCATCTAGGTTTAATCTGATGGCTTCTAAGGATTTAAAATTGATCAAGTTGGGAGCCCAGATGAAAAAAATCCATTCCAAGTTTGGCAGATTTACCATCATTCCCCTCATAAGATTTTATATCGGGAAGGTAGTTCCCATTATTCTATATGGCATGGACTACAATTCTCTAGCCTTTGACATAGACTGGGATGTTATCGAATCAAAGATTTGGAAACATACTTTGGGACTCCCTGATTGTGTTCTGATCGTCTCCCTACGATACGAGTTTGGTCTGTCTTCACTCAGATCATGGCTAGCCTGGAAGTGGCTTACTCTTTAGAGGTCAATTCTTGATCCCCCTAAGAATTCACTTTTCGAAGATTCTGATGTAGAGCGGGTACATGGCAATAATGTTTTTCTATGTAGGTTAGAATCAACATGTTTGGAATTATTGTCCCGTTGTGATTCTGATGCTGAGTCCCTCCTACAGAACCCTTTAAAAGTGAAGAAAAAAATCGAAACTGGCTGATTGGATTCATACGATTGAGGAGATGCGGGAAACTAAAAGATCAGCTTCCCTCACACTCTTAGATAAGCGTTTATCGTTCCTTCCGGCTTATCTTAAGAAGTCCCCTAGCTTTTGGTTTAGATCTGCTTTTTTGAGATTTCGTTTAAACCTACTCCCTACCCTGGAACTACTTGCTATAAGGGATAAAGAAGGGGGTACTGCTCCAATTTGCGATAGATGCTTAACTATGGAAGTTCAGACCACTAAACATTTACTTTCTAAGTGCCCCGGGACTTGGAGTGTCAGGGCCAGTTCTTTTGGCAGATTTGTTCATAATGAGTCTCATTTAAATTCTGATGATTTCTGGGCGAGGTTATCGTCGGGCAATGAGATGGCTTTATCAATTGAAGTGGGTAGAGTTTTAAAGGAATGGAAGCTAGTAATAACTTGAATTCTCTTTTGTAAAAAAATTGGTTGTTAGATTGTCTTTCATCTTGTCTTTTTATCTTGATTTTTTTATTTTTTTATTATGAGATATGTGTACCTAAAAACTGTAAAGATTTGTTCTTATTGTTTATGTAATATTTTGTCTGTGAAATGTGTTAAAAGTCAAATTTGTGGCTAATGCACTTTAAATAAAAAAAATAAATAAAAAAAAAGAAACAGCTCTGGTTACGAAGAGTGGTTTGAACTTCCTTGATTTGAAAGTCAAGCCCCACACTTGCACTCCAATACCAGCACAACCATGGGTCAATATCAGCAAACATGGAGAACAAACTCTCTTGGATTGAAAAAGGGAAAAAAACAGGGGGGGGGGAGATCAAATTATCAACCTATGCAACCCCTGCTCTCCTCTCCTGCTACTTGCTGGGGTGCTTACGGAGGGATGTTGCTAGAATTAAGAATGCTAGGATTAAGATGCCTATCCCAATTCCTGGAAAGGAACGAACCCTAAAAGCCAAAAGCATATGTATTCACTGGTGTAAGGTTCTCTTTAAAGAAGACAAAAGACAGTTTTGTCAGCTGGTCCGGATCCTGCATGTTTGATTTGCTAGGTCAATTCTAATAGTATCTTATGTGGGGCTTCTTTAGGAATTTGGATATGCTTCACAGACTCCAACCTCACCAATGATGCTGGGGGCCTGGTCTCCATTGCCAACATGCGGCCTTGATGCAAGAAGTCTTTCGCATACAGATTTAGAAGGTTCTGTCCCCACAAGAGCAGGCGTCTCCATTGCACAAACTTGCACTAAGCCTCTTCAGCAGAGTTCAAAGGAATATAGGCCAACTCCCAATATGCAGTGCTTGACATTAGATATATCTCCACAGAGCCCCTTCCTCTGAGATATTAAGTTTAATTCCAAGAACGCAAGGTTTCTGCACCTGAAAGTTTGGGCACTGGAATTCCCTCCAGGTACTAGCTCACCTGAGCACTTATCTTGACACAGGTTTCACTCCCCTGTACTCCTCGTTTGGATCAACTTGCTACCTTTTGCTATCCTCAAACGATGTCCGCACAGGTTTTTTCATCAACGAAGATTAGACCTGCATCACTTGGTGCTGCAATGGGTCCCCCTCAGCGTGCTGTCACTGCTCTTATGTTATATGATGGACCTTCCTCTCTGAGGCTCCACCCCACGCCCCCACTGACCCTTACTCCCCATCAACAGAGGCACAGTAATTGGGAGCCTTTACCAGGTTGGATTTCTCACTCTAGACACCCTGGCAGCACTTCAGCTGGCAAGTCCATGTCTCAGTAGCACAATGGATGGCCCTCTGTCCCTGCATATTTACAGCTGCACACGCTTTCAGTCTTGAACAGAACAGCTCCATTTCACTTGCTCCACTCTGAACGCTTTGGTAGGGCTCAACATCGGTCCTCATAGTGCAACGCAGCTTCTGCCACTTCCGGAACAGCCGTGGAACATCTCGTTCTCTGCATTATTATGCAGGTATTGTCACACGATTGGTTGTGGGGGGAGTTATAATCGATTGTGTACAGACTCAGAGGGTAATTTGCAACATTGGTGTACTAGATCAAATCTACTTATGCAGTCAACCAGGTTTTGAAGATTCTTAAAATGTGCCATTAAACAAACTCAAGTCAACCATCTAAAGTATGAAATATGGTACTACTCCCCTTTAAAGTAATGCCTTTTAACTGTAGGCCTCCCCAGTGAAATACAGGGACTTCCTCATAATGCTACTTTGTCCAGACAGAGATACTCAAGACTACTGCCAATGCTGCCTACAAGATTTAACAATTTCATTCATTTTTCTCTGGATAAAGATAAGAAGCTGGGAGAGAAAACTTAATATTGTGATCATTGCTGAAAATATTAACCTCTGATCAAGGTGAATTCTCAACCTGCAACTGAGGGCGACTCAAAGATTGAGAGCTTTCAGGCTTCCAAACAAACTAAGAGTAAGCCGACTGCTTGATTCCACCTGCTGGGATGTAGATTAATTGATGCTGGTTTGGCAAGAGCTCTGTAGGAAACAGATCTTTATGATAACCAGACCGATTACAGGCCAAATTTTTGTGTATAGTTTTAATCATCGTATATTTTATGGTCCTGTCCCCCCGCTCTCCAAGCACGACCTTCCAAGACAGTTGAGGCATTTCTCAAATGGTAGGGAAAATAAATAGTCTCTTCCAGAATAACAGGAAAAGAAAGGTATAAGATAGCAACCATGGACATACAGGCTGAGAGACTAATTGATATTTGAAGAAAAAAGGAGATGTTTTGTAAAGTTAGGATAACCGACCTACATATCTTTTTCCAAGGTTGGAATGCTCATCCATGTATGTAGAACCATCTTTGTTTTTTACCACTCGCTGCTGTGGTACTCCTTCCACTTCTCCAGTCCTTTACTGCACTAAATTTGGGAACGGTGAAGCAAACATAGGTCTTCACCAGCAATGGCCATTGTTACATTGTAAACTTTAACATATGACATACTTTAAAGTGTTTTAGGTTTCTTTAAATGTAGCAAATGATACCAACTTGTCTAACCACCTTAAGTTCTTGGGGATGAGGGGAGCTGGGAATTACCTTAGTAGTGACCCCTAACAGGACCCCACCCCTCCCCATATTTTGGTAGTAAGGAGTAGACATGAGCCGTATTCCCTTGTACAAAAAGGACATTGGGAACATGGATCCAGTAGATGGAGTTGGAACATTAGGTGGAAATGAGGATTGCTACCATATACAGAAAATAAAATCCAGTTTGCAGAAGCACTGCACCCACATCACTTAATACATTAGACTGTGCTAATATATCAATTAATTAGGTGTGCAGAAAAGGCTTGGTGCAGATATATTGAGGAACAGCTGGATATAACACATTCCAGGCAGATAATATAGTAGAATCCCAAAAGCTGGTCTGTGCAACGCCAGAGTCTGCAGGATCGGTTACCAAGGAGTGACACTTACCAGTCCTGCCAACGGGACAGCAGACAGGATATGATAGTTTATTTATATAGCGTCTATACACAATGTGTTTCAAAGCGATTCAAGGCAAGGGAGGGAACAAGGGAAAATACAACCACATTCTTACAGGCCATGAACAGTAAGGTTGCGAAATTAACTATCGTACTCGGCCTGACGACATTTCAGATAGTGCAAGAGCTAAGACATAGATAAGTAAGGGGGGGCGCTGGGGGGAGTAGGAAGGAAATGGTAACAGACAGGCGACTACCGTACTAGGCCGGACAACATTTCTGGTAGAGCCAGAGAAAAACAAAAGGTGAGGGAGAGGGGTGCCGAAAGGTAGTGGAGGAACAAAACAAGCAACTATTATACCAAGCCTGACGACATTTCAGATAGTGCTGGAGGGGGGGGAGGAAAAAACCAGTAAGTGGAGGGGGGAGGAGACAGACGAGGTTGCTATCATACTAGGTCCAGGGACAATTCTGATAGATTAAGTGCATAGAAGAAAGTAAGGGGAGGAGGGGAGGATATAGGAAAAGGTAGAAAGGGAGAGGAGGAGAGAACAGAGTGTAAGCAGTCAAAAAGAGTGGAGAAGCAAGAAGGGAGAGCAAAAACAATGAACATGAACTCTGACCTGGATACAAACTAAAAAGGTAGCATTTTGAAATTAAATGGGTTAACTGCTGAAATAGATAAGAGTAGGTACTGCAGGTTTATTCACAAGTGAAGCCTTTTCAAGAAATTAATTTGTTTAAAGTCTCCGAGGACTGTCACCATGAGATAGTTTGTGTACATCTTTCCAGCAGTGAAGTGATTTCTTGGACGAGACTGCTTACAGCTCTCAATGAGCTTTAGAGGAAGGTGTCCATGTTAAGCATCATAAACGGATCACCTGTAAAATAGCTCCGTCATAACACAATGGCTCTGTATACTCCAAAAAACAAGTTATAAAGTGATTTATGATGGACTGCAAGAGCAGCGAAGTTGGACTTGGCAACACTGCAGAACTGCAAACAAGTACAGTAGCTACCAAGGAAATGCAATGCTTTTAAGAGGATAATCATCTGAAATTATTATTCACATGCAGTTTAAGAGGCATATGCAGTTAAATCAAAAGTGAAAAACATCAGGGATGCGTAGGTATCTTTATTATTATTTTTTTTTTTTAAACAGAGGAAAAGTTGTAGAACCTTACTTCATTACACAAAACCTTACAGCAAGGCATTTATCTCCTGCATAAGGCAACGATTTCCACCAGGGTATCAGGTTAATACCAGTGGTTGAAGTAAGAACACCCAATGCCCCCCAAAAAAAGAAAATACAAAATAATAAGTACCTATGCCCATTTATAATAAAGGAATGATTTATAAACTTAGCACTCGCCAACTTTCACAATTCTACTACCCAGTAAAATGGTCCACCGTCTCTCCCTCTACTCCTACCAACACTAAAGTACAAAAACAATGCACTGGTTGGTTAGTGAGAAAAAAAAAAACAAAGAAAAAACGAAAGGCTGCAGGTTTTACTGATCTCCAGAACAAGAAACTTTATTTTCAAGCGCAATGCCTTTGCCATGACATGTCACTCTTGCACAAGCCATTGACCAACGATTCAGCATTTGTAGCCCAACTATTGACGGCCCATCTGGGCAGTCATTTGACCTGGGGATTTTTCGCCATTTCTTTAGCAGTTAAAGCTCCTTCTATTTCTTCTGCTAACCTTCGCCGGAAGCCCAGGATTACTGAACCACCCTGTCAGGGACAGTCATGCAGCTCTGGGGTTCAAACTGTGTAGGGGATACTGTGACTGCTGAACCTGCTATTCCTTGTACATCCATGTCCATGCCACCATTGTGATGCAGCCTCGGAAGGTGAAGGAGGCCAGGCCTCCCAAGCTATTCAACTATCTACCTTTAACCAATTGGCATGTTTCTCCTGCTGCCAGCTCATTACACTAGCACTACACCGCAGGATTTGTGTCCAATACAGCTCCTCACAAGCCTCCGTAAACGCAACCCATGTCAGACAACCCCATGAAACAACTCTTCTAACTGCATGTGTTGGCCCTTAGCTTACTTTTTCAGTAACGAAAATTCAGTTATGTCTTTAACTTTCAAAACTTTCTGCAGCAAGCCAAATGCCTTTTTTAATCTCAGATGGGGTAGCTCGCATTAGTTCTTGCGCCAGTGGCTTTCTAAATGGCACACTTTTTTTGCTTGGAAGCTGGTGGATCGCGAACCCCAACTGCAAAGTTTTAAACCATGGCCATATGAATTTAGGCTTGAATCATACATGTCGAAAGCAGTCTAAATACGCTTCATAACTGGCAAACTTTTGCAGAGGAGATATGAGGAATTGGCCGCTGCGGGAGGGCATTAAGTGAGCCAGTCAGAGATTATGGGGAGACGAGTGCTGAATTCCCAGTTAAGATACGGGTCCCAGGCAAGGACGACTTCTGAGGTCTACCGACTTGCATCCAGAACAAGACAGGTGCATGATCAGACCATGATAACAGCGTTAAAGAAGGAACCTTTATGTTATTATCGAAGGTGAATATTTTCACACTTTATAGGGGGTGGCATTCCACAGCATCGGGTGCACAGAAAGCCCAACTGAACCCAAGTAAGGTTTTGGGCAACCAATGGCCAGCAATGCTGCCCGGCCAAATTTTAAGGCTATTAGCGCCCATTTGTGGTTGGGCTGTAAGACTGTGGGTCGGGTAGCAATTCTTAATGGGAGACATGTCATTGCAGATAAAAGGTGGGTTACGTGAGGTCAAAGCTTGTGCAATGAAGAAGGGGGAAGCGTGTGCTGGTACAGTGAAGGGGAGAAGGCCTGGCAGCGTAAGGGAAAGGTGCACAAATGAGCAGGTTGAGATCATCAGAAGGTACCAGGTGGTGAAGGCAATGCACTCGCTGGGGAAAGTGGTTGGCCAGCGAATGCTCTGCGTGTCCCAGCCAGGCAAGAAACGAAGATGAAGATCTCGATTAAATACCAACTAATAGTGCCAGGAATGTGTGGGGAATCCTCGTTTCAGATGGGGCTAAGCCAAGCAGACTGTTCAGAGAAGGGTGCCCATAAATCATTAGTATGGACTTAGAATGACAACTACATATTGCGAGGATAGCTCGGGGGCAACGTGCTCGCCTTGGAAGCAAGACGACACAGAGCAACCCGGATTCGATCCCAGGGTCCACGCTTAGAACCCTCTGGGTATTAAGCGTGTTATAAATAACCTATCATATCATAACCTGCACATAAACCCATGGTCTAGGAGGTCATTTGGTTAGGTTGGGAGGGGTCGGAATGACCAATTTAATAACTGAGGTCAACCACTGCATTTGAAGGAGGAGCAGGAATAGGAGCAGCAGGAGCCCGGGTTAGATTGGCACCAACAACTACCAGAATTCTTTAGGAGCCAGGAAAAGATTTTTTTAAAAGCTAGCCTCCCAGGCAACATTTGGACTTAAAACTGCTACTTTTGGCTCCCCAAAGCCAGCTGGTGCCATACAAATATATCGATCAACATTTACTCAAAAATATTTAATTATTTTTTTAAAAAGTGCATTGGAAACCTCCAGAAGACATTTAAAGCATTATGTCTCGTATGTACTGGACACAAATGTTACACTTTCCATCTCATTTGGCACTTTGGTGTGCGTCATACTATCTATTAGCTCTTTATAGAAAAAAGGAGTGATCAAGCTGGCAACACGGAAAAAGATATGATCGCAGACATGAACATGTTTTTGAATGTAATGATTTACATTTACAGAAAGATGTAGTGGCAGATATAGGTAATAGAAGTTAACAACAAGGCAGAACACAGGAGAGAAATGTGAAAAGGAAGTAAAGGGGGAAAAAAGTGTTAACAGGAAGGAAGTGACCGAAATGCAAAGCGACATTGCGATCAGACAGGAATCAAGAAAAACAGCTTTCAATAGAACATAAGAGGTAGGATGCAAAGAGCAACATACCAATAGAAAGTGGGTTGTGGCACGAGAATATTTAGAGGCATGCCACAGTTCGGTAGAGAAAATGATCAGATTTCTCAACGTTTCTTCTCTAGCGTGTGCTTCTCTAAATGTTAAATGACCAAACAAAAGCAGCATTTTTCAATCTCTATTAGGAGGACTTTGCACTTTTTTCTTCCCTAGACATCCATTAATTATAAATGCCATCCTTAAGAACTCATGACACCAATAGCTCCTGGGTCATGAGCAGAAATTCCTGGACATAGGACATTTCCTAGATGCCCATGAGATACTTCGGCTCCTGCTCCATGAATTCCAAATGCGACCCCTGCTGCACTATAAGGAACAAGTTACTTACCTGTAACTGTTGTTCTCCAGCATGGGTCTGGCATGGATTCACATGCTCATGAATATTCCCCGTCGTCAGGCTGGGAATCCTCGGTAAAGAAAAAACCAGTATCAGTTTCGTTTCTGATCTGTCTTTCGTAGTAATAACCAATCACTGGTCTCTGCGTCATACTGACCACAGCCAATGACTGCCCTCTACCTAAGCACCGCCTCTGGCAGCCATCTTCAGATTTGGAAGCACGTGAAGTGGCAGTATGACCAAGTGAAGAGCCGCAGAGGGGTAGGCGGGAGGGTTCGCATGTGAATCCATGCCAGACCCATGCTGGAGAACAACAGTTACAGGTAAGTAACTTGTTCCTTCTCCAGCATGGGGTCTGGCATGGATTCACATGCTCATGAATAAAGAATACATAGCAGTACACACATGCACAACCACGGGAGGTGGCAAAGGCTCAACATTAAGCATCACATCAACTCAACATTAAGCATCTTACCTCCTCACCAGGCTCACCTCAGGCGAACAGGTTGCGCAGCACTGCTTGGCCGACCCTGGACTCCTCCCTGGAATCCCGATCGACGCAGTAGAATTTCGTGAAGGTGTGCGTCGACCTCCACGTAGCAGCCCTGCATATGTCCAGCAGGGGCACACCAGATAGGAACGCCGTGGTAGCTGCGATCGCTCTGGTGGAATGGGCTCTCGGACGGCCAGGCAGCGGTCGGTTTGCCAACCGGTGACAGCACATGATACAGCCGGAGAGCCATCTGGAGATGGAAGCCTTCGAGAGAGCCTTCCCCTGATTGACAGGTCCAAAGTTCACAAAGAGTTGTGACGTCTTCCGAAAACCCTTCGTGCGGTCCACGTAGAACTTCAGCGCTCTAGCTACATCCAGCGAGTGCAAAGTCCTCTCAGCCGGCGACGAAGGCGACGGGAAGAACACAGGTAACACCAAGGGTTCGTTGAGATGGAAGTCCGACGGTACCTTGGGCATGAAGGAGGGGTGCGTCCTGAGCACTACCCTCGTGTTGTGGAAAGTCAAGTACGGGGCCTTGCAGGAAAGGGCCTGGATCTCTCCCACTCGTCGTGCGGAGGTGATGGCCACAAGAAAAGCTGTTTTCCACGATAGAAACTTCAACGGGGCCGAGTGCAGAGGCTCGAACGGAGGTCCCATGAGCTTGGTCAGCACCACGTTGAGCTCCCACGCCGGGGCCGGAGCCTTCACCGGCGGGAACGATCTGAACAGTCCCTTCATGAACTCTTTCACCAGACGATGAGACCACAAGGACGTCCGCCCCGTGGTTCTGGTGTATCGGGAGATCGCAGCAAGATGAATCTTGATGGACGCGTGTGCCAGACCAGCTTTGGCCAGCGTCAGCAGGTACGGCAGTACTTGGGGAGCCGTAATCCGTAGAGGGTTAATCTTCTGTGCGTGGCACCAGACAGAGAACCTCTTCCATTTGTGTCCGTAGCATTGAAGAGTCGAGGACGCCCTGGCCTTTGCAAGAACCTCTCTGCAATCGGCCGGTATGTCGTATCCTCCAAACTCTAGCGCTGCAGGAGCCAGGCCTGCAAGTTCAGCGACTTCGGGTCGTGGTGGAGGATGGCGCCTCCTTCCCTGGAGAGTAGATCCGCGTCCGCCGGCAGCTTGATCGGCGGGGACGCTGACAAGTCCAGCAAGTCCGGGAACCATATCTGCCTCGGCCACGCAGGTGCGACGAGGATCATCCTGCACCGTGACCTCTTGAGCTGGTTGACGAGCCGGATTAGCAGAGGCAAGGGAGGGAACGCGTAGAGGAACAGGCCCTCCCAGGGGAACGAGAAAGCATCGCCCATGCTCCTCGTCTGGGGAAACCTGCTGGCGAACCTCCGGCACTTGGTGTTCGTCGCCGTCGCGAACAGGTCGATCTGGGGTGTGCCCCACCGTCGGAAGAGGCGATCCACCAGATCCTGCCGTAGTTCCCACTCGTGGCACGAGCGCAGCTCCCTGCTGAGCGAGTCGGCGATGGTGTTTTTTATCCCTGCCAGATGAAACGGCACCAGAAAAATCCCTTGGGCGACGGCCCAATGCCACAGGTCCTGCGCCTCCTTGGACAGCGCTGGGGACCTGGTTCCGCCCTGTTTCCTGATGTAAAACATGGTGGTGGTGTTGTCGGTGAAGATCCTCACCACCTTGCCCTTGAGGGACGGAAGGAAGGACCTGAGGGCCCAAAACACTGCACGGAGCTCCAGGACGTTGATATGCAGGGACTTCTCCGTCGGGAGCCAGAGTCCCCTTGCGTGCAGATTTTCGGTGTGCGCTCCCCACCCTTCCAGGGAGGCATCCGTGGTCACAGTCTCCTGGTGGGCTGGGGTCTGGAAGTCCATGCCCGCCGTCAGATGCGCGCGGGTGCCCCACCACCGTATCGCTCGTCGGAAACTCTCGTCGAGCTTGATCCTTTCCTCGAAGCTGCCCGTCGTCTGGATCCAGCGCGCATCCAGGAATTCTTGCAACGGGCGCATCCGGAGCCTGCACATGGGAATGAGGTAGATGCAGGAAGACATCATCCCGAGGAGGGACTTGATGGACCTCACTTTGGCCGCGTCGGCCACCAACATCCGTTGCACCTTGCCCAAGATGGTCCTGGTCCTCTCCTCCGACGGGGAGGCCAGAAGGGACACTGTGTCGAGCCTCGCTCCCAGAAACAGTGCGACTTGCGCGGGCACCAGGTGGGATTTGGCGTAGTTCACGGAGAATCCCAGGTCCGTGAGGAGTTGGACGGTCCTTGCCGTGTGGACCACGGCGAGCTCCCTCGTCTTGGCGCGGATGAGCCAGTCGTCCAGGTAGGGGTAGACGTGAATCCCCTCGCGGCGCAGCTGCGCCGCCACCGGTGCGAGGCACTTGGTGAATACCCTGGGTGCCGACCGTAGTCCGAAGGGAAGGGCTTTGAACTGGTAATGACGCCCCTGGACCACGAACCTGAGGAATTTTGGGTGCCCCTTTAGGATGGGAATGTGGAAGTAGGCATCCTCCAAATCCAACGACGATAGGAAGTCTCCTTCCTCCAGCTGACCCAGGACGTGCTGGAGGGTGACCATCCGGAACTTCTGCGCCTTGATGAACTTGTTCAGACGTCGCAGGTCTAGGATGGGGCGCCATCCTCCCGTCTTCTTCTTCACGAGGAAGTATCTCGAGTAGACTCCGGAGCCCCGAAGCCTCTTTGGGACGAGTTTGATGGCGCCCTTTCTGAGCATCGCCTTTACCTCCAGGAGAAGTTGAGGGACGTGAAGTTCTTTCCTGGCCACGGGGGGGACGCGCGGGCACCTTCTTTGAAACTCGAGCGCGTGGCCCCGGGCCAGGGCGTCCAGCACCCAACGGTCGGTGGAGATGGACTCCCACACGCTGACGAAGCCCGCCAGCCGGCCTCCCACCGGGGTGCTTCGGTGGGGGCCCGACCCCACGGCCGGTTCAATCCTGCTTGGACGCGGCCTTGCCGCCTTGACCTCCTTGGCGACGACGGCGGGGTCCGCTAGACTTGCCTCGTCCTCTGTAGGCCTCTTGCGACGACGAGCGGGCCGCTTGACGGTAGGAAGCGAAACCGCCGCCGGAACCTTTGGAGGCGCCCTTGCCTCCGCCGCTCCGAAAGGGCGTCCGTCGTTGCTGCAGAACTCCAAGGGCCCGGGCCGTCTCAGTATCCGCCTTGATGGCCTGAAGGGAATCGTCCACTGTCTTCCCAAACAGGTTGTTCCCGTCGAAGGGCATGTCCAGGACTCTGGTCTGGACGTCCTGCCGGAAGTCCGTAGCTTTGAGCCATCCACGACGTCGAAGGCAAACGCCGTTGCCCAGCTGGCGGAACCCAGTGTCGGCGATGTCCGTCGCCACGGTGATGGCGTGGTCCGAGGCCACCTCACCTTCCTGCAGGATCTCCAGGGCCTCCGCCCTCTTGTCGTCCGGCAGAAAATCCAGCAGGGGAGCTATCTTGTACCAGAGCTCCCTGTCGTAGCGAGCCACGATAGCCAAGGCGTTGGCCGCTTTAATCGTCGTCGCTGCCGACGAGATGACTCTACGTCCCATAGCATCCAATTTCTTTCCCTCGCCATCCGGCGGGGAAGTCGATGTGGAGGCCGCACCCCCCCCCCCGCTTTCTTCCTGGCTGCCGCGGAGACGACGGAATCCGGGGTAGGCTGTGCCCGGAGGCATAGGGGGGCCGTGTCCGGGACCCGGTACTTTTTATCGTACCGGTCTCTTCTAGCTGGCGTCGTGGAAGGGTTCTTGAGGAGGGAAAGGCCCTCATCCCAAATGTCGTCCAACAGAGGCACTGCGAGGACCGTCTTCCTCTTGGCCTCGCGCCGCTGATAAAGGAAGCCTTCCTTTTTCTTCTCCTCAGGGCAGAGTTGGAAAAGCTCGGAAGCCCTGGAGATCATGGAGTGGAAAGATCCGATCTCGTCGGGCGGAGAAGCCCTGGTGGGAGGCGACGACGGAATATCCTCGTCGTATGCCTCGTCGTCCGTACCCGTCGCTGCCGTGTCAGTCCCCGTATCATCCCCTCGGGTGGACGGGGAGGAGGGCTGGACGGGGCGCGACGGTTGAAAAGGAGGTGGTGGATGGATCCTTCTTTTCTTGGTAGGGGGAACACCAGAAGGTCCCGGTTCTGGATCCCCCGACGGGAGAGGTTCCTCCGTCGGTAACGGTAGCCTCGTCCTTATCTCGGAGCATAAGGACTGTATGGCCAACAAAATGGCCGCCGAGTTGTCTTGCGGCGCTGGCAGAGGGGAATCCGACGGGCGAGCAGGGGCCCCGTCGGTATCCTCGACGATGTCGTCGTCGTCACCTGCGTCGGGGTCCATTCCGACGGGCTGGCCTTCTTCCACGCCTAGGCCGTGGCTTAAGACCTCGATCAGCTCCTCTTCTGAGGTTGAGGCCGAATCTACGACGACGCCCTGCCCCCCCTTCTTCCCCACTGAGGGTTTCACGGGGGTCCTATCGATGGGCACAAAAAGAAGACTCCCTCCGAGGAGGCAGGGAGATTCTGGGCCCTGAGGTCGCCACCACTGGTGCAGCCTCCACAGGCTGAGCCAGGGCCGCCGCGACCGTTTCGATAGAGGGCTTGGTCGGATGGATCAAGGCCTTCACCACCTTAGGTGCGCTCACCGCCTTATCCTTGAGGGAGGGGGCACTGCCACGCTCCTCCTCTGCCTTAGAGCTCGACCGGGGCCTCTCCAGGAGCTTCGCCGGGTGCTCGGCCTTTCTCTTACCCGACCCAGAGCGTTGGCTCGTGGTTGATGGTGCCGGGGAGGGTGCGCCCTGCCTGGCGCCCGTAGAGCCCGACCGTTCGGCGCTCCCGGTGCCAGCGGACTCGCGGTGCTTGGCCTTATTTTGGGCCCCCGTCGCCGGGGCGCCCTCAAAGGTCTTAGAAGACCGCTCGGATTTCTTCTTCTTCTCGCCAGACGGGCTCTTACCCTCCAGCCAGTTGGCGAGACGTTGATGGCGGTCCTTCATGGTCCGTTCCGACATGTTGCCGCAAAACGCACAGTCCTTCTCCACGTGCGTCTTGTCCTCATGAAGGCAGTAAAGGCAGAAAGAGTGTTCGTCCTCCTTAAAGACGTTCTGCAGCTGGCATCCAGGGCAGACCCTGAACAGCTTTCCGGGCGTCGAGCTTCCCTTCTCCTGGGCCATCTCCGAGACCGGGCCTGAGAAGCTTCTGGAGTCCTCCGAAGTGTAGCTCGACGAAATCTTCACCCTTGAGGGGCACAGACAAATCCGACACGGGTCCCCGTTGATCGGATGTAGGATCGGTGGAGCTTGAGGCTCTTTTGACCGAAAGAATCGAAGTTTTTGTGAAAAAAGCGCGAAAAATAGCACTAACGCTCGAGAGCAATAGCACGAGGATCCCAACACATGAACGTGCGGTAAAAATCTGAAGATGGCTGCCAGAGGCGGTGCTTAGGTAGAGGGCAGTCATTGGCTGTGGTCAGTATGACGCAGAGACCAGTGATTGGTTATTACTACGAAAGACAGATCAGAAACGAAACTGATACTGGTTTTTTCTTTACCGAGGATTCCCAGCCTGACGACGGGGAATATTCATGAGCATGTGAATCCATGCCAGACCCCATGCTGGAGAAATCTGGTTACGCCCTTTGCCTTCTATGCAACCTCGTAAAAGGCCATCACCGCCGGTACTGAAATCGAAACACCACAATATGCTACTAGACAAGAGCTGTACACTGAAGATCTTATTCCACACACATGAAATCCATGGCATGCCTTAGAGCAAATCCACCCCGCCCAGATTTCGGCAACTGTCTACTCATTGACAAGCATTCCAATTCAAAACTTACATCAAATCTTTGCTTGCACCTTCGCTTGGCCAAGCAGCCAATGAATTGTTGCCACACATATCCAATTAGTGTGTTGGCGTTAACAGTAATCATGAAACAAAGTTAATTCCTCAAAGATTAGCACACGCCACACCGTTTACAGTAATTGGAATGTTGGTCTTCTTCCCCCTTCTTTCTCCTCGTTTGTATTTTCTTTTAACAAACCAGGTGATGTTTGCTGCACTGCCACACAAAGACTTGACGGTTAATGTTTCGCCAAGCGTTTTAAAGTAGTAGCTGGGTTTTCACATTGGATCAAGCATGTCAAGCAGCAGCTTGCATGTGGCAGCTGCTACCGAGAAATCCGGAAGGAAACCAGGTGAATATTGGTGCCTACATACCAGTGAGAAGAGGTACTCTGCGGCTTCCAGAATCTAGCACGCCAGGGCACACTTAACCTCTTTGTTGCAGAGTTCGCAGGCCCCTTCCTGCAGATCATGAAGGGTATACATTAACATCTCCCTGTTGTCAGGGAGCCCTCCAGGTTAGAGCAGAGAAGGCGGGAAAAAAAAAACTACACAAGGAAAATTGCCTTTCGCCCAACATACAGGTACAATACACCACAAGAGAAGAAAACAAAAAAAGGAACCTTTATCTTTCGGAAAAGTGGTGGTTTGTCACACCCTGTAGTTCCTAACCACTGTTAAAGCACTATGCATCCCTAACTGCCTTTGAGAGGGAAACTCCTATTTTAGAAGAGTGCTACAAAATCAATTCTCCCCCCTCAGTTAGAATGTATCCTCAAATAAATAACAGGGGGAAGGCTTATGCTCCAATCCTTTAGACAGGCTATTTTAAAATTTTTAAAAAAACACGAATCGAGTACCTTTACAACAGGAAATGTGGTTCCAAACCTATGAATTCAAAAGAAGAAAGTGAATCATGGACAAAGAGCATTCTTTCCTGGAGTGTGCACATCGTTTAATCAAACACTTTCCTGGAAAAGATGGGTGGAATGGCCTTTTGTTGGGGGGTGACTACAGTTCATACATAAAAATAAGTCTCAGAATAAAAGGGATTTAAGGTATTAAACCAAACCGCAGGGTAAAGAATTAACTACTGGGTAGTCCACGTAAAAGTCGAGGGGCTCCTGAAGTAATACAGCAAAAACGAGCCCCTCCCCTCCCCCAACCCCCAAGAAAAGCACTGACATTCTAAACGAACAAGTCGGCTCTTGGTCACTTATGCATCTTTGTTTTTGGCTTTCGAAATAAAAGCTCTAAATACATAAGAGGTATGCCCGCTCTAAAAGACATGGGTGTCAATTACTGCCACATCCCTCTTCCTTGTCCCAGTAGCAACCTCATGAGGCCCAACCTCTGATAAAATAACCTTTTCCAATCCTAGAGGATTACCTTCAGCCCTACCACGCCCCACCTCTGGAGGAGTTATATCCATCATCCCCCATGTAAAAATGTCCATGGCGAACAAGGACAAGATTGTTTTGGATCACGAGCATCTCCTGCACTGCAGTGCTCTGGGGTGGCAACTGTTAGCTACCCTCAACCCAGACGGATTCCTGTGGGACTGGGAGCCTGGAGGGCAGAAGGAAGCCTCCCAGGTACTTTTCAGGGCAAATGGGCAGGGACAGATGGAGAACGTAAACCAGGAAAGTAGACTGAGCAAGCAGTTTACTTCGACCTGCGCTTTTGGGGCAGATTCAAGAGCCTACACATAGAAGTAAGGCAAGAGGGGCTTTGGCACAGTGGAAGGGCCCTATCCAGGACAGTAAAGCCCACTCACCGGGAAGATCTAGAGCCCAGAATAGTTGGGGAGGGACAGGTAAATGGGGCCAATCTTCAGGTAAGCAGGCGAGGGGGCCAGCTTCAGTAGGGATGGGTTGCCGGCTCTCTAAGCATGTGCAGTGAGGAGTATGAATGACACAGAGAAGAGCGTGTTACTAAGCAGCAAACCTAGAGAGGTGCTAAGCATAACCAGTGGCAGTAAAAGGCGACATAATGAGTTCAAAGCGAAGACATTAGACTGAAAGGATCTCAAGAAAAAGCAGGCCTTAATACAAAAACAATTTTAATATATATATATATATTTTTTTTAAACACCATTTAAAAAGAATGATCCAAAAACAGCTCTTACATCACCACTCATACAGGAAGTTAAAAAAAAAATTCAAAGAAATTGTGAAGCAAGCATTACATAGCCAAGAAGACTGCATCATCCTAAACATCTTGGTCCTCATGGAGCTCCTACTCCTCTTTCTCTTAAAAGGTTCCTCTTCTAGCTTAAAAGAGGGTGGTCACCACAGACAAATACTTGGACAGAGAAAAAAAAGATGATGGGTTCCCAGACCAGCTCCCACATGGTCCTTTGAAAGATGCAAAAATAAGGCAGTAGAAGTGTAACAAAATGTCTACTTCTCCGTAGAGCGCAGGGAGGAGTAGTGGTAAAGCTCCTACTCAGCCTTGAACTACTAAACCAGCAGTGATCCAAACAGACACAGCCTAACAGGTATGCCTTCGTCAATTCTTTTGGAAAAGTGGGCTGAGGCCAGGCTAATCTTTTCCAGAGGGAAAATAGTACAGATGCAGTACAAACAATATGGCGATATCAAAAATAAAGGACGGGTCAACCAAGGTTCTGTAAAAATAGGAACTTCAATTTAAAAAATACATATTTTTTTTCCTCTAAAAAAAGGGGAGCAACACACAACACTAATTACACACACTAATAACCCACCTTTGTAAAGCAGAATTTGGAATCAAGTGGGGGGTCTCTGGGTTGAAAGAAAGCAAGCTCATAGACGAGAATTTAAGCAGAAAATGTTTCAAGTTCAATGAAGAGGTATTTTAAAAAATGGTAGAGTGTGGCATCTTACAAGTCATTAAGGTATTTTAAGGCAAACTGGGGGCAGGTGTGACGTAGGGGTTGGGGGGTCAGGACCTCACCTTTAGCTAATGCTCTGGGGGCTAAATGGGGTTGAGCCAGGCTTCTAGATACTTCTGGAGGGTGTGATTCAGCGTTGGGTTGGTGAGCTGCTACTGCGGTTACCAAGACGCAGTGCAGTCCAAGCAGCAATGGCACGTGGCAATGGCACGTGGCACGTGGCAAGAAGCAGGTTGGGACAGGCAAGCAATGTCCGGGTCGATGTAGCTCACAGGTTAATCACAGTGGGAAAAGAAGGCCCCAGTGTTGTTCAACTTCAGGGTTGCTGGGAGGACCAATCCTAGGCATCAATGGCCAAGGGGAGTCCACAGGAAGGATTGTAGAGGTGACATGCAGAGGAGGTTCGGTTACCACCAGTGGTAGGGTCCTGGGTACCAAAGCTGCCGTAGGCCTTGTCCATACGCCCGTTTCACCCCACATGTGATCATGGGGCGAGTAGGGAGGGGAGATTTCCTCTTCTTTGGAGCCTTCTGTCTTCCCGTCTATGGTAGAGGAGTGTAGAACCTATCCACAGAGTTCCAGGTGAATCCTTGTCTTGAAGCCCCAAATGGAATCAAATGTGGGTAGGGGGTACTCCCCCCCACCCCCCACCAAGACCAACTTATGAAATGCTTCTGCAGATAGTCCAAAGCAAGCCTGTTGTGGGGTTCAATGCAGACTGCTGTAACAAGTGTGCTTTGCCTTCTGATGAGCTTTGGCTAAGGATATGGGGAGGAGGAAGTGTAGGGAGACCTAGCAGAATCCTAGTAGGTGGAACCACGCTCTTTGACTAAACTTCTCTGGACTAAATTGACTCCACCCCATTCCCATTTCTGCTGACTTCAAAAGAACTAAAATCAGCACTCTGGTGCAAGTGAGTCTTTGACGCACCAGTGCTCTGGTGACCTCCCGGGGAGCGTGTAGTTTCCCTGCAAGAAGGGGGGTCATCCTTCCTCAGGGAGGTGGGGGAGGGTCATCAAAGGGAGCAGCATCCTGGTCAGGATGCCATATAGTTTGTGGGTTACACTCCGACCAGACTGAATTCACACCAGCCCAGTCATGAATGAGTCACCTCACCAAGTTGACAATAACATGACATCCAAATGCATGTAGCTTTATAATTGGTTGACCCGAGTCGTCACCATGTCAAGCAGATATGGCTTCGATTTACAGTTTTTATGTATCACCAGGCTGAGTAGGGTACACAAATATGTTATGAACCAGAGGTGAAGACTGTTAAAAAAAGCCAACTCTGCCTGTTGGAACTTAATGTTCCAGCAGCTGTCGGGAATGCTTGCGTCACCTTTGAAACTGCTCTGCTGCTACTGCAGGGAAATTAATGGAGCAGTCAAGAGACGGCCACAGCCAAAAGCACATGAGTGCACTAGGATTTTAGCATGGTGCATTATGAATGGAGTGGTCAGATTAGTAGAGCTCCTATTCAGGAACAGAACTACCCACATAATTTTATTAATAAAAATAATTTAGAGAAAAAGGGTTTTCCAGAGTTGCAGATGGCATTCCGTTACAATAAGCACTCACCAACATTAGGTCTCCATACTATATCAAATATCAAGAATAAACTGTTGAGGCATGGCAATGTGAAGATCTGGAGCACATGTGCATGCCCAGGTTTATTTCTAAACTTTAGCCTTTAAAGGGAGAGGAGACAAAACTACCACAATACGAAAAGGTATTCTGTGATTTATTGGCCGATTTCTCACTGCACACATTTCGCAGTGATCAAAATCAATGAGCATTTAAAAAATAAACAGTTGTTTGGGAAAGGGACAATAGAGATAGAGGTGGGAGTGTTAAGGGAGTCGGGGTGAAGGAAGGTGGGTCAGGGGTCCTGTCTGCATTTTGTGGGTAACAATTGAGTAAACACAAAAACAAACACATGGATCCAACCATAAAGACTGATGCCATTTTATCCAGTCTGGTTGCCAGCTCTTCAGTGGTACGAGGAAGTAGCCATCAAAGAATTCAGTCGACATAAAGCTACTAGCCAGCAACAAAGAAAGGTCACTCGCCACCTCAGCTCTAAGCATACAGTCACCACAAACTCGCAGAGTCATATCACTAGCCAGTGGCTAGTGCAAATGTTGCACCCTGATCTCACTTGGCATTAAGAGCCCATTATTCTTATACAACACAGCAAAGGCTGGTCTAGGGTAATACATGAAATTGAAAAAAGAAAAAAGCACAGGCTGCCGGTCTGGACTGCTCACAGAGCCTAACTGGCATGTAAAAGCAAGTAGAACTACTCTCCGACTTATACTATGATGAAGTAAGGGGTAAAACCAATGCAGTGGTAGCCGCAATATCAGGACACTGCCAAATTCAAATAAAAAGACTGTCTCACTGAAGGTTCCCAGAAATCCCTATAAAGCCGCTTTTTCGAAGTCAACAAGCGGTTTGTGGACGTCTTATAGGACAACGTATAAAACGTGTTTAAAGCAGGCAAACACACAGACAAACGAAGGAAGAAACCCTTAGTATCAGGGAAATGCAGACCACCAGACAAGGGTCCAAAGCAAGACCATATACTCCTCTAGAACCAAAGGGGGCCGAGGAACTTTCCACAAGGCTAAAATAAATCCAGGTCAGCACAGAAAAGGCAGAAGTAAGGACAATCAAAAATGGCCAGTGGGCAGCAGAATCTGGCATTGCTCCAAATTTTGGGAGAAATATAATTTAGACACATGGGCCAAAAATACTACATTAGGGGAAACAATTAGAAGGTGCATCCCCAGCTAATGCCTCAAGTCACAATTATTTTCGCTCCAAAGGGCAGACTGAAGAGAAAAGCCATGAGGAGGACTGAGGAATCAAGAAGAAATAAATGCAGAGTGCCTTGGGCGGAAAAGAAGTTAGGATTTCTACGCAATAGCATTAATTGTGCCAAACTGTCAGGACAAATGCAGGTTAGTCCTGGACCATACAACACTGAACCAGTTTATGAAACTACAGAGGATAATACCATGCATCATGAAAAGGAGTGGCTAGAATCATTAGATCTCCAGGACGCATACCATCATTTATCCATCAGAATGAAACACCAGCAATTTAAGGTGGGCTAGGGGGCATTTCCTCTTCAGGGTCCTCCCATTAGGGATGGGATTGATTAAATAAGCTTCCGGAAAGTTCATGACACCCGGAGCGTCCAGTCTATTCTCATACTTTAGGTTAAAGGCGAATGCCACAAAATCCAATTGGTGCCTAAAGACCCTGCAGTTCTGTACTAGTGAAGGAAGAGTACGCTTTCCTACAGGCAGGCGTCCACATCCGCCCACAAAGACTTTGTTAGTATGCTACAGAAAAATGAAGCAACAGCCTGAGGCGCATGGCCTCCTTTTGGGGAGCCTTGGGCCCCATTCCACTTATGGCCTTTACTGGCCCTTAAGAACAGGCAACTCCACAATACTGCTATACATAAATAGACATGAAGGACCAGGATCTCAATTGCAAAGACCCTGGCAATGGAAATGTTAAATTGGGCAGACATGCCAGGGTTTGAAATTGCTGGGAGCCATTTAGCTCCTGCTCCTTGCCCTGAAGAGCGTGGTTGGCTTGACAACAACGTCTACCAGAAGCTTTTTTAGCCTTCCGGGGCCATCTGGTGCCATACAAAAATACCTATGTGACAATGTTCTGTATTTGGGAAGCTCTATAAAGAAGCATTGGAGACATCTTAAAAACATTTAAAGCGTCATGAATTGTATATAAAATGGACAAAAAAACGTCATCTTACAAAAACGTTAGATTTGCGACATGCTATGTACTAGCTCCTGCCAACTAGATGATACCCAATACTGAAGAGTTTGTTTCAGCTCCCACTCATGAAATCGTAATTTCGACCCTTGCATGATCATGCTGGCAGCAGTGAACATTGAGGAGCTAGAGAATATGATGGCATACAGGCTCAGCAGGAGGTGCACCAGCTCCTGAAGGGACAGTGGGATCTCGTCATCCAAACATTTGCCAGGAAATATTTCAGATAGGTGGTACCCTTTCTGCTAGATCCATTTGCCACTACTCTTGACAGGACAAGTCCCCCGATTACTCTTGAGATTTCAGGCCTGTGTGTTTGGGGAGCGAATGTAATATCGTGGAAACATCCACAGTTGGTGTATGCATTCTCTCCAATCTCATCAATACTAAGAAAAATTCTGGAAGAAGAGACAGCCAGGTGAGAGCGATATTGCTGCAATTACTTACCAGTAATCTTCATTACTCTAGGTCTTACTCTTTTTCATCCAATTACTTACTCATGGAGGTGTTCCACCTTAACCACAGGGATACTAATCTCTAACTTGATCTTCACCCCATCCCCTCTCCGTAAGAGGGGACAGTTACCAATCCACTACCTGGCATATCACCACTGCTAGTCAGAAACACCAGTCCCACATGGGAGGGAGTGTGTAAGAAGAAGCAACTCACCAGTTTTCTTTTTCCAAGACGCATAAAAATGGCGTGGTACTGCACAAAAGTAAAAAAGGTAGGTACTGAAGTACACAGAGCATCAAATCTTCACACACAAAAAAAAAAGACAACCTACTCATTCTATTTTGAGGAGGCAGTGCATAAAGGAAGGACACAGTGGTAACCTTCACCCAGTAGGATTGTTCACTTATCACAGTGGCACATGAGACAACAGGCCAGCATTTGCCAGAGACCTTTCAAGGCACATCTACACAAGGCATGGCAACCTCCTGTATACATGTCCAAGGAGTTTCTTCACAAAAAAATTTGACTGGGAAGCAATTTAGGCTCCAATACTCTTATCAAATACTACAAACGCACGTGGAGGACGCTACAGCCACATGATTGAATTGGTGTTCCAATTTATTCTTTATTATTTTTTTTAAATTGTAGTTAGCCAATTCTCACCATTTTACAAAATAAAACAATCATAATAAAATTAAAAAATCATTACAAAATAGAAATCCTAACCATTCAACACATTATAGAGATATAAATAATTACACTTAAAAGAAGAAAGGGCAAGACAATCCAATAAATGCATCCTACGCTCTTCAACAATTTTAAGACCCCCAAGGTTAGTTTGGTTTCACGGCCGGAAACTGCTCTCTCTCAGAACGCAGCCGTCTGCAGCCAGTCTTCACAGTGTACATATTGGGAGAGATATCTCACTTATTTCTTGCAGGGCTACACATTCAATAACAATATGTTTGAGGGTTTGTAATGACCTTTTCACACACATACGCCGCCCCGGACTACAGAAACAGACAATATTTGTTTTTGCAGGGTTGATAAAAAAAAAAAAAAAAATCGCTGCATACTTCTCGAACCCCCTTACGAGGCGTTGAAGGCCTCCTCTACCTGTTATAATTGGACAAAGGGTACCGCTAACATCCAGTCTGACCTGAATCTGGTTATCTGTGTGAAAATGTTTGATAATAGCCAATAAGCCCAGTGGAAGGCCCCAGAGATGTAATTTATCGCAGGCCAATGACAAGCCGATCCAGGCACCATAAAAGGACTGGACCACCCCTGGACCATGATTTACCCATCAGTGTGCGCATTATCACCCCATTCAATGAGGTGTAGAGGCCTCCTCCCCTAAACCCTGTCTGATGTTTCTGCAGGATTCCACTACCCTCTGCCCAAGCATACAATTCACCCAAGATTACTGAGGCGTAAATCTTACTGTCTGCGTCAAGAAGGGAGATTGGGCGAGAATTAACAGTCATCGCCCCCCCCCCTTGAAGATTGGAACGACAATAGCAGACCTCCACGAAGAGGGAGTCTCCTCAAACTGAAGAATGTTGTCGAAAAGACTGTAGAGGATCCTTGACCATGCCGGAGCGTTCAATTGCAGAAAAGGCCATTCGGCCCAGGGGCTCTGGAAGAAGGTGCCCTTACTATCAAATCTTCCATACAATCCCTAGAAATAGTCAGAGACCACTGGGCCTGTTAAAGACAGATACTACAACGGATCATACAGCTTCAGAAAGGGGGAATGCCATGCCTCCTCCGGGACGGCATTACCCTGCAAGCCCAGTTGTGATCTCTTGCGTTGGTTACCAATCTCCCAAAACTTTCTAGAATTATTCTTAGATAATGCCCTTAGCATGGTTTCCCCAACCCAATGTAATTTCACAGCCCATTGGGCTTTGGACCAATTCTTGTAGTCGTTTAAATAGAGATTTAAGTTTAGAGGCCGCTCCCTGAACCCCTCCCCGCTCATTCTTAAGGGCTCCAATTGCTCTTCTCAGATCCTTTTTCATTATCTTGGATGGCTTAGTCAAATTCATGTTGATGACAGATCAATCCCTCTGAACTGACCAAAGCCGGCGCCTCCAAGCCCCAAAATAAGATCAGTATAATTAAAAGGGTTACAAGCCCAGAATAGATCAATTTCATCCACACATTTCAGGTAGTGATCAAGTTTTAGGTTTAGGAATTCGCCATCTCTTCCGAACTTCACAGTCCCATTTCCTCCTTGGTTCACCTCGAAGGGAATTTTATATTTCTACGGGGAGCAATGTGTACCGAGATCAAAACTAGCTGTCAAGATACTATGGTCGCTTCTATCAGTCTCAACGATTTCAAATCTTTCACAGCATTGTAATAAGGCCCGAGTCAAAAACAGATAATCTATCATTGAGCTGTGACAACCATTATTTCAAGTTGAGTTCACTACTCAAGCTCCCCTAATACAGCCATGTACCATGTAGACGTTCCATTCATTAAGGAATTCCAGGCACTTCACACCATTCATCACCGAAAACCTATTTACATTGTTAGTATCCGTAACTGACAAGCACAAGGCATTCAGATCTCCACCCAGTATTTTATCTGTGTTATTAATATCTTTCATTAATGGGAGCAGGAGAGAGGATGGACCTTCAAAGAATACTGATAAGCGGGATAAAGTGGGGTTCCAGTACACATTAATCAGGACTGGGGATCTCAATAGCTCCCTTCGCCCCGATTAGTGACCGAGCGGCACAAATTCCCTGATTTTCAACTGGAATTTTCACCAAGCTCATAAAAGTTGAACTTCTAACAGCTATTAGTAGAGCGCCTGACGGTCTACCCCCGTTCAAAAGCGTGGCAAACTGTTCCGCAACAGTGAAACCATCTAAAGCAATTGAGCTTACTAACCACGTCTCTTGAAATAATACCAAAGCAAATCGTCCATAGATCCATTGTTGCATGTTGTTATTCTTAAAGCTACCCGCATATTCAAACTCATCAGTTTAAGCTGGTTATTTACTAAAGCTGCTCTTCCAACAATCCAAATTGCTGAAAGACCTCAGATAGGAATGTTGGAAGGAGGATGAGTGGGAATGCTGTTCATCTTACACCCACTAGAACCAACATCATTATTTCCAGCCCTCCTTTGTTCCCATGTTATACTTTGATCGCTACTCCTGTTATTTACAGGGAGAGAGTTTGAAATGACAAGGCCCCGTTTTTCCAGCTCATCCGCCGCCACCAACATTGCCTCGACACCCAGACGGGATTTCAGACCCAGTTCCACCAAATACATTCTATATGGATTCACCAACCTTGACCATTGCGGTAAAATTGCCGATTGCCAGCTCTCCTTGATCTTAATTTCTGATTTTTAGACTATTTTTCAAAGTGCACCGTGTCTTTTTCCTTAGCATTTTTATGATGCCTTTATTTCTTAACTTCCCGTCAGAATTGATTCCCGGAGAAACCGGTGGACGTTGTGCCGAAACCTGCTTCTCACAGGCGACAGCCACCAGATTTACTCCAACTCCGGGTAAATCTAATGCAGGCAGAATTTGGCAAAGTTAATAAACTCCTCCATTGTTGAGACAGGAGAATCATCCATGTCGACTGGTAGTGCCTCCTGTGGGGTACAGAACTCCCCAGGCTTCAATGAGGTCACTGTATCAATCATACTCTCAATTTTAACATTTATTGGTTCAGCGAGGCCACGTACCACTGTAAAGTGTTATGGGTTTGCGCACACACATCCCTCTTAACTGCACTGAGGTCCTCAAAAAAAAGTGTTCAGGACAGACTTCACCCCCAACCAGCGTCCATTCGGATCCCCCTCCCCCCGCCCATCTTCCTTTGTAAGTGCTAATCGAGTACCTTTACCCTAGAGGTTAGGACAAAGTTGAGCGCCACAAGCACGGATTGGGGAGGATTAAGGGGATCCGAAGGTAGGTAAGACGCTGATATATTGCCCGAAGAATCCACAGCCTGGTGAACATTCCTTATTTACACCTCGGCTGGGTCTACCTCAGCCACATTGTTTGATTAAAATAAGAAAATTTTAAAAATGTAAAACTTTTTTTTTTTAAATCTGGCACATTTGTGGGTCTTCACTCATACCAAAAGATATATTTCCCAAATATCTGCAGACATCCAGGTTGGTAAATGGAATTTCCTGGGGCTTCCGCACTGTCAAAGTGATCAAGCTGGGGCCAGATATAGCTACACCACTCAGATTTTTTACCCTGTGGCCTTCCAAAACATCATCAGTCAGGCTACGATTGTAGCCTAAAGGAAGAAAGTCATGTATCTTTCTCTTTATTGATGAGAAGGAGAGGGTGCAGTCCTTGCAATTTGAAAATAAATGGTGCGCCCCTAAAGGAGTGGGAGGAGAATTCACAGGCCACACTATAGCGGGGTCTGTGAGATTCACTTGGGGGTTTCTTAGTGTACATGTGGGTTCAACCATCAGCAAATTCCTCAGTCCACCTCAATAGCCATTTGGTCGCCCCTTTAAACACCACTTCTAAAATTATACATAGAGGAGCCCTAATTTAGACCAAAATCCTAAATTAATCTTGTGCCCTCTAGTTTACAGTTTGTACCACCACAGATATTGCTATACACAAGAAATATCCAAGTCAGCTAGCAGTTCGTATTTTAGGTAAAACAAAGAAGAACTCGAAATCCGTGCTTCAAAATGAACTACCTCCAGCGATTTACTTGACGGAGGAGTAAAATAGGTCATTCACTAAACATCGACTAGGCAGGACGGAAAAATGTAGAGAACTCCTGGTTAGCACCATAATGTAACTTCAATAACAATTCCCCAAACGAGGAGCCGCTTATAGCGTGGACAGGCGCAGACTGCAACACGTCAATTTCAATTATAGAAAGTTTATAATTCAGTGTTTATTATTCAGACAAGAATAGCGTTGGAGTTCAAAGGCTAGAATTTCCAACAATCACTCCAACAAGTCAATAAAGGGCTCTAGTAATGGCGTTCTGCGGAACACACTCTTCCCCGTGTTAATTGTTCAAACAGAGCAAAAAACGTTGGAGCGCAAAGGCTATAGTTGCCAACAGTCACTCCATCGATTCTCTTAAGCAACCAACCTTGTGTTGTCGTAATAGGTTGCGATTGAACGGGTAGCGGGAAACGCTTGCAAAACCCTTATTGCTTGTAAGAAAACAGCGTCCACCAAGTCCACCGCAGAACACGCAAAACACTTGAACCTCACTTCACCAATATGGAATTCTCTCAAGAGAGAAAGATTTTCCCATTTGAAAGATAATAACATTTTTAGGTAAAGAGTTTTTACTCCTTGATATCTTGCTTGGATTTTCTGCAATGATTAGTTCCAACACTCTGGTAGGTACGAAGCAATTCGTTTTTTATTTGGTGGTTTTCTTGGGTGGTTTTTTGAATACAATTGTCAGAGTTTAAGAAACACTATTAGGACTTGATGTACCAATTCGGTCAGCCGACACGTGTTTCGGCCCTGGGGGTCTTTCTCAAGGCATGTGTGAATTTGTGAGCCCTCATTGGGGTCCTGGTTCAGTTGTTGAAGGCTGTCCTTGTGGCAGTCTTGGCTCCTGTTGGGCCCTGGAATCCGAGGTTGAGCGTTCTGGGTGCTCTGTCGCGCTCCCCAGGGTCGAAACACGTGTCGGCTGTCCGAATTGGTACATCAAGTCCTAATCGTGTTTCTTAAACACTGACAATTGTATTAAAAAAACACCAAATAAAAAACAAATTGCTTCGTACCTACCAGAGTGTTGGAACTAATCATTACAGCAAATCCAAGCAAGGTATCCAGGAGTAAAAACTCTTTACCTACCTACCAAACTGGGGTCCAGGCTAAACCCCAAAACCACTCCCTGTGATCTTGAGATACTCCCAAACCTTAAATCAAATGGAGCTTAGCACAGGCAGGTTCCACTCCTAGAGCCTAACTTCACCCTAATAACATTGTTAATTGCGTGCATAGCAATCATACCATGAATGGGTGAGAGTTGCATGGGTCCCTCTTGTACTAATTAACTACTGTAGCACTCATAAGTTAAGTACTGGAAAGTAGAAGAGGGATGAAGATGTAATGATTATATACCAGTGATAATCATTACTTGTAGTCTTCTCTTCCTCACCACAGTACTAAAGTATGTTCCCATCCTCCCAGGAGATGCCAACAATCCAATGATCCCACTGGGAAAATAACTAGGGAATGAGGGGATGTTATACCTCCTCCAGCGGAGAGGTGGTCTAAAGCAAATGCTTGGGGGGGAAAGCTTCCTGTGTCAGAGGAGGGTGCCACATGAGTGAAGTACTTTAACTGGGAGGACTAACAGTAATGAAGATGGCCGGTAAAGCAATCATTACTGCAGCCACATGAAAAAGCCAAATAGTAAAGTCAGCTCTAGGAATGAAGGGTATCCCCCACAATCTAAATTCCGTGAACGGCCCTTGCACCCATTTAGGTCATCAGACCTCAAAGAGCATCTCAGTTTTACTTGAATGCAACTTTGAGCATAGGGTTTAAAGCAATGGGCAGTCAGCAGCCTTTCTTTTATCATTTTACCTTCCAATCCTTGAAAAGTAATGCGGGCAAGTTTTTCAAAATTGAAAAGGAGTGTGGGCAAGTTTGATAAAATGTTTCACTCCCGCTGCTCATTATAATCAAATCCCCGCCCACACCCTGACTGTATTTCTTCAAAGCTCTGCTTAAGCGTCAATTACTTGCTAAAGAGGGATCTCCCCCATCCTAGCTACCTGACCAATCCCTCCACTGCATGATAATGTATGTTGTTTAGGTCTACAGTACTCCGATAGTTTGAAGCATTTATCCTATAGGCCAAGGTCGTCTTTTTAAGTCACCTGTTCTTTTGGTTTGTATTGTTGGCTTTGTCTTGTCCCTGGCCTATGTCCCACTGTTTAAACACCCTGAAACTGCTCACCATTTAGTCATATCATTTATTGGGTATTCATAATGTGCTTATGCAGCAAAAGGTGTTTCAAGGCGAACAAGACAAAAGAGGGGTGGGGGGCAGGGATGAAGAAAAACAAAAACGGTCTCATTAGGCCTCATGTCATTCATATCGTGCAAGTGCAGTAACAAGAAGTGCAGGGGAAACAGGGGCTGGGGGGGAGGGGGGGCGCAAAGCCTGTCAGGGCGGAAAAAGGGCCCATGGGTTAGGCGACTGCTAAAGCGAGGCCAGGTGGACAGTGCCAGGGGAATGCAGAGGGTGCAGGGAAAGACGGTCTGTGTGCTAAGTACGAGGGATGGGGCTGAAAGGGCTCAATTGGGTGCAGGCCCAGCCAGGCTAGTGTTGGTGGAGGGAGCCCGGTAGGGAAAGTGCAGGTAGGGGGTAGGGGTGGGTCAGGGGAGACCAAGTGCAGGGGTAGACTGGGCGAGGAGGGGCTGGTGCCCCGAATCAGAAAGAACCAGGCAGCCAGCCAAAAAGAGGCAGAGGGGATTAGCAGGGGACGAGAGCGAGAGGGAAGGAGGAGCATCTTTGTGCTATTGGACAGGCAACTATCCAGGGAAGGGTTCAGCCATCACTACTAAACGCATACCTTCAATTTTTGTTTCCAATATGCTTTTTTTCTGATCGAATGGTTCGCTTTAGACATGCTTCAGCCACATGGAGACCTGTGCTTGGTCACAGAGCTACCAGCAGTCTGACACAAACGTACAAAATGTGCCCAGCTGTAACTTCAGGTTTGTCTTACTAGGCCCAGTCCACGGCTTTCTCTTTTTTCCCCAAAATTGATGCAAGGTCCATAGCATGTGGATGCAGGTTCTTCTACCCTTCAGCAACAATATGGAAATCATTGCTGATCACTTGACTCAAGAAATTGAAAATAAACAGTTCGCTGTGGCTTAATTGAGGAAACATACGCAGCATCACCGATTTAACCCCCTTCTATTCGAATTTCTCTTCAGCTCCAGAAGGCGACCCCCGTTGGCAATAGAGCATTCGAAAATCTCACATAGCAAGGTTTTGAATGTGAACACTTGCCTTGCTCTGGTCGACACTCCATACCATAATTTTTAGCCCATTTTCAAAATCGCACAATGAGGAAACAGTGGAGTAGATCAGTATTGGTCTTGCCGCCAGTAGGAACTGTGATGCCCATGTTAACAAATGCAACCCCGTACATATTTTAACCAAGATTGGCGCGGATCAGCGAGGTGAACTCAGACTACAAAACTGGTTTGGGAGGTTGCCTAGAGTTCGTGTCAATGGTTATTAAGTGAAAGCTTTTCCATTTAGCACTGCAGCGTTTCTTGCATTTCTCACACATGTAACTGAATATCATGCTGTTCTATAGTGCCTAATTCTCCCCATCACTCCCTGCCCCCACCCTCTACAGTGTTAAGGCGTTTTACTGGATGAACCTGAAACACCACCAATAGTATGACCAGTTTTATAATTATGCTAATGAATGTGATCTTTCTTCTGTACTTTGAAAGGGGGCATGCACTGGTGCCTTCCGAAAAACACAAAGGTTTCACACACACACACACACACCAGCAGACGGCACTCTGGAGGAGCGTCAGGAGCCAAGAGGAGATCGGTTAGTCTCAACTGTGGCAGAGCACGTGAAGGGTGGTGCCCATCTGTAAAGGGCAGACATGCCTCCTTATCTGCTCAAAACTTTTAACGGCTTCCAGTCAAAAAAGGAGGGATTTAAACTGGATGCACATTATACATTGTAAAACGAACTTGTATTTTGCTGTAAAATCAACTTTTTGAATTCCACAAATGTCTCGGTAGTGCAGAGTTTTAAAGGATTCACAGGCAAAATTGAAAAACCTGGCTCGCCTAGAGGTGCTGAACCATGAAAAAGGCCACGTTCTGCATGTTGCCTTTCCGGCAATATGCAGCAGGAAGCGCCAAAGCATTAGGATTCATGATTAAATGCTATATAAACCCATTTTAATTCAGCATAATCGGCTAGTATAGATTCACTATCTTGCCATCAAACGTGAAATCCATAAAGGCTTCCTTATGCAGAATTCTGACAAAAAGTCCAGTACTACCCGATTTCTAGCGCCCATCGGGACATGTAATAAGCTAGTTATAGGACATTAAACAACCGCTGCGCCCGATTTTAGGGGGCAAGGCATTCTCGTCTTGTGGGGCACTGAAAACGAACACTGCCTACAAAACAAAAGTTTTTGAAGGTCAAATGCACCAACATTTGCAAGACTGGAATTAATAGCACATGGCTTGGAACGAAGGCAAGGTACTGCGCCCTGCATACGAGTTCTTGATTACTGGCGTTCTGTGCCAATGTGTGTGCCTTCAGCAATTCAATAGCCGCTGCACCTCTTTTTCAGCAAACAGTTACAACAAATATTCCAAAAAGTCAGGGGAAGCCAGCACTATTCATTTATCACAGTAACACACCTAGACACTTGGGTTTCTACTTAAGCTCTATAGACCTAGTCCAAGTCGTACCAGGAGTTATGGGGCCCAAAGACGGAGTTAAAGGTCAGAGAACATTGAAAGGGTTTTATGAGGTTTACATGGCCCATAACTCCCGGTACGGACCGAGGGCATAGTCTATAAAGCTATTATGATCCGTGCACCTGCGTTGTGGGGGGGGAAATCAGCCCGAGTGGTTGATGAGAACTGACTAGAGTAGGAGGCGCTACAACCCAGCCAGCCCGGCATGGAGAGTGGCTGTGGTGTGGTGTTTTGTTTATTTTGAGAAGCGAGGCTACGTCTGCCAGGTATGACCCAGCAAAGATTTAATGAAAATGGGGTAGGGTCAGGGTATTCACCACCATGCCCTGGCCACATTTGTTATGTGCAGACCGGGCAGACTGGTGTGGTCGGGAGAGCGGGCTCTCAGCCCGGTGCTTCTGTGATGAAATTGAGCACCGTACTGATATTCACCCCAGATCTCCTTTTTGTTACCAATGCACCTTTGTCGGAAATGTTAACGTTAAACAGTGCCTTTAAGTAAACCGCTTTCTCACACTCTCCTGTTCGACTCCCATACTGCATTGAAACCAAACAATCTACTGCCTGAATTTGACTGAAAAATGCAATTTGCTTACAAATTCAAGGGAGTTTTGCTCCTTTTCGTTTCATTTTTGTTATTTTAATGTGAAAGGATATTTGTACCGCACACTATCACAACCAGAGCGGTCCCATGGCACTCTGAAAAAAGGGAAAGGGGGTTTGGGGGCGAGTTAGTGGGAATAAGCTGTAAAAGTACAACAGAGCAGTGATGTGCTGTTGGCGGCCTCAGCCCAGTGTGTCCGTTGGCTGGGCTTGGGGTGTTTTACGGTCAGTAGTCATGTGCTGTTGTGAGAGTCTATGTGTGGTTTGTTTTGTTGTTGCAGTGTAGTGACGTTTGTGCAAATTGTTGTGTTGTAGGCTTGTGGTTGTGTTTGGTTAGAGTTTGAGAGGTGTATGCTGAGGGGTGAAATTGTTAGTGGATTTGTTAATTGGCATTGCTGTCAGGAAGTGAGGCGCTGAATTTCCGTATTCTCTCCAGGTGGGGTGAGGGAGCATCTCTGTGTCTCTGTCCTGATCTGGGCCGTCCGATAGTCGCAGTCCCTTTCACACATAGCATCCACTCACATTCATAACCTTACCCAAGTTCAGCCTCGGCCAACCTATGCGACACCTGTCTGTATGCGGGGCAGGCAGGCGTTTGTGCATCCCTTCAAATCTGGCCCAGAGAGCATTCCCAATCCAGTCGGTGCGCGACATTGACTAGCCAAGGCTACTCCATCCATATGTGGCGGGTGGTTGGCATTCATCATCTTATTCAGTTTTTTATGCAGGCTATCGCTCGCAGCCCCTTCGAAATGTGGCACATGCCAACGCTTGCAATTACATACAGGGGCGGTACCTGCCTTCATTCACGACTCCATACGGTCAATGCCCATGCCAATGTCCACCACTCCGTTCAAGTGTGGCAAGTGCGAACATTCACACAACTCTATACAAGTATGATACCTGGTAGCAATTATGGGGCGAGTGAGGTTGTTGGCTGGAGTTGGCTAGGGATGCCGATTTCTGTCCTCATGGGTACGATATGATATGGCCTTTATAAACGCACCTAGAAACAAGTGTTTTAAAGGCGCAACAAGGGAAGGGGAACAGAGGGAAGACAGACAACGATCCTACTAGGCCAGGTGTCATTCAGATCACGCAAGTGCATGGGAAGGAGGAGGAGGTGGGGGGAGGCAGAGGAGGCGGCGGGGACAGTTCAGTCCATGGGATAATAGAATAAACAATAAGTAAAAGTAAGGCCAGCAGGTGGCAAGTGATGGGGTAAGTGCAGGCATCAAGTGTCAAGTGCTGGTAGTGGGACTGTAGGGATACAGAAAACAGTCACCAAGTGCGGGTGTTGCCAGGAAGGCAGTGTAGGTGTGCGACTGGCGGTGGAGGGGACCTGGGCCCGAGTTCAGAGGGTAGCCAGGTAACCAATGCAGTTTCAGCCAGGAAGTCAGCAGGGGAAGAGCAGAAGCAAAGAGAAAAATTTAGAGGTGCTTCCGGAACCAGAGAGGTTTCTCCTCAAGTTTCAGGGAGGCAGGGAGGCAGTTCCAGAGGGAAGCCCCAGCTGAAGACAGATCTCCCACCAACTCGTTGCTTGGAGAAGCGACTGACTCTGAGGGAGTTGGAGGCGGATGAGCGAAGAGCTCGAGAAAGGAGATATTTGGGAAGAGAGAGTTTAAGGTGTTGAGGCCCCCCCAAGCCCCAGAAGGCCTTGTGGACAATGCAGAGTGTTTTGTACTAGCCAGTGCAGAGATTTCAGTCCTGGAGGGATACGATCCCCGGGCTTAAGGCCAAGGATAAGTCTTGCAGTCCTGTTCTGGATGAGTTGCAGAGGGCGGAGAGTAGAAGCAGGCAGATTTAGAAAGGGACAATATGCCGGTTTTATTATATGAGTGTGCCGTGTTGCTTTGAACAAGATAGACAGGCGCTTGGAACAGCAAGGCAACATGTACCATTCCACAAAACACCCAAATGAATAATACACAAGTTGTAAATTGTTAATTTATACAGCACTTGTACATAGATGGAGTGCTTCAAATCGCTTTAAGGCGGGAAGGGAAAAAGGGCCTATAGTAATCATTCTTAGGCCTTGAAGTTGATTTTAATGCTTAAAGACCCAAAGTACACTCGAAAATGTAAGTTGGTATGCAGACTGCACCCACGCACTGCTGCCCTTTTTGTTTTTTATGCATCTGCAGCCATGGTCGAGAAGTGTAGACAAGGCTAGATTATGTAGATCATAACTCCCAGATGGGCACAGCCTGGGCAAAGAGGAATGCAGCCTCCCACACCACTTTAGCAATCCCCAATAAGCTGCAACCAGGCCTCACGGACTGCCAGACATCCCCCATCCATGGCACTACTCACAGAAGATCCACAAAGCCGACTCATTTAGAAATGGCCGTAGTTTCTCACGGCTTCCCAGTCGCTATAAGCCAACTGTTTGTGGCGGAGGGGGGCTGGGGGAAGGGTGACGTAAATCGGGTTTGCTGTTCCCTTGCACATTGTTTCAACACATGCACTATAACACCCAAGCATTGCAAAATCCCTCACAGCCCGACCACTGGAGTCAAAAGACCTATTCCCATCAAAAGGACATTTCACACAAAAGCGTGTCAGACTTTCACTGAAAACACAAATACAGACATCGGTCTCATCCCACCCTGCTTACATACTTGGACAGTGTCCACATTTGGCTCTCATCCGGTTTAGTCTGGACTGCGCCGTCCATAGCCTCGAACTTGGAAAGGCCACAATTACTTTTCAAGTTGTTTTATGGGGGCAATAAAAACTGGCACGATTGACGTTTCTGCTTAAGCACATGGAGTGCACCACACACTACCCTTTAGGTCTCTGCTCCGATATCACATTCCTCTCACCTCCCCTGACCCCCTCGCCCCCCACCCCCTGTCTGCGTTCCCCTTAAGAGACCTCAGAAATGTACCCTTCTAATTTCTGGAAACTGGATCAATCTGGCTGAAGTGACACACCCAAGCCCCATTATATCTGTATCCCATCTCCCACACTGCTTACCCCCTTCATTTACTCCACAGACTACTGTCTATGTACCCCAAAAGGGGGCACAGCAGGTCAACTGTCAGGTGAGTCTTCGTACTTTGAAAGGTAAGCAAATATGATTTTTCACAGCCTCAGAGAATCAATACAAAACATAACTAAGAACCTAATTTTAGCTCTGTTTGTTCATCTCTTGATTTGGAGCTCTGCACTTTTGCTACATGAAACAGCTTTAAGGTGCAATGCTCACCGTTTGCATTGCATCAAAGTACAGAAACTCGCCTGGTATGTGAATGCTCTGCACTTTTGAGATTTCATTCACATGCCAGTACTACAGAGGCACTAAACCAAAGGGTACTTTATTGAAACGAACCATAATTGTGGCCAACATCACAAGAATTGCATTTCTAGGAGCCATGTCGTGCCTGGTGGTAGCCTCGAAGAGGCTGGTCAGCATGACCGCAGCAGCTACCAATAGCTACTCCTCAGGCTAACAACTTAAGTTATATAAACGTTGTGCACGTCTGGCAATGTGTACAAAAAGTAGCATTAAGGCACAAGTAAAAGAAAAGTAAAGATTATCTGAAGTTAGATTTCCCCAGAGGATGTTCCTGCTTACTAGGATAGGACTGATTCCGAAGAGTTGCTCTAGCCCTGGCTCAACTAATCTATATATATCAGGATGGATCGACTCTGCAAAACACTACTACTGAGAATCCTTCCTGCACTGCCAGCACAGTGAAAGAAATTGTCAATTGCTACTAGCCAGGCATAACAGTCACTTATCCCCTTAGGCATGAATGGCAGTTCTCCCCGTGCACACAGTACACCATTTCTTACTTATTCGCCAAGATTGTTTGGTGACTGCTGTAAGCTCCCAAAAGCGACAAAATGGTGAACTATATTTTTTGTCAGTTTGACTGGTTTGGGGGGCAAGCGAACTGGCTGGGTTCTTTAAAAGATATTTAAAAATGAGGGAAATGAGGGCATGGCCAGGTGCCCCATAGCACGGACATACTTTTACAGAGCTCCCAATAATCCTGCAATATTGAGAACCCAAACCAAACATCCAGGCGGGGGAAGCAGAGAGCACAGGAGAGGCTGACGCTATTCGGTCTGTCCTCTGGAGGAAGAGAGAAGGAGATCTAGGGGGCAGGGTGCATGCCTGTGGTAACCAAGCGAAATAACGATTCTCCACGTCTGGTCAAAGTTAGTAAACCGTTAGAAATATATTTTCAAGAAAGACCCCAACATCAACCGTGCTGAGGGATGCCAACGGAAGAATGGATGTTTGACATTCTAAATTGAAACACTGAATGGCATTACGCATTCCCATGTACAGGTACATAAATATGAACAGATATGACATATGCCCCTCCTTGTATCCTACAGGTGAATAAACATGCAACATAGATGTAGATAAACATTGAGAGAAAAAACAAAAAATATATATGAACCATGTAGAACAAGAAAATGATATAATATTCCGATGGCAAAGCTACAAATATGAATAAAGCACATCATGACGACATGTTAATCTCCTAGTGGAATGTGATTATCTACATTAAGACATTTTAGTTACTTCATGTGAAGTTCCATATGGAAAAATCTATTTAAAACTTCTGAATATTATACATTTTATATTCGTTAAACTTCAGAGATGTTGTCTGTGTCCTACCACACGTCATTTTTTCTAACTCTGTCCCCCAAGCTTCCTCCCTGTTACTGTCTATATTAACTTCACTGCCGCCTCCCGCCTCCGTCATGTGTAGATTCTCACTGAAGGAGGCATCTATTGCATCATCACCCCAAACTCAGATATCATTCATTGCTCGCCCCCTCAGAGGCACAACTGGCTACATTAGTTTCTGACGTAATGTTGTCCACTCCACGATATTTGGCAACCCTGTCCTTACTCCATCGCCTGCCGTCACTGGTCACAATACGTTTCCTCCCAACTTTGAATAGCCTTATTGAACCAAAGTAACGTGCACATCCCTTTGGGACCCTGAATGGCTTTTTAACAGGCACCAGATCACCTACATTTAACTGAGCTCAACTGTCAGTGTCACTATGTAAGGGGGACAACTTTTCTTCTTCACACAACCACTGAGGACACATTTGAACGCACATGATCCTGCCGCTCATCTTTTCTAAAGGGGAAACCCTTTTTAAGACGTGGGGAGTCCCTCGCACTCTTTCCATTTCATGCTATCATCAAAAGCAAGTTGAATTGTTTCCATTAAAATACAATTCACCCTGTCGACCAATCCGTTAGGTTTGGAGTTTTAGAATGCAATGCAACGATTCTAAATGTATGACTTTTCAAATAATTGCACATTGCCAAAGAAATTAAATGCACCCCATTACCTGAAATTATGGTTTTCGGGTATCCTGCTCTCGAAAACAGGGTTTTCATGTATTCTATTACACATTTAGTAGAAATGGTAGGAACAAATTCTCCTTCAAACCATCTTAAGGCATAATCTACGACGAATGCAAAACTATGGTTCTGTGCCCATGAAGTCAATAGCAATGTTTATCCTATGTTCTTTCCAGAATCTCCACACTGCCCAATTTGGTCTTCTGCATTTTGAGAGACTTAATGCAGTGCCCTACTTGTCTCTCAACCATACAATCCATACTTGGCCTACAAAACCTCGCCCTTTATCTCCTCTTAGTAAGACTCTTTCCTAAATGATCATGTTTCACAAGTTCACTGTGTAAGGACAAAGGAGGAACTAACCTCTCCCCCTTGATAAACCTCACTGCGAGCTGCACAAACCCTCTCCCATTTTTATAAAAAGGCAAACCAACCCCCTCACCAGACCTCCATCCTCACTCAAACCTAGTAAAAGCATCTGTCAACTCAACGTATTCGCCAATACCTCTGATCCACAAATCTTTAGAAAATGCAACATCCATTATATTCCCTATCTGGGCTACCCATTCATCACCATTTTCTTCAACAGCCGTTACCCCTACTCTTGGGAACCTGGACAAACAGACAGCCACCGGATTACAATGTCCCGGAACATACTTGACCACAAAATGTAAACTCTGTAATGCTGACAACCAACTGGCAATTCTATTAGTAGCTAAATCTGAGCCTCTAGTGGTAAACATATGGGCTACCCATTTACGATTACTTCTTATGATACACGTAATTCCCCACACATGTTTTAATTAGACGCCCAATAGCACGCCATGCTTTCCCCCTCAATTGTGGAATATCTAGACTCTACAGGAGACAGAGTCCATGAGGCAAAAGCCACAGGCACTTACTCACCCCCATCTGCACTGACAAAACTGCCCCAATATCTTTTGGACAAGCATCCACTGTAATCATAGTCTCACAAACAGGGTCAAACTTGTAAAGAGTGGTGGCATTGGCCAATTCAGATTTTTATCAGCTTAAAGGCATCCTCTTCTCTCACATCCCACACAAACTCTCTCCTGTTTTGAGAGCCTTTTTTTATCATATCTATTTCTGTCTATTCATGCAGCTAACCTATTTACAGACACTCATCCAGGGCTTGCAAAGTATTTTCACCTACTTGCATAGTCGAGTAGATTCTAAGAAGGGCCAGTACAATTTGCTGGGGATGTTGGAAACTTTTATTTAAACTTTACTTTGCAGTAAATGTCAAAATAAAGGTTTCACTGGGCACGATTGGTCTCTGGGTGGCAGCAGTGTGCCAAACTAAAGTGGGTTGGTGGGGTCATGCACATTTTTTACAGAAAGAATTTGCAAGGCCTGACTTCTCACTTATGTCTTACTTCAGCAGTATACAAAACTGCAGTATTGTTGCTCCTTATCTTGGGTATACGTATCTTCTGGTGGCATAAAAAACATGAGTACAAAATTGCTAACCAAAATATTATTTATTAGCAAACTCTACTAATCAATTTTCGAAAACAAATGTATGCCTTGTAGCTGTGCCATACAGACCCACCCCATTCCCACCCACGCCCTCCCTCCCTCCCTCCCTCTTGCTCGTCACTTTCAAGTTTTTTTGATTACCCTCACTGAAGCACATTAGTGTAGAACATTTTCTTTCATCTGAAAACCTCTCAAACCCAAATGCTACAAAATAAAATGTAAAAACATCTTTCCAATCTTCCCAAGGGATAGTGGGTTCCCCTGGGGTTGCCAGAAATGTTGGGGGTGGTTCTAAATGTGCAGGACTATAAACTAGCGCAATGTAACCAGTCACAAAATATGTTCAATGAGACAAAGAAAATGGTGAGGATTCCTGAGACCATGCAGGATCAACCTCCCACTGCAAGCAAATTCAGAATTGTTTTGTAGACAAAGTTTTTAAAACACTCTCCGTTGAAAGATTTATGCTATGCAGTACAAATTCAGGCCAGAAGGTGGTGATGTACTCTACTCTGATGAAAACGCACGTATGCAAGTCAGTTTCCCAAACGCACTACTTCCGTGGAAAAAGTCTCTCAGATCTCCATTGCAGCCACTCGTAGACACTGGCAAGACACGACCCGCTCAAGTAAGTGATTGAGTGCCAAGGATTAAAAAACGTTCACGTTCATCCTGGGATATTGCCACGAATTATGCCCTGGCAGGGTGAGCAGACTTTAAAGTATCACGGAACAATGGGCCGGGTGTGGCAGTGTTCCCCGATCGACAAAATAGCCCTGATAAGCACCTATTAACGGTATAACGGTATACCATTATAGATACCGTGAACAGCTTAATTGAACTATAATAACCGTCACGTTGTTTTATACCAGTATACCATTTTAGGGCCTGCAACTATTAAGTGAGCTTTTCAATGTGATTTGGAAAGGCTGCAGTAAGCAATTGCTGTGCATTCTCGATCTTGCACTGTGGGATGTGGCGTTTGGCAGACAAGAGCATAGGGAAATTGAGGCCACATTAGTAAATGCAGCACTGCTCTTTCTCTGATCAGTAGAATCGAGTTAAAGATCAGCCGATTTGTAGTTTTCCCCACCAATTTGAAAGATGGGGAACAACACATCCCAGGATTCAAAGGGGGGAATGAACTGGATGCCCTTCTGATGCATGTCCACAATAAACATTAGCTCTGTAGACTGTATGAACACTGGGCCCATCAGTGCTTTGTGCTAGTATATAAACTGCCCCCCCCCACTGTCTTCCGTCTAGATGTACATATTGGCACTGGAGTTGTTGCTTTGCTTGATCCTTCACCTGCCTTCTGAATATGGCACTGGATCCTAGCAGGCAGGACAGATTCTACATTCAATTTGAAGTTTCCAGAGCAATGATGGGGAGATATTTCTCATGTCTATCCTCGATTAGTTACACCACCCATGAAAGCATTCCTCCGTCTCAACTCACATGACAAGGGTGCTAATGCGATCAGACCTGGGGAAAATGGTAATGATGGGGCTGTGGTGATGTGGTGGTCTAGGCCGCATTTGTGCCAATATGTATTTTAACTTTGTCATTTTCAAAAAGTTTTGTACCACTATCTTTAAGAAGGTAAATGAACATCTATTGCAAGAATCAAGAAAGAAATCAACAGCGTCCACTGAACGCTGTCCTGTTAGGATTATATGGTCAGTGGTGACTCCAACATCAGACATTTCAAATACATCAGGCAGATGGGAAACAAGGTATAGTGATTTGATCAATATGCAACCTTTCTGTGAGTGTATGTTGGCTATGACATTTTGGCAAAAGAAACACAATGACATCGGCTTTCAGATCTCACATGAGTGACTTTTCTCCCTTTAATGTGGTAAAGCGTTATCAAAACAAACTTTTGACTGATCGCAACAAGGGGTCATGATGCCCATGCCATGTGGTTCCAAAATAAGGCAGGTCGAGGCCGATTTTCAAAGCCATGACCTGTGACTGAGCAGCAAGCTCATTGCTCAAAAAGTGCATTTAACACTTCCACTAGTCACTCCTTCATTCAAGGCGATCGAGTGAGCGCCATGAAAGACCAAATCTGCAGCCGCCTTAGATTCCTGGAGGATCAGCTAAAAATGTGCAGAGACAAGTTTCAAAATGCTGACAATTTATGACCTTTAAGAAAATATTTGTTAAGATTAGTTAACTCCACCTTCCATACCGCGATAACCATGATATACCGTCATTTGGCAAGAAGGTTATCATACCTCCATAAAACCAATACTGCGATACCCCTAGCGCACATATTCCTTCTGTATGTAACCCAAAACCCTGAAATGGGCCCCGGCAGGGTAAGTTATTTTGTCAGTTCACAGATTCTTAGTCTTTTGTGGCAGTGTTCCTTAAGCCCCAAAATAGGCCCCAAGCAATATCCCTGTAAATATTGTGAACGATGTAATTCTCCCAGCGCGTTAACCATGTCATTCTGCTAGCCGAATTAAATGACACATCCCCCACTCAAAAGGCATCCAGAGTGGCTGGCTATTGTGGCGAAATTACCCGGACCCAGGGCTGGGTCTTGACACTACATCTCTAAGCTTATCATGAAGTCTGTTCTCACCCCCACCCCCACATGCACTTGCTGCAACATGTGCCCAATAAGTAACAAAAATGTACCTTGGTGGGTTCAACACTCTGTTCTTCGTAGTTATCTCTGTAATGTTGGGGTCTTAGAAGATCCTCATCGCCAATAAGATGTGGTAACCAAGCAAAATATTAATTCTCAACATCTGGTTAAAGTTAGTAAAATGTTAGATGTTTATTTTCAAGAAAGGCCCAAATATCAATTGTTCGGAGGGACACCAACTAAAGAATGGATGTTTGTTATTACTGTGCGTGATGACATTGTAAATTGGAACGCTGAATGTCATTGTGCGTGCCATGTACAGGTATTACACGGGGGAAAACTTTGCGCACGGCTACAGGCCAAACCGCTGGACGGATTTGCACCAAATTTGCGGCAGGGGCAGGGGCTTGGTCGTGAAAGCGTGCTTTTGTAAATTTTGTCACAATCCGTCCAGTAGTTTCCTTAAAAACGATCAAAAAGTATGTCTCTAAAAATGTGTGATATCTATGTCCGCTCCGCAGTCACACTTCCCTGTTCGCTCCGTGGAGAAGATTTCAATTGGCTATTCCGTGGCGTGCTGCCCGCGACCATGTTGCGCTTTCACCGATTGGTTGTGCCACAGCGTGAAGTGCGTCATAATCTTTTGATACATCCGCCATGTTTACTTTGTTTTCTGTTGTACGCGGTCATCGCCGCCAACATACATAAACGAAGAAGAAACCAATGCACTTGTTACACTTATGGAACACTGTTTCGAAAGATGAGCGTTAATGAGATGTGGCAGTAGAAAGTCTAACATTAGTATATTCTTCTTACCACTGTCATACAGTACAGTGGGACTTGCTACTCATTGTACGAAATGAACTTACTGCGTCCATGTTACAATACATAAACAACATTACTGCAGACAGACTGGTGTCCTACAGTTTGAAATCTAAGCCAGCCACCTGCACTATTTCGTACACACAGCACTTCTGCACATGTACGGGAGTAGCGGTTCTCATGAATAGCTGCTGATAAATTGTTGCAAAATGAGAATATATTGCATTCGGAGTGAAGGTCACTTGATTTTCTCTTTTGAATACGAGCTCAGTACGGCCATATATTTGTCGGCACCCATAAGGGTCACTTGTTTTTTAACCTTGAGCTACAGGGAAAAAGCAGAAAGAATGCAGGGAGTAACAGGTTGAAAAACATATCATTTGATAAGGTTATGCTTCAAAAACGTTTGTAACGAACATGAAATATCAGTTCCCAAAGAGGCACTCTTCCAAGTGTACTGAACGCAATGGAGGCGGTCCACATCATGTAAGTTTATTTTTGGACGCCTGTATACCGAACTGGCATTACATTTTTAATTTCGAAAAGAAAACATTTATTTTTGCTAATGAATGACAAGGTTTCTGTGGCGTTGACATTTTTTTTCCCCCACTATGGACATTGCACATTGTCGCCGTTTGTAGGGTGCCACTACATTTCCGCAAATTAAATTAATATTTAGTAAAAATGGTATGCGTTACAACTTTGTTTTGTGCAGAGGTTGCGTATTGATACACGTTTTATTTCCCCTTTCACCGCTCAGGTACTTCCAAACAAAATGTTATTATTAATAAAGGCATTCCAGCTTTCTTTGTCAATGACATTTTTTTCACATTATGGAGATTGCACATTGTCGCCGTCCATAGTGTCTCACTACATTTCCTCTTATTTAAATAATTTTTACTGAAAATGTTATGTATTACAACTTTGGTTTGTCCAAAGGTTGCATATTGATACATGTTTTATTTCCCCTTTCCCCCTCAGCTACTTCCTTCCCTATTGTGATCGTCACGGATTGCAACTGCCGAGTGATGGCTTTTTTAACCGTCAAATGCAACTGTTCGTCACCGGTTGTCTGTGCGTCATAATTCAGAAGGATGACTGTGTCAGACCTCTATGTCCTTACGCTACTGTCGCCATAAGGAGTTTCATTCCATCCTTTTTGGTGGTGTAGATCACAGTGATTGACGTCGTCTTGCAAATCAATGTGCAAGGAAAATGACTACTGTGCCAGCAACGCTTACTTTCTGTGTGGGAAAACAAAAACGTGGCCATTACCATTAACATTTTCATTGTCGACCAAAGAGACAAAACTTACTACTTCTATGGAAATGTGAATAGGGCAATCATTTTTTCGCACAGTTTATTGTGAAATAAAACTACTTTACTAATTCTTAAATGTTAGTGTATTTACTCTCCTATTTCAAAATGTGGCGTGCTCCGTTGCAGGTCGTAATGTGTTCTTTTGTAGGTGATGCATCACGGCACGTAAGTCCTTATGGACGCATTTGTTTACTCTGCCAAGGAACGTTATGGAGAAAGGTATTGCATACCACTTGTTTTGGCTACGGGAGGGTCAGGCCCATCTCATATGCTTTAGTGCCGTCAGGCCAATTTCTGTCACAGTCAGGCCAATTTCTGTCACCCAGATGCCCCATTAACCAACATTAGTTCAGAATGATTAGTATCTTTCTGAAAGAGGAAAAATGAGTTAAGGTGCACTGAAAGTTTTTGCAGTACAGACATGTTTGTAAAATAATACATGGTTACACCCTCCCAATACACACATCTTCACACCTTTCGACCTGTGCTACTTACAAAATTATGTGTCGAAAGGTGAGTGGTAATGGTGTTGCTTGCAGTATTTCTGACGCGATTGTGCTTGCCATCACAGAGTTTGTTGGGAATTTGTGCATGTTAAGCGGAAACCTGTGCAGTTCACTCTGGGACCACTGCAAAAGATTTAGGCCTACAGGTGTTTGGCAGTAAACCCACTTGGTAGCAGTCTGTACCACACAGATTCACTTGGTAGCTGTGGCTGAGCAGTCAGACTTCCCTCAAGAAGAGTTAGGCAGTATGTGGAGTATACAAAATAGGGCAATTTACACAGTAGAACAAGCAGACACGGAACAGAGCTTGGGTGTAAAGATATATAATTATTTATTTATAAAAACACATCTATGAAAAACACACTGGCAATAATACGGCAAACAACTTCATGTACAATTACTATAAGTATATCAACCCCCTAACAATATTTCGACAAGTCTAAGTTCAACGGCACCACTTATTTGCAGACAGAGGTGAATGCTTTAACCTAGATGGCACTCTAATATTCGTTAGAACGGGAGAGAAAAGGCAGGGTATGAAACCAAATCGGTACCAACACTTTTACAAAGCAAATGCAAGGCAAGTAAGGCAGGGTCTACTGTGGATCACAAGGTTCAGAGGCCTGGCCCACTCGGAGAGAGGCAAGGCGATATGTCCCAAAAAGCATCACAGTGGAAATGCACTTCGAGTCTTTGTAGCAAATTGTCACAGAAAGGTCGGACCAGTTTAGAAAAAAAAGTTAAGAAGGTCTGGAGGCGACCCAAGGGAAAGGTAGGGATTTAAGACACCCCACGCTAACCGTCACAAGGGAAGCCAGGCGGACACAGTACCTTGTAAGTGCAGAGACAGCTCCGGCGGGGGCAGTTGTTCCTGGTGGTGGATGCAAGTCGGGGCTTTGCCAAGAGATGAGATGGTCTCGTTGTCGAAGGAAAGTTGAAGATCGTTGCACCACCAGGGAAGAGACCAGCCGCGGAGTGCTCCGTCACAAGGCACCACCTTTTGGTTGCGGTACGGTCTAGTGGCTATCCGGTTGCCGGGGTGCTCAGCACGGGCAATTCGACCACTACGCCCTGGAAGCGAAGAAAAAGCAAAGGGGACTGGTTGTTCCCACCAGTCAGGGGAAGAAGACTCTCCAGCCGGGAGATCTCCTCCCTCGTTGGGAAGTGGTAAGACTGTTCAGCAGGAGGTGTCGTCATTGCAGGTCGGCTCAGCTTTACCCTCGTCGGATTCTTAGGTCCTGTGGCGACTTCTCAAGATCCAGTCCCAAAAGCCCTGCTTTTATGCAGAAAACCCCCATTCATTCAGCCTAGCTGTCAATCAAAACACGCTAAGTGGTGAGTGGGACGGCTCACCACTTGGGCCAATCACACCAGAGTGCGACTTGAGTTGGCAAGGCAACTCAGTCCAGGGTGCCTAAACCCCCTCCCACACCCCCTGTGGTACCCAGACAGAATGGCACCACTTTGGAGGGTTTCTGTGCAGAAGCCCGCCAAAAGTGGAACAAAGGGCTCAACCTTTGGTCCGGAGTTACAGAGGCGAACACAGACGCCATTTTAAAAACCGAGTTCTGGCAGAAAATACCAACCGGTAGATTTATTTAAGACAAATAAACCGGCGGTATGTTAGAGGCTAACGGGGAAAAGTATTAGCCTCCAACAATGGGAAGAATCCCATAGAATTATATTCGGGGTCGAATATAACAAGTATTTTCCACTGCCACCAGCCAAAACTCGACTAGGGGGGACGGGACAGTGCCCCCTCGAACAACAGACCCAGGGGTAATCGAATTACCCCTACCAGTACGTCCACAATAGGATGGTTTGTACTAGTTCTGTTAGTAAATTTAGGTTTAGTAAAGCCAATGGGGACTTTACATGCCCTGGGAGACAGTAGTCAGTCCCAGGGTATGGAGTCTATGGTGGGGATCCTCTAGGACACCCCAGTGTTACGGCACGGAGGGTGCGGTGTAACACACATAGCAAAACACATGAGACCCTATGGAGTAAAAGACCCCATAGCCCACAGAACACATTGACATTCAAAGGAATTAACCACATTTATGTCCAAGAGTGGGAGAAAAGAGTCTCACTCTTGGCAGGATGGAAAAAAAACAAACTTCAGAAATTCAGCAAAGCTGCTGGGGGACTCACTAGGTCAGGAAATTCAGCCTAAAAAGAGAATTCTCCCTAACAGTGCAGATGTAAGAAGACTACTCCTTTGCGTTTTCTACGCATATGTTTTGATATTTAACAAATGTCATGTACATAACAAATCAACGGTACAGCTTCGATATCTGAGGGGTAGGCTCTATGTATGGTTAGTGGCCACAATGTCAGGGATGTGGCTACTGGCCATTACTGGAAGGGATAAAACATTTCATTGAAGTCACCATGTCCACCAGGGACTGGCTTTCTGGTAAAGGTCTTGCTCATAACGACACATTTCTCAAGGAACAAAAATGTGGTGCTGCCAGTACGATCACACAGTTTCGTTTTTGCACCCGCCTTCCCTTTCTATGGTGGCCATCTTGGAAAAGGATTTGTTTTCTTCAGCCGAGAACGCCAGAGGCGTCCCGGTTGAAGACAAAAAAAATCCTCTTTTTTGGTACCACGGGTTACTGCTGTAAAATCTCGATTGCTAATGGTATTCATCCCCCATTTTTCGGGGAGGAATGGGGGTTAATGATCCAGAGACGTCGGTATGCACTCTTGCTTCTATTGTGCTGCAAACTTTCCCTGTGGAGTTCTGCGCCGGAAATTTTGCAGTTACGAGTTCCTACAAGAATATACAATGTACTTCCGCACTATCAACCAGTCACACATGTTATTGTGAAGTGTGTATGAGTTTTCGAACATGCCCCCATGCTGTGTATATGATAATGTGGAATTCTTCGGAAGGTGGGCAGTTACTTCAAATGTTCCTTTACAGTAGTATGCTTATGTGTTACTATTAGAACCCTGATAAATGCAGTAGAAAAATTGTTAAAGTAAAGTTATGATTCAATTACACTACTAAAAACCTATGGCATTCAGTGAAAAAAATAAAACTTTGCTAAAAGGGACGTTATGGTTACGTTGACCTACTAAAAACATGTGCACTTCACTAAAAAAAAAAAAAGGATGCCATTACAAATGTCATTGATGACACCACTGACAACATGACATATTTCGCCCCTTTGTTTCTCTTCACTGCTATAATATATGTATATTCAGTGACAAAACTGTTACTGTGCCGTTATAGTTCACAGTAAAACCGAAAAACAATTGACAATCCCTAAATATGGGACGCTAAACAACCATAACTCGCCCCACCTACGTGCATTGCTAAGACCAACACCCAGAATATCAAAGATGACATCAGAAACAGGCTTTTTCTGACCCTTTCCAAATTATAAAAAGGTCATCAATGTATCTTAGCAATAATACAACATCTTCCATGGATATTTGGTTCTTGTCCGACCATACATCTTTTGCTTCCCAAGCCCCCATTGTCAGGTTCGCATATGATGGGGCAAATGTTGTGCCCATTGCGGTGCCTTGCACCTGTCTGAAATATTAATTATTAAATAAGAAAACATTTGTGAGGCACAAATTGATCCTTTCAAGAATCATTTGTGTGTTCCAGGTAATTTAAGGATCTGGTGTTTAAAAAGCTTTCACATGCGTTGATGTCATATTCGTGTCCTATGCATGTGTATAAAGAAACGACATCCATTGTAGCCAGTACATAGTTTGTGTCCCAGGGTATATTTTCAATGCGTGTGAGAAAGTCTGTTGTGTCTTTTAAGAAGGATGGAAGAGATGACACGAAGGGAAAGAGGGTCTTGTCTATGTACCTTGACATATTTTCAAACGTTGAACCTATAGATGAGACTATGGGCCTCCCTGGAGGTTTTTTCATGTCCTTATGTATCTTCGGGAGAAAATATATTGTAGGAATCGTATACATATATCTAAGCAACCATAACTCGCGCCACCACCGTGCACTGCTAAGACTAACACCCAGGACATCAAAGATGACATCACAAATGTCACTGATGACATCACATGTCTGGCTCCCCCTTTTTTCCTTTACTGACAAATCTAGGCCACATGGTTTTCTTCAGTAACAGTCAGGAATTAAAATTGGAAAAGGTAGTATATTTGTAGACTTATCCTTCAAGTATGTTCTTACAATAATTCCCTTAGGGTCCAGTCATATCATATGAAACATATACATAGGGGAAGACACAAATATACCTTAAACAGTCCTGGGTACTTCCCCTACTTAAAAAGCAGACATTAGACCCCCCTCATCCCCACTAATTACCGCCCCATTACTACGGTACCGTTTCTTCTCAAGATTCTGGACAAAGCCGCTTATAACCAAATTCAAAAGCATCTACAACTACACAACCTCCTAGGAGAGAGACAATCGGGCTTCCGTCCCTTACATGGAACTGAAACTGCCCTTATTGACTTGAAATCCCAAATTGACGAGCTACGAGACAAAAGGGAGAACAGTACTTCTGCTACTCCTTGACCTCTCAGCCGCCTTTGATTTGCTGGATCACAAAGTCCTCTGTAGTCACCTGGATTCCGCTGCCCATTTCTCCCCGGAAGCCATCAGATGGATTGAGTCATTTCTGAGTGAAAGAACGATGAGTCTTCTCCCCCTCGGCAGCAGCAGATCCCACCCCTATCTTATGCGGTGTCCCCCAGGGCTCCTGCGTCTCCCCAACTCTATATAACATCTTCACCAAGCCCTTGTTTGACGATTTGGACCATCTCGGTATCACCTACACTAATTATGCAGATGATACACAGATCCTCCTCCCGCTTTCTGGGGATCATGCGAAAGACACGGAATTGGTGAACAAGGTATATCTTATCATCCAGGCCTGGATGGCCACTCATGGCCTCTGTCTGAACGATGATAAGACAGAGTTGATTATCCTGGGCACTCAAACTAATATCAAAAAATTAGGTCAGGAATTCTCCTCATTTAACATAGATGGGAATATCATCCAAGTGTCCAAGGACGTAAAAACCCTGGGATTCTATCTTGATTCCACCCTATCTCTTGACAAACAGCTAAAATCCCTTGCCTCCTCCACAGCTTACACGTGCAAATTGATAAGAGCCGGTAAACCGTTCCTTTCCAACAAGAGCTGCTTAATCCTGGCTAGAGCCTTAATACTCTCTAGGATTGACTACTGCAACGCTCTCTACTCCGGAGCGAATAAAATTATAACGCAAAGACTACAGATATTACAAAATAATGCCCCGAGAGCAGCACTAGGCATAAACAAAAGATCCCACATCTCTGCCGCCAGACGCCATCACAACTGGCTGACCACTGAGAACAAAACAACACTTAAGATGTTATCCCTGACCCATAAAGCCCTCAATAACTCCGCCCCCAAATACCTGATTGACAAATTCCACAGGAGAACATCCTTCAGACCGACTAGAGCTGTCAATTCCAATTGCCTGACAATACCGAACTTTAGACTTAAGACGATCGGTGGTAATAGCTTTCAGGTAGAGGCTGCTAAGACCTGGAACTCACTACCACAAGACTTGAGAGTGGACTTACCCTACCCTCGCTTTAGAAAAAATGTCATCCAACTCCTCACCTCGACTAACCTCAGCTGATCTCACTTGACCGTTGTCACCTTCAACCCGATTGCCCGCACTCGAACCTTGTATATTTTGTATTATCTGTGTCCCATGTATATTTTGTAAGTATCTGTGCCCCATGACCTCACAGTATTTTCTACTGTACATTCTGCCAGGATGTAACCTGTAACTGGATTGACCTTTCTCAAATTCGTATACTTTGTAATCACTGTATTTTTTATTGTACGCTATGCTTTGATGTAACCTGTAAGCTTTGCATTTTCTTGCGGCCGCGCCCTGCTACCCCTGGGTCTGGCGCGCATAAAAAGTGAATAAAACAAACAAACAAGCTTGAAAGACAGCAATCCTTTCTGTGCATTAAAATAATCAGTAGAGTTGTCAGCACTCTGATAGTTCTGTTTTTTATTACTGTACTTTCCCTGTATATGTTCCTATTTTTATATCTTGTATTCACACTACTTTCCTTAGAGTCCAGGCACATCATGTGATATATATCTATACATTGGGTAAGTAGCATGTTTGAAACAGAGCAATCATTTCTTTGCATAAAGGTAATCTTTGCATAAAGGTAATCTGTTAGGTTATTAACACTTTTTGCTACTACTGCTGTTTTTTTCTTACTTCAATTTCCTTGTATATGCTCATATTTGTATGTGGTGTTGTCTCTGTGTTTTGTCTATAATAATGCAATTATGTAGTAAGTGGGGTATCTACTTAAGTTTCACAGTATGCAAAAGTCTAATACGAAAACAGTTATCATTTCATTATTCAACATGGCAAGTTTATGAATATTGCACCTCCATCATGTATGCTGCACACAATGCCTATGTTTCTACATGAGCACCTTAGTATACTGGATGGACGAATTCGCACATGATATTTATTCCAATGATCCTTGACACTTTTTTTTTTAATTAAAATTACAATAAGAAACCCTTATACAGACTTTTCATGAAAGATAAATGCACATGTGATGTCATCAGTGATGTCATCAATGACATTTGTGATGTTATCTTTGATGTCCTGGGTGTTAGTCTTAGCAGTGCACGGTGGTGGTGCGAGTTATGGTTGCTTAGCTTATCATAACTGGCGAATTTCAAGGGGTTTTCGGTTTTACTTGGAACCATAACGTCCCTTTAACAAAGTTTTTGTTTTTAGGTTTTTAGTAGCAAAGCTTAATAGTAACTTTAACTTTATGTACATGTAATATGGAACATACTGAACCACTTCTACTTTTCTACTGAATGTAATGTCCGCAAACATTTTTGATGTCCGCGGACATATTCGGACAACAGTACCACTACCTAAAAAGTCTGGGGGCGGGGGGGGGGGGGGGGGGGGGGGAGTATGTTTCATTGTTCTAGTACAGCATAACATTTAAAAAATTCACAAAGAAGTACACATACATATTATATGTAGTAATACATAAGAAATGTAATGTAACCCATTATATATATATATATATATATATATCTTCAAAGCACTGAAAAGACGTCAGGCTGGGTGAGTAGCACTCTTCATAGTTTTGAAAATAAATAAAGTCCGGACATCCAAGTTGAAAAATAAAATATATATATTCCTTTATTGGTGCCTTGCAAAGTGGCACAATGTAGTTAAAAAGCCATAGAAATAAGGCTCTCCCAAAGTGCAAAGAATGTGCGCGTTTGGAACGTTAACGCGTTTCGCGGCTTTCCTCGCCGCTTGATCACAACAATTCGTTCCTAGTCAACCATAGAGTTTTAAACCATTAGGCAGAGCAGACGGCAATCTTTGTGCCGACATAGAAAGGGGACTCCACTTCAAAACTCAGCCCAATCGAAGCTAACTAATGGCGGCCATCTTAGTGTGGTTAGTACTACACTAGTCTGATGGTTGTGCATGCCACTTCCATCTAATTGGAGTGGTATTCTCCTTAACTGTGTCTAGTTGGAGTTTGAAACTAAATATGCTTCAAACTCAATGTTGGTCCGCCGCAGTCTGCCTCGGAGAGTGAGAGTTTCCCCGTGGAGCCCCGTTATGTGTCAAAGGCCTATTACAAATCCAATGCATATATTGTCTAGCCTCAGTCTTATGGCTCAAGTGCCTCTCTGCATAAAAAGTGCTTAGTGCAGTAGCAAAATGCAATATACAATAAAGTGCATCAGTCTTAGAAAGTGCAAGCATCGCTGTAAAGTGCAAAGTGCGGGTATATTCAATAATACAACAACATCTGTTAGTAATCTAAACATTCTCAGCCCGGGTAATAAAGCATTAAATCTCATCATTGAGATATCTCGGTCGAATGCTGGGATCGTTTATAAAGTGCATAGTGCCAGTAACATATTGGTCTACACCCAACTCTTTAAAGTACGGTAGTCCCTAAGAGTTGCACCGATCTTGTTAAAATACAGCAATCAGTGTAAAATATGTTGTATAAGCATACTTGCTGATGCAAGATGCCAGGCTAAGACTCTTTCAATTTGTGCGATATATACACATACATACACATATACACACACACACACCACACTAACCATTCATTTAAATACAATATATTCTAAAATGGAATATACCAAGAGAAGATAAATAGGCTTCCAACATAATTACCCGACAGACACTCCACAACTAAGACCAAGACCAGACCTACAGACTACTCAGAACATATCTTACCTGAAATAGTAAGTGTACATCATTGTACTCCTATCTTTATAAACTTTTTGTATTAGATTAAAAATATATATATTCCCCCCCCCCTCACAGAAATGTCTAGTACTCTGGAATGGCTAGAGGAGCACTTCCCACATGACGAAATGTCAGAAAATAGTGAAGCTAATGGTACACACTTTACAATATAAACCATCTAAGTGTTATTATTTTATATATATTTAACATATATATTTCTTTTTGTACAGAGCATACCAAAATAAAAAATATGTCTGAAGAAACTGTTATGGAAAACACACTTGACAGCTTAAAAGAAAAAATGGATTAGTGAGCAATTTTAATAATTTGGGAAGGACCATTTTAAAACAAAAACGTCATACCATTGTCCCACATGTACTTGTCCCCCCCTCACCATATCCCAGTCAATTATCCCCAAACCCTCTCCATAATCCAAAACGTTTTGATGAGACTTCCATCCCTTCTTCACCTGATATCAATCATGTTGAAACCCCCAATTCTCCTGTTTTTGTTTCTGCCTCACCTTCTCTGTCATAAATTATTAATATATGTGAAATAAAGTTAAATGTTTATATTGTGTTGTAATTACTTCCCATTTTTTATTTTTTTAAAAACAATGTAGATGTCCGCGGACAGCGCGGATGTTCTGAAATGTGCATAAATAAACAAACATGAAGGTGTCCTAATAAAGAACACTATACCTGTCCGTACTGTTCGCTACCAAGTTGAAACTGTTCTAAGAACCCAAGCAGTGTCCTGAAATGTTCGTAATTAAACGAAAATGGAGGTGTCCTAAAGAACACTTTCTGTCCGTAGAGTTCGCTAGCAAGTTTAAACTGTTCTAGAACATACGCAATGTCCAGAAATGTTCGTTTGATGTGTGACGCACTTTTAATTAATTCAGGACCCGAACACTGTCCGTAGAACATCAACGCGCATGCGCAAACCAATGTCCGTGCATTTGGTGTCCTGCGGACAGGAGCTTCCTTCGCGGACCTGTTCGCGTTGGGATCATGTGACCGCGCCCATGCTGATCGCGTGTTCTGAATACGGACACTGTTCGTGTCCCTGAACAATTTAAAAGTACATTCGAGTAATCCACAATATTTTTCGATAAAAACTATCATGGCACAAGTCCCACATAGTAATCCTGAGTTTCTACATATCTTTTGAAACTTTTTGAACCCTTTTTGGTGTTTGATCTGTCCGCGGACAGCGCGCAATACCGCATACAAGCACCCCTATAAAAGACCACGCCCTAGAGCTTATTCTCCTTGCGTTTCTGGCCATTCTTCAGAGCACAGCTATTTCTCCAGCAACTTGCCGATTCCACCAACGAGATGGCATCCCTGGCTGCAGAACTGCCACCTGGTGCTGCACCTGCTTCAGCACCACCCCCACCCCCTCCACCACCACCACCACCACCTTCCCAAGGGCCTGAAGAGGGGAACAGGAGTGAGGATGCAGAGGAGGAAGAAGAGGATGATGAGAATGAGGTAGAGGAAATCCCTACTACCCGCACTAGACGCGAGTCTTGGGTGTGGCGGTTATTTTCCATTTATGGGAATGGTCCTAAGGCTCGTGCGAACCGCGTCATCTGCAATGAGCGCAAAATGATACTCAGTTCGTACAGCTTTGGGACCACGACCATGAAGCGACACCCAAGGTCATTTCACTCTGGGGCTATTCAAAAGGTTGCACCTTGCGAAGAACATAGTAGGTTGATTTTCTCTACTTCATCCTCTGTTCCAGGATCTTCTGATCCTGTCACCACAAGGACCACCTCTGTGGGACAGCGTCTTCCTCAAGGTGCCTCACAGGCCATACAGAATTCTGATGACCCTTACCTTTCGAGGGTCACAGTTGTATGTATGTACTGTGACACAGTACTCTGCAGGGGGGAGCGACTTCGGAGTGCTTTTGAGACTATCGTCTCAGAGCACGAGAAGACCTGCTCACTACCCAAATAAAACCCACTCTACATCTTCCTCTCTCAGCTCGCCCTTTCTTATCCCTGTGGTTGGTGCCCCCCCCTTTACCCTCCTCTCCTAGTGTGTCGTGTCTAAAAAAACAAAAAATATATAAAATTACAAAAATCACAAAACAATAAGGCTCTTTTCAGAGCCGCCTTTCACAGTTAAAAAATAGAAGTGAAGATAAATAAAGCAAGGCCCTTTGTATTTCTTAAATGTCTGCAGACAGTTCGCGAACATTAAAACAATTGGGGTGCTACCCTATTGTTACCATTGCATTTTTCTCTGGGAGGAAGTGGTGGCTCTGAAAAGAGCCTTTGGGAGGTGTGTGTATGTCAAATATTATAAATACTTAACACCTACTTCAAAATGGATGCTGTATTTCTAAAAAATGTCGCAGTGCATTTTGTACATTTCTCAGAAAAATCTGATTGCCAGCATAAGTAAGATGGACTCCATCTCTGCGAAAAATGTATGTACTATGAAACATAATATTTTCATTGTGAAAAGAGGACATGCCAAAATCTCTTAGAAATGCACAAACAGCGTTATTAACATTGCGCCTTGCTTTTTCCATTTGTGGACCAAATGAAGAAAAACGAAGCCACATGTGTGTCTGCGCAATCCGTGAAAATATTATTTGAGAATTAGGAAACATGTCCATGACTTTCCCAAGTCCTTCTTTCAAAGCAAAATGCAAAGAAATTCCAGACACATGTCCCAAACTGTTCCCGCCACAATGAATTACAATTATGTCTGGATGTTGCTTTGTTTCCAAAGTAGCACAGAGAGGTAGCAAGTCCAACCACTTCATTCCACGTACTTTATGCCAGTGTACTTCCACATGTGGAAATCCAAGATCTACAGCTACTCCACAGCTTTGTGCATGCACCATCAACCAATGTATCCACGAATCTCCCAAAATCCAAACAAACAATCTGTTTTCTGAAACACACAGCCATGGTCATCTGTTCTCTCAGCAAAAAGAGTATCTGAGAAACTCTCTCCTGCACAACACACCCACTAAACATTCCTGACCAATCCCTTTCACTGCTCTTTCTCATTTGCATGACTTCTGAACCCAAAAATCCCCGGATGTAACTCCCAATGTCCGCGAACTACTGCCATGTCCACAAACATATCGTAACATGAACAGCCCTTCTACCATTTCCACTTCACTCTCTGTGCCATTCCCTCATTGGATGCAGCTAAGAAATCACATGACCATGCACCAATCACATTCAAGACCTCTACATCTAACTGCATCATCATAGATCAGCACTGCAAATGTACTGTGAATCTCTCCGAGTACAAGTGTCATATCATTGGCAAGCACCATCGACTACAAGAAATACTGTACAAGTCTCCAAGATTTCTACTTGCAGCTCCATGCATATCCATATGCATGAACACAAACTACAGGTATGCATATTTTCTGTACAGTACATGAACACATTTTCAAACTGACTTTTAGCTTGTGTAATCTGTAAAATGAATCTACTGTCTTTTTTCCAATTTCCTAAAATCAACTATAACATAAACCTTTATACTATTTACTTTCTTAATACACACACTATCAAATCATGTTTAACATTTTCGAAATGAAATTTATAGACTACATATATTGAAACAAAATTGCATGCATGCACACTATGTTCCAATCTCAAAAAATACTTATACAATTACATGTTATTTATTTATTTGATTACTTTAATTTAAAGCATGACATTAAGGCACTATTACCTAGAACAGCTTAGTTACAGAAATGGTGGTATTCAGTGGTACATTATGAATTTCTCAAGACATACTAAAGATATGTTGTTTGTTACAGTTACTCATTGCAATTTGTTCATTAAGAACATATATGTATTGAACTGATGCGACATATCTTATGTGATTAAGATAGTTTTAATGGTTTTAAGGAAAGCGCTGAGGATTTCAATAAAAAAATCAATATCTAAATTAAAAACAATGCTATATACAAACAAACTTACTAATTTGTTTCTTTTACAATTGCAGTGAAGACCATTCTCCTGAAAAGAAGCAGCCGAATTTCAAGAACAAAGAAGAATTAAACTGCTCATTTTAGAAAAAAAGTAAGTAGAATATCACCATAATATTTGGATTATTACTCAAACATACTGTAAAGTTAATTCATGCTATTTCTCAGCCTAAAAATAGAGATTGTGCACCATTCTGTCCAAAAATCCACATGTCTTAAACAGCGATTTACAGCCAGAATGGCATACAAATTCCTACTTTTGGACACACAAAGTACCCAACTCAACCGCTAGAATTTTCATATTATAGAATAAACAACTGTTTTTATTGTATACATTAGATTTACTATTTGTACTTCTCCACACCACTAGCTTATTTTTTTCTGTCATCTAAACCGGAGTTTAGTAACATATTAATTGAAGAATACACATCCCTACTAGTTGTAGTTCCCAATGCACAGACACCATTAAATACACACTTACTCAAACACTCATGCACACAGCACACATACATTGCAGAACACCCCAACCCATACCTTCTTTATTTTTTTCAACAGACCCTAAAGAATGCCTACTAAAAGTCAAGTCCGTAGAAGGCAAGGCAGAAGTAGAGCAAATGAAAATAAAAGTGTCCAACATAAGCATCCATCTCTTGCAGAATTTGTAAAAAAAAGTTCAAACAAAACAGCTAATACAGTCATTTAGTGAAACACAAGATGTTTCAAGTACAAAAACTTTGCCTTCTCTATCAAAATGTAAAACAAACCAAAAAACAACAAAAAATCAGCTATCACTAGAGATAAAACTACTTCTTTACATTTTAATATAGTGCAAAGTAATCATACCAAGAAAGTATTTTAGCCAAAATGTTCCGTCGCAAAGTCCGTTAAAATCTTATAAAAACAGGAGAGAAATCAGGTTCAATGCTTAAAACCTATCATACGAAATTAATTTTAGAAGCGTCGATAGAAGTGAAATTCTTCTTCTCAAACGAAAGTTATTTATTTTAGTGTTAAACTAAATGAAACCACTAACAAAACTAATAACTAAATTACAAAAAAGACTTCTCAATAAACGAAATGTCAACAGAAAGAACTTCTTAAGTATCTGCGGAGGTGAATGGAGTCACACTACGAGCACAGAACCATACTTTAATGTAGAAGCGTACAAACAAATACAATTGCCATACATAGCAGTGGTCAAGGTTATGAAAAGGTTAATAATACCATAATGGAACAAGAAGTACTCCTTACAAAAATATACCCTGAAAACTTAGAATTACCCCTCCATTCAACTGAATCAGAACTTCTAGTGTACAAATGGCCATGCAGGTCAATGTGTAACATTCCTAAACAATTTTTCAAGTCTTTATGCCAATTCCTCAATCAATATGTAAAAAGCAAAGACAAAATCAAAATGAAACTACTGCAAAATATGGATACCTGTCCAGTGCGTAAATACACAAGACTACAAGGACATTCATTGGCCTGCATTACAGGACCTACTTGTAAAACCACCTTCCATGATATCAAAAGAATATCAACACATCATTCAACTATAAGAAATCTAGTCTATAAACTGTACTATGCTAAAAGTCCTGCTTTAGCACTAGCAAATTCAAATAACATTCTTCTACATGGTACAGCAAAATACCTACTTCAAAAAATTGACGATATCCAGAAAAAATATTTTGGAAGTGAAAGCCATTTACAGAATGAAATAGCTTTAAACCAAATTAGCAACAATTCTACACATGGCAACCTTTTGCTAAACACATACAAAAAAGAAATACTAAAATTTAAAAGTACATCAGCTGAAGTACCAAACCATGTATGTGTATGTTGCCGCAGAACTTTTTATAAACTTAACACGAAAACTGTAGACCTATCATATAAAATAGAAGACAATGGAGATTCTAAATGGTTTGAATTAGCTCTCTACCTTGTAGCAGAAAATAAATACGAAATAAGTGACCCCTTAATACTTTGCAGTTACTGCACTACAAAACTTGACAACAACCAAACTCCTTCACGTGCTATCACAAATAATTTGGAATTATACCCACAACCAAAACCCCTACAACAACTTAATTTATATGAGAGAATCATAATTCAAACAGTACACCCATTTCAAGCAATAATACGCCTTCAACCAAAAACAGTAAAATTACCTCCCTCTGAATTGGTAAAAGGCATTCGTGGAAAAGTAGTTTATTTACCATTAGATCTATATGAAAATGTGTATACTCTAGGAGTGCAACGTCCAATGCAGCAATCTTTAATTAGCTTAGTAAATGGAGTACCTACAAAAGACAAAACAATATGGCAACTGTGGTAGATTTAAGTTAGACAAGCCTTACAATATCTTAAAGAGAATAATGAATATACCAAAGAAATTGATATTGAAGAAAACTTGAAAGATACAACTGAAATAATTCAAGAAACACAACAAGCTGGTCAATTTGAGCTACTAGATCCTGCTAGAATATCAAATACTTTAGACCATTATACAATTCATCCTTTGCACTCTAATGACACCATAGAAGATGCACTAGAAACATACCAAATGCGTCAAACAAAAAGGATCACCAATCAACATATGGGAAAAAAGTATAGAAGCACGTGCTTTTCCTCTACTCTTTCCTACTGGCAAAGGAGGAAGGTATGATGATAGACCTATTCAAATATCAGCTTCAGAACACCGCTCATCTGAAGATCCATCGTGGAATACGTATTCCACCTACTCTTTAAAAGTGAACTAGCAACTTTATGTTACGGAGTTGCACACACATTAAAATCAGGATCCCACTTTCAAAATATGACAGCTACACAATTATTACAAAAAGTGCAACAAAAGGATGAGGTTTTACAATCAAATATTACAAATCTATTAGCAAATATGCGTGGTACTAAAGAGTACTGGTTTCGACGTCACGGAGATGTACGTTGTATGATCAGAAACCTTGGCCCACCCACTTGGTTTGTTACATTAAGTTGTGCCGAATATGCATGGGAAGATTTACATGATTTCCTACGCATATCAAATAAAAACAAAAACAGATATACTAACACCGGGAGAATTTTGTTCTTTGGATCCTGTTAATGTTTCAAGATACTTTCACCATCGCTTCACTGCTATGCTATCTTTTATTTGTAATAAAACTGTTCCTCCCCTTGGAGAAGTGCAACACTTCTTTTGGAGAAAGGAATACCAAGCCATAGGAGCACCACATATCCACATGCTTTTATGGATTAAAGATGCTCCTAAATTTGGTCAAGACAGTGATGCCGCTGTTTTACAGTTTATTGAAAAATATGTCACTTGTGAAATTCCATCAGAATCCACAAATGGTGATCTTCATGCACAAATTTTACAATTTCAAAGACATAAATGTGGCAAATATTGTCGTTGCAAATACAAAAACAAACGGAAATACTAAACCAAATGCCGATTTGGTTTCCCTAGATCAGTTACAGATCAAGTGAACAACCTCATGTCTTCAGTTAGACATAGTGTTAAAGGTAAGTCACCTAAAAATACATATTACATAAAAAGAAAAGAAGAAGAAAAATATATCAATGATTATAATGCAATCATTGCCCACTTATGGAATGGAAACATAGATGTGCAGTACATTGCAGACAATTCTACTGCAGTTGCATGATATGTCACAGCAAACTTAACCAAAGCAGAAAAGACAGAGCTCCAAGACCTCTGGAATGGCCTGTCATCAGATAAAACAGTGTCTCAGAAATTATACAGATTGGGCATAAAAATGCTCTCCCATAGAGAATGTGGATCATAAGAAGCAGCTGATCGTTTAACTGGTACTGCATTGTATGGTAAATCTGAAAATATTAGTATGGCTAAGTTTTGGTCCAGCTAAATCTAGAAAAAGAGTTCTAAAAACATACGAAGATATAGAAGCAATAGCCAAACATGATCCCAACAGCCAAGACATTTTAAAAAACAATTTATTGGACACATACTACCCAAACAGAAGTAATACTTTGGAAACCATGTGTCTATACAACATAGCCCAAAACTACACATACAAAAATAATATAAAACCTGATGAAAAAAAGGTAAATACAGAGTGATAAACTGAAGGCAGCCTAGTTAAACTCACTAAACCAAATTTAGTTAATCATATCAAATTGTCATTGAAGACTCCTCAACATAAAGAAATATATTGCATGTCCCTGCTACAACTCTTTAAACCATGGAGAAAAGAAGAATACAATTCTAGAAAACTATGACTCATATGAAGATGCTTTCAAAGCAAATGAAAGCACTATAACTGATGTAAGCTTTACACAATACAAAACAATGTTGCACAATGAACAGCAACACGAAGAATAACTCCAGGCCCAACTAGATAAAGACACTCCTGACAGTAGTCAACCTTCTGTAACAGGAAGCCAAGAACCACTGGGAGAACCACTAATAATAAATGAGGCAGAATTAGCTATGATAGAAGTAGAAAACACCATGTGTCAGTATGAAGATAAAGAAGACTTAACTATACTACAATCCAAACTAAACAACGAACAGTGTAGTATTTTGAAGAAGTAACAAAACAAATTGCACATGGTGTACAACATGAAAATAAAGAATGTTCCTGCCATAATTATAAACATATACTACTATACGTCAGTGGTGAAGCTAGTTCTGGCAAAACATTCCTAATAAAAATCATCAGTAAATTCCGACAACAATTGACACACAACAAACTGTCAGCTGTTGTCACTGCCCCCACAGGTTTAGCTGCCTACAACATAGGTGGTGTCACTTTACACCGATTACTACTATTGCCAGTAGAACACCAGAACAAATTAGACTATTACAAACTTTCTGCAGAAGCTGCAATGGAACTACGCAGAGTATTGAAACAAATGAAAATGCTACTAATAGATGAAGTGAGCATGGTCTCCAACCTAATGTTGGCTTTGATTCGCCTCAGATTACAAGAAGTACTGAAAACAAACTATGAAGAGCTCTTTGCAGGAAAACACATTATTGTTTTCGGAGATCTTCAATTGACACCAGTAAAAGGTGAGCCTATTTTTAAAACATTAGGACACAAACTCTGCCATAAAACTGTTGGCAGCATTGGAAATGTCAACCTTTGGCAACATTTCCAATACAGAGAATTAACAGAAAACATGCGGCAATCTGCAGATCTCACTTATGCCAACATCTTAAAAAGTATCAGAGTTGGTATACTCTCTAAAGAAGTAGAAAAAATATTGAAAACCCGGCAAATTAATGCACTTTATGGCGATATGTGCTACAGATGTTATGGAACAATTAGCCCACAAAAATGTCAATTGTATGGCCTTAATGCCAACTCTTGCAAGCTGTTTCAAATTCAATGAAATAATGTTGAGTAAAGAAATGCAACCAATAATGGAAATTAGCGCCACAGACAAACTAGATGTACATGGTATGACACTACCTATGTTTGACCAAGCAAAAACAAGACTAAATAGTTTAGAAAAATCAATCTCAAACACAGCAGGCTTAGAAAAGATATTAATATTATCCTTAAATTGCAAAGTAATGCTTAAACGTAAACTTGACGTGGACCAAGGACTAGTTAATGGAGCACTGGGTACAGTTGTTGGCTTTCAAACATACCCATGTGACAACAAAATTCAGTTTGTCAATATACTCTTTGACAAACTTTCAGAAGTTAAAAGGATAGGACGCTCAACAGCTCGATTCCTTCTCTTCAAAGACATGTATGTACGCAGAGAACAATTTTCTCTAACTCTTACATACGCAGTCACGATTCATAAATCACAAGGTCTTACCCTAGATAAAGCAATGATAGATATTGGTAACACAGTCTTTAAAGAAGGCATGAGCTACGTAGCACTATCATGCTTACGTACACTTGACGGTCTATTTCTAATCAACTTTGATGCAAGTAAAATAAACGCTGATATTCTTTGCATTTTAGAATACAATAGACTTTGCTCACTATACACTCCCCATCTAAACACATATTCTGTTCCACAAAAAGTAAAACATTATAAAAGAAAAATAAATCAAACAGAAAAGCAACAGGATGTCACTTCAAATCCTCCAAAGAGAGTAAAGGAAAGTAATACTTCATCAAGTACCACAATCAAAAAAGAATCAATTAGGGAAAGTAAACCAGGTACTTCTTAAAAGATGGAAGACAAACTCCAAAAAAGGAGTTAGATACAGAACTACCTGGTCCATTTAAACTCTCAAATATAGTTGGTGTAAGTTGCTACGCAAATGTAGCAATGAATATTCTATTTCAATTACCACCAATTGTTGAGAACATTTACTTACACAGTACAGACCCATTGTGTTTGCAAATGTTAGTTCTTCACAGAAATGCAGCAAACAATCCTGACAACACGTATAGTGTTTATGGAATAAGACAACAATTGGACTACTGTGCTGGAATGGTGAAATTCACTATAAACTCACAGGAAGATCCACAAGAATGTCTAATGTACTTACTACAAGTCCTGGAAAACAAAAACATACCTATAAATGAAATCTTCCAGATTTTATACATGTGGAAACATACATGCACTCTCTGCAACAATGTGACACAAGAAGAAATCCCCAATGAACGTATATATCAATATCGAATTGTGAATCCATTCCATTTCAGCAACTTGTGCAAAATGCAAACCATGGTAGATTATGTTCTACCTGCAATTCAGATAATCGCTCCACGTTAGTCATACAAACACATAGTAAATATGTAATACTAATGCTTCTACGTTACAATGCAGATGGTACCAAAAACAACTGCAAGCTGACTGGATTCACACATGGTCAAATATCACTTGGTAAGAAAACCTTCACAACAATAGGTATAATCTACCACGCAGGAGCCACTACCAATTTGGGGCACTACACTGCATATATAAAAAAGAAATGTGGATGGTTTCAATGTAATGATAGTACCATTAGTCTAAAGCAGAGATTACCAGCAAATCTTACAAACGCATAATGTTCTTAAAACCAAAATTTGATAACTTAACTGTACTTAAACCTCAAGTAAACTTGTAGTAAAAAATACAAACTGTTAGAATATTCCAAAAGCTATCCAACTGCCCAAAGATTCTACAACCATTAATCACAGAAATGAATACCAGTAAATTAGAGCAAAAAATAGACAATTAGAATACGCCTACTGGTATCTAACTGCTCCAAAATTATAATATCCAAACAAATAAATATGTTACTGCTCCCAAACAAATCCAACAACCCAATGTATAAAGCATTAGCCAGAAACAACAAATGAACACTAAAAACAAACAAATAAACTGTAGCATAACAGAAAAAGGTTTTTTTTTTTTTCCAACATGGATTTTTTTTTCTCCCGCAGACCCAATGATTTTAGCAACGAACACAGAAACTGAGCAAATTGCACAGTACTCTGGTTTGTAATCTACTAAATATGAGGGTCCAAAAAAAAAAATGTTGATTATACAATGTAAAAAGTCATTACAAAATACTAATACTAACATGCTATTTTCTTTTATCACAGAAATTAACAAGAAATACATGTACTACAGTTACTAAACCAAACAGTAAGTATATTATACACTCTATGCCCTGGCCACAACCATCACAGCATATCACACCCATAGTATCTTATAACTTTGATCCTTATAAATTGTTTTTGACCCAGAGTTATAAGCAACTATAAATGTGATATGCTGCGGTGGGCGGTGGTTGTGGCCAGGGCATAGAGTGTTGGGTGCATGGCCAAATGGCCATGCACCCAACACTCTATGCCCTGGCCACAACCACCGCAGCATATCACACCCATAGAGTAAAACATTTCAACTATGGCCTATGGAAACTTTTAATGTCCGCGGACATTACCAGTATTCTTAGAACACTTTCAATTTGCCAGCGAACAATACGGACAGAGTCTTCAGGGCACCCCCTACGAACATTTCAGGTCAACGCCAGAGTTCTTAGAACACTTTCAACTTCACAAGGAACAATACGGACAGCATCATCAGAACACCCCCATTTTGTTTATTTGCAAACATTTCAGGACACCCTGAGTGTTCTTAGAGCGTCTTCAGGACACCCCCTACAAACATTTCAGGACACTGTGAGAGTTCTTAGAACACTTCAGGGCAACGCGTGTGTTCTTAGAACACACCCCCATTTTGTTTATGTACGAACATTTCAAGACAACGCGAGAGTTCTTAAAACACATTCAACTTGCCACAGAACAATACGGACAGCGACCCCAGAACACCCCCATTTTGTTTATTTGCAAACATTTCAGAACACCGCGAGTGTTCTTAGAACAGTTTCAGCTTACTTGCGAACAAAACGGACACATATTGAGTCCTCAGAACACCCCTCATTCAGTTTATTTCGAACATTTCAAAACACCCGTGATGTCCGCAGACAAATCGAACGTCTACCATATAAAAAAGCTCAACATTTCACCTATCTCATACCCTTCCATCCTCCCCAAACACTCCTACACACCAACACACTCTACTAAATACACATTTAGAACAAACTTTCACCGCGCTGTCCGCGGACGTCCGCAAATCCAAGATGGTGGGCGCTACCGAAAATCTGACACTTCACGCTTAACACCGTCCAATCAGCGAACACGTTGCATGTCCGCGGACATCAAGCAAGCCGATTGGCCAATCAGGACACTGTCCGCGGAGCGAACAGGGAAGTGTGTCCGCGGACAGAACACAGATATCACTAATTTTTTTTTACTACTTTTTGGTCATTTTAAAAAAAAAACTACTGGACGGATTTTCACCAAATTTGCAAAAGCACGCTTTTGGGACCAAGCCGCTGCTCCTGGTCCAAATTTGGTGAAAATCCGTCCAGCGGTTTGAGCTGGAGGTGCGAACAAATTTTTTTTCCCATTCAGTCTATGGGGAAAAAAAAGTTTTGGGACCCCCCCTATAACTTTGCCCCCCCCTGGACGAATCCTCACCAAACTTTTCAAAATAATTCAGAGTGGGCCATATACTTTTTTTTGCAAAGTTTGGTGAGGATTCGTCCAGGGGGAGCGAAGTTATAAGCCACCCAAAAAGTGCTCTTCCTATGGAAACAGCAACTTAACCATAACTACATGGCCACTACCGTGGCCATGTATTATATATATATATATATATATATATATATATATCAGTGAAGAAAAACAAAGGGGCGAAACATGTCATGTCGTCAGTGGTGTCATCAATAACATTTGTAATGGCATCCTTCATGTTCTGGGCGATAGTGGTAGCAGTGCATAGTGCTAATGGCAAGAGTGGGTGCTTAGCCTACCATAACTGGCAAATTTCAGGGGTTTTTAGGTTATAATGTGCACCGTAATGGCAGGCTGGAAAAGTTTTTTTAGTGAAGTGCACAGGTTTTTGGTTGTTCAACTTAACCATAACGTCTCCTTAACAACGTTTTTTTTGTAGTGAATATAAATATGAATAGATACGACAGTGCCTAAAATGGCCACCACAGACAGCAGAGCCACTGGAAAGCACTGAGGCTGTGGAGACACAGGGAGAGGTGAAACGGTGTCCAGCCCACAGCATGTGAGACAGCCGGGCATGTCCCTTCTCCCTGCCAAGCGAAAAAAACAGTATGATATGCGCCAACGGGCAGCTGAGAGTCTGATAATAGGAAGGTATATCTCTGCAAGACACACCATGCCAGTCGGGTGGTTGCTGGTGGTACGAGTCTGGTTGGCTTTCTGTGGATCCTCAGAAGAGCAATATAGAAGCCAGGGAAGGTGGCTTTGGAGAGGCAGACATCGGAAGAGTGGAGCCTGGAGACCCCCTACAACACTAGCCTGATGTCCTGGGTGCTGGTGGATTGCAGAGTGCTTTGATCCACACCAAACATACCCGGTAAGGGAAAGGTTATTGAGGAGGAGCAGCCCGGGAAGGTCAGGGCCCACCAAGCCATCTGTGTCAGCGATGGTGGTGGTGAGGCGTTAGGACTGGGTAAGGCCCCCCCCAAGATACAGCTCAGGTTTTTCAACAGTCCGGGAGTGGCTGAAAAGGATGATGGGTGGAGATATGCTTGGTTCTCAGAAGGGAGCAGGTCAGAAGTCAGAATAGGGCGTCTTCTGTGGCTTCCAGCAGCAGCTGTCATGGGGTAGTAACTGCTGCTAGGATAGTGGTGGCGTAGGACAAGGCACTGCTGGTGGACGGGTGACATGAGGCTCTCAATATATCACGGCAGGCTAAAATTGAATAAAGTTGGGCCCAGCGAAGGAGAGGCGCTCATAGTTAAGGCATAGGGAGACTTACAGCTAGAGGGTGGTTTGAAGTTGCCCATGTTGGCAGTGGTTTTGTTTCCTATGGACAGGGTTGAGTAGGCGAGAGGGCAGGATCACGGGAGGGTGACATATGCTTCTGGGGATGGAGGCATAGTGTGGGATGGGGATTCACAGACACCAAGAAGGTATTTAGAGGTAGTGGTGGCAAGATTTAGCGTGGAAGGAGGCCCTAAAATTGGGCACAGACTTCTATTCAAACTTTTACACCATGGATGGGGCTACATTTAGGTTCATGTCTTGGAACATGAATGGGCTGGGGGACAAGATCAAGAGAGGGGCAGTGGCACATTTGAGGAGACAAATCCGGAGTGGTCATGTTTCAAGAGAGGTATTTGGAATGTAGATGTCAATTTCTAGGTAGGCTGGTTTACCCAACATGTTTTCACGCTGGATTCATTAGAGTAGCGAGGGGGTGGCTATTTTGGTCAAACAAATAAAATAGGACCCGTGTGAATCATGGCACATTAAAGCAAATAGAGGGTCAGGGACACTTGGACGGGAGATGGTGATCTTCGTCAATGATTATGCCAATCTGCCGGTACAAGAGTGGCTTCTGAGGGAGATCAGAGATTTCATTTTGGAGGAAAGTTCTTCTACAGTGCTGATTGGAGGGGGATTTCAATGATGTGATGGATATAGGGTGGGACAGAGCTGGCAAGAACAATGAGGTGGGTGTAGGGAGAGGTATGAAACTGAAAGAGTGGATATAGTCCCTTGATCTAGTTGATATTTGGAGGGAACTACAACCGGAGGAAGGTTTCTATTTGTTCCTTTCAGGGGTATATGGGTCCTTATCTTGCATACATGACGTTCACAGGATAAAGGATGCAACATATTTGGCAAGGGGAATCTCAGACCATCCCCCCACCCCCTTGCTGGTCAGATGGGGTTTAGGCAAGCAGAAATCGCCCGAGGTCTGGTGGTTGAACGCTTACCATCTGCTGACACCAGAAATGGGGGAATACTTGACAGATGTTACGGAACAGTTGTTCAGAGAAATCGAGGGGGGCATAGAAGTGCAGTGAAATTGTGGGAGGCGATGAAGGAAATTATGAGGGAAAGAGATAAGCTACAGGAACTATTGAATACTGAAGATGTGGAATACAAAATACACTAGTGAGAAGTCGCAGCTAATGCTGAGGGAATTGTGGAAGGGGCTGGAGGCAGACCTGACACTGTCGGATGTGTAACGAGGCATACATCAGATTCAGGTGTGAAAAAACGCCAGGCCCAAATGGGTTCACCAACTGATTTGTGGAAATTATTGCAGGGACAAAGTGAGCACACATCTGCTCAATCTTTATAAGGTGAGTAGGGAGGAGGAGCTTCTGCCTTGTGACCTGAGGGAATGCATGGTCGCTGTGATTCATGAGAAAGGGAAACCAATGGAACATTGATGTATAGGTGAAGATCCTGGATAAATAATTTGTATAGCGCACACAACCCTCAGGTATTTGGGCAAATTTTCAGTTAATTGTACAAGGTTGCATTGGCAGGTTACGAAAGACAAAAATAAGAAACAATGTCAACAAGTGCAGTCCTAGGCATGTTAGAGGTTGCCTAGGTAAGTTAGAACAATCACAAAAAGAGCATTAACATATATACAGGTAGCAGTATGAATACATACATATACATATACATATACATATACGTGAGTATAGCTAGTCTCCCGAGTGGTCAGCCACATTTTGGCTCTAGGTCTAAAAAGGGCGAGTGACTGTTCTGTCCTAAGATCTATGGGTATGGAGTTCACGAGTTTGGAGGCTGATACAGGGAAGCTACTGCCTCCCGATTTCTGGCGGTTGTACCTAGGGACTGTCAGGCAATGGAATTGGGCTTATCTGGCAGGTTGGTCAGACTGATTTTGGTGAGTTTGCAAGTCAGATATTTGGGTGCTGAATCGGATAGGCACTTGTGAGTGAGGGTCAGGGTTTTGAGAGAGATTCTATTTTTGATAGACAGCCAGCGAGTTTTGCGTCTGGTTTCAGATATATGGTAGGATCACGGTATGTTGAAGGCTGCTCTTAGAGCATTGTTCTGAAGAACCTGTAACTTATTTAGATTACGTTTACTGGTTCCTATGTAGAGTGCGCTACAGTTATCCAGTTTGGATAATATAAGTGCTCTAGCTAGGGTGGAGAAACTTGTTGGAGAGAAGAACGGTCTACAAGAGTTTATCAATTTACAAGTGTAAGCTGTAGCTGAAGCTACAGTGTTCACTTGTTTTGTCAAGGTTAAAGAGGAGTCTAGATAGACGCCAAGTGTCTTGACCAATTTGGATACCGGGATGTCGATGCAGTCTATAGAGAACGAGTTAAAGGAGATGTCCAGTTTGTTTAATTTGGCTTTGGAACCAGTAAGTCGTTGCTCAGTTTTCTCATCGTTCAGGCAAAGGCCACCAGTGGCCATCCATGCCTGAATGATGAGGTACATTTTATTCAATAGTTTAGTATCACTGTTATGATTGACAGAGCTAGGCATAAGGACTTGGGTGTCATCTGTGTTATTAGTGTAGGTGACACCCAAGAGGTCAAGATCGAACAAAGGCTAAGTGAATAGATTATAGCGCGTTGGTAAGACGCAAGACCCTTGTGGCACTTGCATGTTACTGGCACTGGGTCTGCCGAGGCACTAGGAGAGAACACTCATTGTTCTTTTATCCAGAAAGGATTGGATCCAAGCTGTAGCTTCCTCAGAGAAGTATGCTGAGCATGTGAGGGGATTACAAAGGACTTCATGATTGACTAGGTCCAATGCCGCTGATCGATCTAGCAGAAGGAGGAGCGTTGTGTTACCTTTATTTATTCGGTCATCAATTCGAGTTTTTAAAAATCGATAAGCACAGTTTCAGTGCCGTGTCTAGGTCTAAACCCAGGTTGTCGCAGGCCCAAAAGGTGGTTAGTTTCCAGGTGTGCCTGGATTTGAAGATAGTGAATTTTCAACAGGAAAGGCACTGTGGCGATGAGCCTATAAGTCCTGGGAATGTGTGGGTCATGGTTAGGTTTTTTTAAGAGTGGAAAGACCCAGGCATCTTTTAGGTTCGTAGGACCTTGATAGATTCAAAGGAGGAGTTTATGAATGGCGTGATTGGCAGTATGGCTGCTGGTAGTGCCTCCCGGCTTGGTCCATCTGGACCCAAATGGGTTAATGCCGGGGAGATCTACACATCTCAATCTACGCTGGCTCTTTGGGGCGGTGACACAATCGGCTGAGCTACTGCCTTTGGAGAGCAATGCAATCCTGGCATTGGACTTGTATGAAGCCTTTGACTTGGTTGGGTGGAAATACAAGTGGATACTATTTAGGAGAATAGGCTTTTGGACCAAATTTTTGATTGATCACTGAGTAAATAGAATCACATTTTCTAGGTTAAGAATTTGAGACCACCTCCTGAAGAAGGGTATTAGCACGTAAAGCGTAGAGGCAGTCTAGCAACTCAGCAGCAGAACACCTTAAGCCTATTAATGTTGTAAGTGGATGATGTAAAACTGAACGCTTAGAGATGATTGAAAAGGACACGTAAATGTTTTTTGAATTAAGATATTTGTTTCTCTAAAAAAAGAGAAATGACAAATTACAAAGATTATGATTACATGAATTTTTGTTGGCCAAAATATTAAAAACATATACATTTTCAGTAGTCCTAGTGTTGGACACTATTTAAAGAGCGCATCGGTTAGGGCCTTGGAAGTTTTTCCAAGGAAACCTTTTAGGATTATACCAGCACCCAGATCTTTCAACTCCGAACAGTGATTATTAAGATAGAATTAGCAGAAGCTAAATGTAGCTCCTGGCTGCGAGCATTAACCAATGGGCAGGAGCTACCACTGGGGAACGAGGAGCTAGTACATGGTGTTACGCAAATCTAACTTTCACATAATATGCAAACTAACATTCTATACATTATTATTAAACCATTATGCTTTAAATGTTATATAGATGTGTCCTAATGCTAGTTTATGGATTGTCCTATACACACAGTCACATACGTATGTTTTTATGGTATCAGTTGGTTTATGGAGCCAAATGTAGCTCCTTGTTACTGTTCGCTTCAAGCAGGAGCGAAATAGCTCCCAGCACCCCTGAATTTCGAACCCTGCCCAACCATGGTTATGTTTATCATGTTCAAGCACTTGGTATGTAGGTCTATCAAAGTTATGCCGTTATGAGAAAATTAGGTCAAACGGGAAAATTCCTCACGCCACACAAGAGCACAAGCACGAAAGATGCACTACCTGTGCAGAATCCCAACTTGAGGAAAAATGCCATCCTTCACCCAATATCTTCACAACTGGGTTTCATGCAAATAGTCAGATAATCTGGCTAGTACAGGGTTCAAAATTGAGATTCAATGAGCAGGAGCTAAAACCAGCTCCTGGATTTCAGGCATCGCCCTGTAGGCAGGAGCTATAGCAGGGGATGTCATGCTTCTGCATCTCTGCCTCTGCGTGGCGCTGTCTGCAGAGTGCTTTCTACCATCTTCAAAGAAGTCCCTAAATCCTTTTTTAAAACACATTTCCTTTCAGAAATCTGTATAGCCAAAATCATGGACTTCAATTCCCACAACTCACCTTGTGGCAGTTCTCATTCCTTGGTTATTCCTATGCATCAGTCCTGGAGCCACAATCCCCAGAAGCCCTAGAGAAGCTAGATTCACCATCCCAGGACCAGAGAGGGAGGAGGCAGATTACCTTCAGGTGCACAGGGCAGAACAGTATTTAAGCAGCTGCCTGCAGGAGCACAGGGCTCTTGCATGAAGTACGCTCCAAGCTCTTTTTGCACTGAGCCTCGATATTCTGAGGTTTCCTGTTGCTGTCAGATCCTGCTCCTGTTCCAGTGCCCTGTGCTCCGTGCCTTCCAGCACTGCTCCGCTCCTCTGCTCTCCTCTGCCTTGCAGCCCTGCTCCTCTCCTCTGCCTTGCAGCCCTGCTCCTCTCCTCTGCCTTGCAGCCCTGCTCCTCTGAGCTTCCTGCACTGCAGCCCCTTGCTCTCTGCCACCTACTTTCTAGTTCCCTGCCTCCTGTTCCTTCTTCTTTGCCCACTGTCCATGTTACCTGGCTTTATCTTTCAGGTGTCCAGTCCAGAGTGTCCTTGTTATCAGTCTTCAGTCCTGCCCTTGTTATTCCAGTCCAGATTTTCAGTTCCTTGTTAACAGTCTGCAGTTCCAGTCTTCTGTACCATTGCAATTTGATTCTTTTCTACTTGCGTTTCCTCTTTTTTAACCTTGCTTACTTTGACTGCCTATTTTTTCCCCTAGTTATTTATGTTACTGTTCTTGACCTCAGTTGTGTTTCTGTCATTCCTTTGTTCAGAGTTTGGATACTGGGTTTGCCAGCAAGCAATCACTGCCCCTTCCCTTGCCTTGTTTTAATTGTAGTCTAGTGAATTTGATGTTACAGTGTGTTGCATTCTGTTCCCTCAGAGGGCACCCGCTGTAGGTTCCGGCTGGACCCATACAGTTTGTCTCTTGTAAGTACACTCTTGCTTGTGCCCAAGGGCCCAGACACAGAAGCCACTCTTGCTTCCCCTTCCATGGGCTTGCAAGGAGTGGTGCCTGTAAAAATAACACACAGAGGCATTGAGCTTCCCTTATATCTGTGGGTAGTCTCTAGTCCAACCTGTGTATACACCCCTAGTGGGATTCCTCATGGTTTGTCCAGTGCATGGGTCCCATCCCTTCTTGTTCACCATTGAGGTCTGCCCTTTCTTCCTGTTCCGTTGTTCTAAATTACCTCGCCTATTCTTCCTTCTTGTTTAGCCTCCTGCTGTATGCACTTACATCCGCACAGCCACCCAAAACCTGCCTGGGTGCCCTGCGCAACTTCCGACAGAATGCAAGAGCCCATACATACATGTCCCGTAGGCAGGAAAGGTATACAAAGACGTAAAATGCTTTCCTTTCTGTTTCAGAAATCTCTGCCTAAATCTAAAGTTTTCCCAACGACAACAAACAAAACCCTTAGTTTAAAAAGGCAGACTAGTCCTAGAAAACAAAACGTTTGCAAACAGTACTACACTCACTGGCTCTCTGACCCTTCTATGTTGAACTACTATAACATTTGTAATTATGATGCACAGTCCCCATCAAGAAAAGTACTGCAGCAAGAATTAATGTTTGCAGATTTTGTTAGCCCAAACCGTGGGGAACACTTGTGTGCCTTCTAGCATTTCTTCTGACACTGCATTCGACTTTCAGCCTGTGCACAAACCATGTACTCCTTTATCCCAGGCTGCCATGCCTCAGACCCAATGTCCAAACACTGCTGCAACAAAAGATTTTTCACTCATTGTGGCGGACTCGCAACCAGAATATGTAATGGGGATTCCAGTGGCACAAGCTGTTTGCTCAGATCTGCTTGGCTAGCTGCCCACCGCCCTATGCCTGTTTCTGGAACTCTCTTCCAAACTGGTCACTCAGTTTCCTGAAGACAAATGGGTGCAACCCACAGCCTGGGACTTATCAGCCCAACCCCAGTGGCTAGCATCCTTTCCCAACCAGCAGTTAACGCTCACATTGCAACAACTAGTATACCTGCTAAATCACCACCTAGGATATGGGAATGTGAAAACAATAGGAGCATAAACGAGGTACAAGGGGCATCTCTGGCAGGTGAAAAGACACACAGAAGATAGCTACGATGAATAGGTTTATTTGTATTTGCAAAATCTCTCTTGGGTACTTGTCACCTGATCAATATGCAGTGTCCAGAACCTGAAATACTGTCTACAACCCTTAGTGAAATGAGACCCTGCTCTCTGCCACCCATTTTCTTGTTCCCTGCCTGCTGTTCCTTCTTCTTTGCCATTGTCTGTGTTACCTGGGTTTTGCTTCCATGTTTCCAGGCCAGAGTATCCTTGTTATCTGTCTTCAGTCCTGCCCTTGTTATTCCAGTCTAGATTTTCAGTTCCTTATTTCCGGTCTGCAGTTCCAGTCTCCAGTACCATTGCAATTTGATTATTTTCCACTTGCTTTTCCTCTTTCTGAGCATCGCTTACTTTCACTGCTTATTTTTCCCCTAGTTGTTTATGTTACTGTTCTTCTCCTCACTTGTGCTTCTGTTATTCCTTTGTTCAGAGTTTGGTTCCCATCCCTTCTTGTTCACCATTGAGGTCTGCCCTTTTTTATTCCTGTTCCATTGTTCTGAATTACGTTACCTATTCTTCCTTCTTGTTTAGCCTCCTGCTGTATGCACTTAAATATCCCCTTAAAACCGCACAGCCACCCAAAACCTACCTGGGAGCACTGCGCACATTCTGGCAGGGTAACCAGGAGCTAACAGAGTTGCTCCTTTAACTCTGTCCATTTTTAATTAACCATTGTGTTTAAATGTGTATTAGATGTGTTCTAATTAGTCTTTATTAACATTCTCAAATACTCAATGTTAATGTCACATTTACATTTTTGGAATGCACCAGTTGTCCCTAGGAGCCAAAAGTAGCTCCTGGTAGCTGTTTGTTTTATGCTAACCAGGCTCTACTATGCTAGAAGCAGGATCTAAATAGCTCCAAGGTCCCCTGCATTTCGAACCATGTACCATCAAGAACACTGAAGCTGTGTAACTGCCATGGGGAAGACACTTTAGATAGTCAAGTCAAAATGGAAAGAAAGAACACCCAAAACAAGAATAAAAGTTGATTTTGGTAATTGGGCTAAAAGCAATTGTGGAAGGAATAAAAGGGGGTGGCGTGGGCATTAAAAAAAAGAATATGCAATCAATAATTGAACAAAGACAGTTTTCAAAGTATTTAAATCAGAAACCATTAATGTTTGAAAACATTTACGAAAGGAGTGCAAATTGAACACAGACAAGGAAGAGTAAAATGTATCCCAGCGAAACAAGCAAGCATTGGCAATGCCAACTGTTTGGACATGTACGGGTATGGGAAAAGAAATTCCCAGGCAGCATATCCCTATACCTATATGCAGTCCAAAACTGTTGGAAGGCCAATGCTAATTTTTAAACAGGACTTACTTGAAGGACAAACATGCTGCTTAAGTGGCTGAAGACACATTTGGTTATGATTCAATTACACCAGTAGTGTGTTAACAGCTCCAATTAAGCCATTAACGCGGAACACTGCTTTGAAATAACACTGGCAGGTACTTCAAACACAATGTTTGCTATTATAGCTTGATAACGCTAGCTCAAAGCGATTCCAGGAAATGTGTGTGGGGAGCGGCAGAAAAAGGATGGGAATGGACAAAGGGATTAGCATGGGCATGTAAATAACCAAAGCACTCCTACAAGCTTGCTGTCCCCTCCTCATATGCCATCTCCCTCCTAGCAATACGCCAAAGCAGCAGTTTGGGCTTATAGGTGGCCCCCTTAGCGCCACCTAATAGACAAAACTAAAAAGGTAGCTAATACAACATGGCTAAAGGAAAAACATCTGCATGAACTTACAAAAAGGTAGTGGCATCACCACAGACAGCTGTAATGCATGATGGGTATGATGCAAACAGATTGAGGAAGGAAGATGTACTCACTTCACAAAGTGGAAGCAGTATGGCCTGAACAACCATATGCATGTACATCTGGTATCAATGGCTGGAACTCTATGGAAATACTAAGCAAGAAACATTTACATTACAGCATCCACAGCAAAATAGTTACATCACGGGAAGTCATACTCAAAAGAAATAATCAAGCCCGTTAGCTCTGTGACTTGGGAGCTATCCAAACAAAGTCTACAAAAGGTGTAAAAAAAAAAAAAATAAAAACAAAAAATAAAAAACACAAAAAGAGTTACCAGTTTCCCAATATCTAAACGGAAAAAGCAGGTGTACAGCGTTTGAATGCATCAGCGATGCGTCAATACCATGTCAGCATCTTTGAAGTAAAATCATAGAGGCAGTGAATCACCACCAGATAGCCATAAGATACGCGATACCCTCACAGGAAAATGCATCACGTGGTCCTTTTCTGAGCCAGCTGGTCATTGTTGCCCAGTTTTAAATATTTATTGAAAACCCAAAGCTACAGCATGTAAAAACAGAAAGAAAGAAAGAAAAAAAACAAACCGGATTTGCATTTCACTGCATAGGGATATCCATTAACATAAATTTAGCAACTGCTCCAATTCGCATATTCCCCCAAATAGCAACCAGGATGCTAAATTAGTGCATAATAAATTGACTGGTATGTTTATATATGCTGCAGTTATACTGCCTTTTCTGGGCAACCTTGTTCACCGAAGGTTAAATCTTTACCCAAATCAAATTGTATGGATGATTCGCTTGTCATGCAGCCATTAGACATGTCTCTAATGTCTGCCTGAGAGGGACTACTAAACTGGCCACATGGCAAGGTTGAATTGAATTCCTAATAAGTGATTTGCACGACATTCTTTGTTCAAGAAATAGAGCAATCTTCTACAGTTCATTCAGTAATGAATCACATTCAACAACAAAAACTAAGAGAAAAGTTGTCTTCGACTAGATTCGAATCCTGCACGTCAATGTTTTAAGTTCATAATGTTCTATGCCCAAAACAAGGGGTCCTTATACTGAAGGAAAATGTTCCTGCCAGTAAGAAACGCAATCCAGGGGCAGGGATGATGTCCACCTCACACTCTAATTAGAGGTACCATATGCCAACGCGGTAGGGGGCATAAAAAGTCACTTCATAGCAATTGTTATTCAGGGTCCCAATGTAGAAACAGAAGCAACAAAACCAAACGCAGAATCTAACACGAAAACAAATCATTACCAACACAATTTAGCCACGCCACCTTCAAAGGACAAACAAAACCCAGGAAACAAAGATGCACTGCAAACTAGCAATGCTAGGTCAATGTCAAAACACACCACAGAGACGCCCTAAGTGACAGAGGAACAGACATCGAAATTCCTCAACAAAACCTGGCTAACTCAAAACTTTAAAATGTTTGCACACAAATCGCTGAGAGGGCAGGTGACTTAATTTCTAGCTAGTTGCAAACAACTTGAAATGTTTACAGTGAAAATAATATGCAGGATCTTTTAACTTGTGCTACATTGTGGTGCAACAATTACTGTATACCACAGAAAACCCAATAAAAATATTAGCTCAAACAGCATGCACCATTTCTCATCTAAATTAGGCAAAGGCCAATTAATGGTACAGATGCGAAAATTACGTGATGGTGGTTTTATTTGAAACAGAATGGACACCAACATGTAATTAACAAGGCGTGCACATCAGAGGTTGGCAAAATACAACAATCTAGATTCCCTTAGTACTTCTAACAGTGCTAAGATGTGGATAGGATTCATCCATCAGCCCCATCTATCTGAGAAAATGCCACTTCCATCTAGAACTACAGTAGCCAAGTTTGTGATCTCAGACAAATGCCCACCTTCTTTTGCTAATTAATTTGAAACATTTGAAATACACACTAAACCATGCAGGCTCTACAAAAAACACCATAAAAACCACTTAATTCCTTCAATCGCACATATCAAGCCAGGAAAACGAAATCCAAATGTTTGCCTTGTGTTATGAAAAGGGCAGCATATGCCAAGATCTCAGCAGAACACTCTGCATGTGTAATGAGCCGCTTGTCATTTCCATGCACTCAAATCTCATGCAAACGCCACATAACCAAGCTCAGCCAGTTTTGCATTAGTGCTTTTGCTTTTCTTTTGTTTTTTTAAAGTGCGGTTAGGGCAGAGGCTAATTTAATGGACTAGAATGTAATGTCTCAACTACGCAAAAACAGCTCTAGCTTACGCTGGTGGGAGAGCATGCTTGGAGTGGCAGAAAGATGAAAACAAATACCAGATCCCTCACCTACTCAGCCTTTCGTTGCAAGTAAAATAGGAATTTCAGCATTGACTAAACAAAAGAATCAACAATCCCTCAAGGCACAGCAGAGGACTAACCAGTTGCTGCTACTACACTGGATGGGTTTGCTTTATTTTTTCATGTTTACGAACCAACTGTAGCCTTGAAATATCTGGCCCTGGCTTGTGCACTCGCCTTTAAACCAGCCCAGGAAGGACCACTGAAACCACCCCCAAACTAGCTGGACAGGCAGGGGCGTGGAGCAACCCGCAATCTCAAAATGTTAAACACGTCTCACAGGAAATGGTTACCTTACTGTTGCCCAGCCCCCATTCATTGTAACAGACAGCAATGTAGATTAAAAAAAATAAAAAAAGGGATTCAAACGGGGATCCCCTTATATGTTGAACATAAACCAAACGAAACCTTAATAAAAGTAAATAATTAAAGAACCCCCCCACTTCCTTGTCCTTACTCAGGGGGACCCTTAGGGTAGTCTAATAAAACAGACTCCCTTCCCTTAGGGGGCGGAGGGTGTCTCGCTCTCTCCCTGTCTCCCTCCTCACGCCAACCCTTTCACTACCACCTAATTATAGATATATCTATACAAGTGATTAAACACAGCTACATAACTGCACCCTCCTACCTGAATAAATGTATACAAATATAAAAAACACATCACTTTTACATTTTCATTATTATAAACAAGGGGATGACTGTTGCAGTCAGCCACAGCCCAAAGGCGTTTTGGTTGGTCTAGAGCTGACAGTACCTGACATGTTGTGTCCACTCCTACACAAATAATCCATTGAGCACTACATACAACAAAGTAAATAAATAAAACACTGCTCCACTCTGGCATCTGTGCCCTTATTTCTCACATGGGACAAGCACATAGCCCATCCTAGCAGGCCCAAATTAGGCGAGGGGCTACAAAACAATACTTTTTTTGTAGTTTCAAATCACCAACATAAAAGCACCCAAAAGAGAGGGAGCAAATCGAAGGTTACAAAAAGTACAAAAAAAATATAAACACGCTTATACACATTGAAGTTCGTTGGGAGTACTGTGCCCGTCATACTAAATACAACAACCGTGAAATGAGGACAGAAGTTTTAGATGACAGGAGGATAGCTCATTCGCAACATTTACCTGGAAATGCTGTCTGACATGGTTTTGATACCCTGGTCAAGCCAGCCATTCATCCATAGATTGATAAATTGAGTACCAAGAAGCACAAGAATCCGTGTGAGCCCCCGGTCAACATTGTGCACGGGCTGGCAGGCTGTAAATATACAAGTTTATCAGGCGCTGCCACCAGGCGCAAAACTCTTTGCTGGTGGTGCAGCGGGATTTACAGTTTAAAAAGGGGGAGGAAGCAAACGCTCTTCCTCCGACAGCTGCACCCCCTTGACATACCGGTCTAACCTACGAGTATAGCCCAGATATGCAGGTTTTTACGCTCTTCTTCGTGTCTCCGGGGGAAGAGCGTGGTGGCTCTGGGTTTCCCAGTGCAGGCCCAGAGTTGCTGCGGTTCTGCCCGCTTATGCTGCCATCCGATATTACATTTATGATATATACCAGTCTACTACCGAACGACCCTCCTCACTCCAGGCATTTTTTTATTTGTTAAACTTGGGGTATTGCCCAAATTGCTGCTCTGGACTGCATTGCATACAGAAATTAAGGGCTGCACTAGTTGTTCTTACCTTGTTATTTTTAGATAATGGAAGATACATTTTCCTTACTAAATTAACCAGCTCTTACTGATGGAAATAACGTTTACATTCCTCCTCACCTTCTTCACTCCAGTTAAATTCAAGATCCCCCATGTCTAAAATAGAGGCAGACTTCACATGGGGTAGGTGGGTCCCTCCGTTTCTTTCTTTGGGTCCTCTTGGCCCATGTGCGTTTCTGTGTGTTTCAGTGCTATGCCGCCTCCTGGTCGACGTGATAAATTTGCGCTTAAGTGCTGGGCCATACCATAAAGCAATCTAGCTTCTTTATCCTCCATTACTGATAAATATAACTCTTGTCCCATAGTATTTTTACTCTCCAGTTAATCCCGTGTATGGGATAGTAGCTAGTTTATGGGACAGTTGCCAGTTTACAAGCATAAAACAATTCCTCACAGGTCTTTTTAATACAGGACCTTGATGTAAATTGTAAACCCTGTGGCTCATGCACACTGGTCCAAAATAAACTAAGGTTTGCATCCCTAGCCGTTTTGCAGACAGGGTTCCTCTCCATCACCCTTGTGCTTTAACCTCCATCTGAGCCCCCTCCCTGCTCTCATCCGTTTGCACGGCCTGTCTTGCTACAACTATACAGATGGCCCCCAATTCATCTTCAAGATCCAAAGGATACTTCAAACCCAGCCCTCGACCTCGCTGCATGCATCACAGAAAACGATCACTGGATGACGGCCAACTACCTCCTCTTGAACCCCAGAAAAACTGAAATCATGATCTGTGGGAAGACAGCCCTCTTGGCCTACCCACCCCTATCCACAAAAAGTGCTCCAATTCCCTGGTGTCTTGTACAAGTTCCACTAAAAGGTTAAACCAAGTGTATTGCTTACATCCTCATTGTAATTATCACCCAATTGGTGATTGCTGCCCCACATTAAAACATTGTATGATTTCTTTTGAATTTGAAAATAAATAAATATTGCATTTTACCAACCAGCCTGGTTCATGGTCCATTGTGACCCAGGGTATTTGAAGAGGGGGTGTGATACGAGTTGTGTACCCTCTAACTAAATCTGCATAAAATAAAGAGAAAAGCATCTCAGTTGTGCGCTACATACTAGGCCGAGACCAAGGTGTGTGTCGCCTGATTGAAATAACATGAAAGTATCAAGTACTGCCTCAAACGAGTTGTTGGACAACTTAATGCGGCCTGTGCAGCTGGGGGTATGGTTGAAAGTGTGTAAGGTGGTACTGGCGCAGTAACAGTTGGACCACTATTGCAATCATGGGAACAGCAGTTCAAGTAGCGGCAGAGGAGACCCGATTCTACAGACAGTGCCCAATACGGGTTAGGGCAAAATGCCATGGGGACCTGTGATAAACTCAGCAGTGGTCCTGCCCCAACATATGTGGCCTCACTACCCATGTGCCTTTCCTTGGGGACATTTTACCGAGAGTTTAGGGGCGGGGGGCTCGTCATGGGCCATCTCACAGATCTGTCAAGGGAAGGGGTTCTGCCATGGCAATTCACTGTCCCACAAGGGGGTTCAACAACTATGTGTGGAATCGGCAAGGCAGCAGCAGGGGCCCAAGATGGGCCGGTGAATGAGTTGAATACTACTCAACAAGGAGGGAAATGTAAGGGTGTGCTGTCGGTGCCTGTGGGTGTACCGGCATTCCCTCCAGCGAGATCCAAGGAGTGAGCAACAGAAGAGTGAAGAGGGTGTTCCTAAGAAGGAGGACAAAAGAGGGGGGGGGTTAAAAAACGAACAATGTCTAAGTGATAGGCTGTCAGAACGAGGCGCACACATTGTTACAGGGGACGGGGGGGGCTTGCTCACATGGTATGCGGCAGCTGAGAGCAAGGAATACACATTCCTTTATGAAGGGGAACTCAAACTTCTCCAGGACCAAGGTTTTGGGGATAAGGAGACCATGACAGGGGCGGACCACATTTTGGATTGTGTTGGGAGATACGCGGCTGCAACAAACGAGCGGAGTGTTTGC